>NW_026622875.1:17426982-17735603 GCF_023065955.2 Ursus arctos | reverse complement strand
CCTTCCCTTCCCAATTGGCAGAAATTGACAGAAAATAATTAGGATTACTCAGTCACTGTCTATGTAAAAACCCACCAAGTACACTCCCCGCAGTGTCTTCATCCATTTGGGCTGATCTAACAAAATACTAACGACTGGGTGGCTTATAAACAACAAACAGGTATTTCTCACAGTCCTGAAAGAGGGAAGCCGGATATCAGGGTGGTAGCAGATTCAGTGTCTGGTGAGAGGCCACTTCCTGGGTCTTAGCTGGCTGTATTTTCTCTCCGTCTTCACAAGGCATGAGAGGACAACTGTTGTCTGTCTCTTCAGCTGTTGTCTCTTGAGATTTTCCTGCTCTTTCTTTTTCTCTCTTTCTTTCTCTCTTTCTCTCTCTCTCTCTCTCTTTCTTCTTTCTTTCTTTCTTTCTTTCTTTCTTTCTTTCTTCCTTCCTTCCTTCCTTCCTTCCTTCCTTTCTTCCTTTCAGATTTAATTTCTTATTTGACAGAGAGCCAGAGAGCACAAGGGTGGGTGGTGCGGGTGACGGGAGAGGGAGAAGCAGGCTCCTGGTTGAGCAGGGAACCTGATGCGGGGCTTGATCCCAAGGTCCTGGGATCATGACCTGAGCTGAAGGCAGCCGCTTAACTGACTGAGCCACCCAGGTGCCCTTTTCCTGCTGTTTTCTGGAGAGGGCACAGTCCCCCTTAGCCTCACTCAGATTTCTGATTCCTCAGGAAGCCTCTGAAATAAGCTAGACTTGAAGTACACTAGCACTTTTCCTCAGCTGCCCTGAAGAGTGAGTGTAACATCCTGCGACTCTTCATGGCTTGCTTTCTGATGCAGGGGCTTTCTGAAACAGCTTGGGTCTCTTATCACAGATGATTACCTTTTGAACAACAGTTTCAAACTAAAACTAAACGAGATTTTGAAAAGAGATATGAAATGATTTTGTTTAAAACAATTGCTATATTGACCACCCAAAGAACAATCTTTTCTTGCTTACTTTAATCCTCAGACACTAAAACCCCATATATTTTGTTCCATAATAAATAGAGATACAATTTTACTGGAATCCAGGGCATGTCCACAATCTTTTTAAATTCCATTTTTCCACAATATGTTTTTCCTCCAGAGACCAGTAGTCTAGGTTGATGTGGTGTTCCACCGAGGGAAGGTTGAGAAATTGAATATTTCCACTTTCCATCTGTGATAGTGACAGGAGATGAGAAATCCGAATGGCTCATAGACAGCCAAAGCTTACACCTGCCCATAAACTGACATTCTGGAATGCTTGATGACAATACAAAAGAGGCACCAAAACTTACAATCTATAAATGAAATACTTTTGTACAAATACGGAGTGCATTAGCCTTTTGTAATATAGTCTCTCACAAAAGTTTTGACTCTTATTAAGAAAAAGATGAGATACGTACATTGTTTAAATAAAAATAAACTGGTTTGTTTGCAGACTGCCTTACGCTAGGGTCCATCAGATGCTGTTCCTTAGAGAGTACAGTTGATCTCTCAATTACACAAGCCAGATGTTGGTCAGATGCTGGATATAGCTAGACTTGACCCCAAATGTGACTTTGCTGTTACTGTGGTAAGTTTGAATTACTGTTCTCTATGCTTTATTTATCCTAGGCTTGTAAACTAGCAAGTCAGGGTAGTCTGTACTCTCAAAATGCATGCATGGAGAACCTCAGGATTGTCTGCGTGGCACGGACTACGAGCATATGGGACTGATAAATTTCTCTAGGAAGAAGTAGTGGTGAACTAGGGCCATAATTAGAGCTGGATTATAATGTGATAAAATGCATAATGATTACCTTTTAAAAAGATGATTCTTGATCAAAGTTCAGGTCTTTAGTAAATGTAAGTTCCTCTTCTTACTACTTTTAAAAGTATACATATAAATCAATAGATTGGTATTTTAATGACCCTTTTCTAGAATTAGATCTTTTTGTAGTGAATTTGAGACTTTAAATAGATTCATCAATTAACATCCAGGCTTTACCTTCAAAATATCAAATTCCTCTTTGTGTAAAGCTATACTGTCTTCATTTTCTCTTTTAATAAATATTGATTCTGCTTGCATTTTTTTGTTTACATAAACTTATTTACACAAAAACCTAAAGTGAAAGAGAAAATTGATTTTGAATTGTGTCCAGTTTTGACCATTAAAGATAGGAAACAAGTAGGAGTCCAACAAGGAAAATGAGGTTACGTACATACAATCTACTATTGTGTTATGTTCCTAAAGTCTTAAAATTATTTCTTAACTGAAAGAAGCAGGAGTTGTAAATAATGATTCAGATAAAACTTTCCTAAACACCTGGGCTTTATCTCTAGTATAACAAACAGTACAAGTACGCAGCCTGATTTTTCATGGCAGCCCCCGAGTCTAAGAGGGCCTTCTAATTATTCTCACATAATAAACCATGGTTTGAAAAATAAAACCTTGAATGGAACTTCAGAAAGAGAGCCAAACATACATTATTTTATTTTGTATCTGTGCTTCTTTAAAGCATCACGTTCCACCCAAATATCTTTTCTTTCTATAGCCACATGTCTGTCACTGAGAAAGGCTTTCCATTTGACGGGTAATTAAAAGGAGTAAAGATCTGGCCAAAACTTACAATGCTCTTATTCAATGTTAAAGATACTATAGATAAGAGTTTTCTAGAATGGGCTTATAATATAGTTCTACATGTATTTCTGTTTAAAAGGCCTATAGCAAGGAAAATAGCTGATAGACAAATCCCTAAATCTATTCAATTCAATTATTTCTTGTGAGTACAAAATGTACAGTGACCTCTCAGAGACTCTAGGAAGTCCTGCTGTAGGGAAACCTGTTTACCTTTGTTTAACATGGGTTCCCAATTTTTCCAGCACTGTAATATTTATTAACATGGCCATGTATGTTTAGGGAATAGCCAAAAGTGATAAAGTTGAAACAGGATAAAATGTTTTCAAATTGCCTACAAGTATTCAAAAGTCAATATATCACCATCATCACAATTCCAAGGTACTTTACAGTTTACAAAACACTTTCAAATTTGCCATTTCATTTTATTTCTGTAAATATCTTGGGAGTTACAAAGGGCAAGTATTAATCACACCCACTTTGAAGGTGAAATAACTAAAGTTTATGAAACTTAAGTGAGGGTTCCAGTTCTGGTGAAGATGAAGTAAGCAACTCCACTCTCTCTCACCATCTGAATATGACCAAAAGTCCCTCCCAGAATTCATGGACTGAATGCTCGACGATAACTCTAAGTAAATGGGAGCAGCTGACTTGGGGAAGAAAACCAGAACTCAAAGTAGAAGAAATCAATGGAAAGTTTCTTTGTTTTGTTCTTTTTCCACTCATATCTTTTTTGTCTTTGAGTCAGCACAAGTCCCAGAATAGTGTAGCAGGCATGAACAAAAAGAGCTCCAAGAGAATTTTTTTTTTTTTTTTTTTTTTTTTTTTTTGGTCTTAGTACTGGAAAGTGGAACCTCTAACAGGAGGACAGAATGTGGGGAAATTCATGGTCTTTTTTCTTTCTTTCTCAGCTTTACCTCCAGCAAACCCCACTCCTGAAGCTGCAACCATGTGATAGATACTTGAAGGGAGAAGAATCCTTCTCTCTAATCAGAGAAACTGTGTGATTCGAGGACCATGGAGGAAAATCTTCCTTTTCCCTTTCCATCCTCCTGCCACTTGCATCTGGAAGCAGAAGCAGACTCAGGACATGTATGCAGTATAAGGAGACTAGCAGGGGACAAGGAAGGAGGAATCCTGGAAGCCAGACAGTCTAGGGAAGACAGTAGAGAAAGAAAAGGACCCCAAAACATTTTATATGAACCCTTTGGCTTACTCCTGAGCTGAGTAGTGGATCTGACCCTAAACAGTATACCAAAAGCCTTGAGGACTGAAGTAGGAGGTAGACAACCACCCAGGCCTCAGACTGGCTCCCAGGTGAGACACAGGCAGGAGAATGCTTAGTAACATAACAAAAGCTCTAAACAGTATAGGACATTTGAACTACAGGCCACATAAGCATTTCAGACATTGCAGCCAGTACCTAACTGCCTCAACTGCCTACTAAAACAAAACGAAACGAAACAAAACAAAACAAAACAAAACAACAAAACATTCTCCATAGAATTTGATCAATACCTAGACCCTCATAACTTAATATTCAAAATACCTAGCATCCAACCCCAAATTATTTAACTTATAAAAGAATCAAGAAAATCTGACAATTTACCAATGGAAAAGAAATCAACAGACATCAATTAATGTGAACCAGATGGTAAATTATCAAAGACTTTAAAGAAGTTATCATAAAATGCTCAAAAATGTAGCAACATTCTTAAAACAAATGGAGAGATAGAGAAATAGAAATTTTAAAGGAGAACCAAACAGAAATTTTAGAACTGAAAAATACAATCACTAAAATTTAAAAAAAAATCACTAGATGAACTACACAGCAGAATGGAGACAATAGAGGAAAAAGTTAATGAAACTGGAGATAGATCAATAGAATTACCCAGTTTGAACAATAGAGAGGAAAAAGTTTAAAGAAAAAACGAACGGTCTTAAGACCTGAGGACAACATCAAAAAGTCTAACATTTGTGTCATTAGAGATCCAGAAAAAGAAAAGAAAGACAATTGTGCAGAAAAAAATAAATTTGGAGAAATCATGCCTGAAAACTTTCCAAATGTGGGTAAAGATATAAACTTACAGATATAAGAAGCTCAGTAAACCCCAAACAGTATACACACACACACACACACAAAAAAGAAAGAAACAAAAAAAAAAAATTCATGCCCATACACATCAAAATCAAACTAATGAAAATCAAAGACAAATAAAAATCTTAAAAGCAGTTAGAGAAAAACAATGCATTACATACAGAAAAGTAACTATTTAAATGATTGTAGATCTGTCATCACAAAGACAGCAGTGAAGCAAAAATGATATTGTACTAAAAGATCTGTCAATCTAGACATCTCTATCTAGTAAAAATAACTTTCATTCACAAAATAAAATAAAGACATTATAAAATGAATGAAAACTAAGGGGATTCATCACCAGCAAAAACCTTCTATGAAAGAATTGCAAAAGGAGTTTCTTTAGGTGAAAGAAAAAAGATACCAGAGGGAAACAGATTTGGGAATAAAAGAAGAGCAACACAAATGGTAAAAATCTGTATAAGTAGACTGTACATTTTTTTAATAGTTGAAAGTAAAAATTATAACATTTTCTGGTGGGTTGTAGAATAAGCATAAAGTTAATGAATATTAAAATGGGATACTTAACATATTTAATTAACCCAAAAGAAGGCATAAACAGTGGAATGAAAAAGAGGACAACAGAAAACAGACAATAAAATGGTAGACCTAACTCTAAACATATCAATAGCTACTTTAAAGATAAATAGTTTAAACATACTAATTAAAAGACAGAGTTGTCAGATTGAGAAGAGGGAAACAAATACATGTGGTCTATAAGAAACCCACTTTAAATATAATGATATGAGACAAAAAAGGATGGCAAAAGCTATAATATACTAATATACTAATCAGAGGAAAACTGGAATGATTATATTATTATCAAAGTAAACTTCGAAGACAGGAAAATGACCAGAAATAATGAGACATTACATCATGATAAAAGGGTCAATACATCAGGAAACAACAATACTAAGTATATGCGACTAGCAATTGAGCTTCAAAATACATGAAGCAACAATGGATATAACTGACAAAAGAAACATGTAATTCCACAATTGTACTTGGAGATTTCAACACTCCTTTCTCAGTAATCAATAGAATTAGTAGATAAAAAATCATAAGGTATAGAACTGAATGACACCATCAAACAATTGGACCAATAGAATACCCACCAATAGCAGAATACTCATTCTTTTCATGTGTACACGGAACATTCACCATGAGAGACCGCATCATGTGTCGTAACACAAACCTTAACAGAGTCAAAAGAATGGTAATCATACAAATCATGTACTCTGACCATAAATGTATTACATACTTACCACATAATATAGCTATCCTACTCTTAGCTATTACTCTAGAGAAATGTAAACTTGTGGTTATGCAAAACATGTACATGAATATTTATAGTTTTATTCATAGTCACCTAAAACTAGAAACAACCCAAATGACATTCAATAAGTAAATGGGTTAGAAAACTGTAATTCGGGGCGCCTGGGTGGCACAGCGGTTAAGCGTCTGCCTTCGGCTCAGGGCGTGATCCCGGTGTTATGGGATCGAGCCCCACATCAGGCTCTTCCGCTATGAGCCTGCTTCTTCCTCTCCCACTCCCCCTGCTTGTGTTCCCTCTCTCACTGGCTGTCTCTATCTCTGTCAAATAAATAAATAAAATCTTTAAAAAAAAAAAAAAGAAAACTGTAATTCATCCATACAGATTACTACTCAGCAATAAAAAGGAACTATTTATATACACAACACTATTGATGAATCCCAAAGGCATTACACTGAGGGAAAGAAGCCAGTTTCCAAAAGTCACACGCTGAATGATTCCACTTATATGACAATCTAGAAAAGGCAAAAAGTATGTGGAAGGAGAAGAGATTATTTGGTGTCAGTATTTTGAAGCAGGGGGAGATTTTAAGTACAAAAGTGTAACTAAAAGGAATTGTTTGGTGTGTTGCTGCTATTTTATATGCTGATTATGGTGGTGGTTACAGGAATTTACACATATGCTAAAATGTACAGAACTATACATCAAAACCAGAAAAGGTTAAAACAACAACAACAGCAACAAACCTTTAAGTGAGTTGCCTAAGATTATGTGACTTTTATGTGGTGAGTCCGAAGAAAAAGCGGATGCATTTGCACTGGGCCCTTAAACATTTGTCGAAAGAAATGAATTGATAAATGAACCAGCACTCTACTGTCAAAATAGTGATTTGGGAATACAGTAATTCATTGTAAACATTGAAATCACAATTTTTATTGTATTGAAATAGCGCGTTATACCTTTCAACAATCCTTCCTGCTTCAACAGTCTCTGCCATGTAACTTTGCAGTTTTTCTCCTAAAGGTTCCACACATATTTCTCCAACCCTCAGTCGGGGTTCAGCCACGTGACTTGCTTTGGCAAAAGTATAAGGTAGAAGTGATGATGTGCCAGTTCAAAACCTAGACCCCGAAAGGCCTTCTGTGGTTTCCTTTTGCCTTCTTATGCTTCTATCCATGCCATGAGGAACACATGCTGGGATTAGCCCACTAGGCCTGGGAGGGAAATAAAATATTTGTAGAGAAAATCCCATTAAACTGAGCCCAGGGGACTCACAGATCCATGAGTCTTTTGTGTGGCAAAGGCTAACTGCTATCTTTCTAAAGCACAAATTGACCCCTAGTCCTGACAGGATCCCAGTCTTAGGGTAATAGCAATGAGAATCAAGATATCTGGGAAGGTATTCAGACAAAAGGAACAAGACAAATCCAGTTCTAGCAAATGGAGTGTATGATTTCTCCACAGGCTCAAAATAAAACTTGGTTAACAGATCTGAATAAAGTCAAAGGAAAATAAGCATCAATGTTAACTTGTTACTTGATCTACTTGGGGACCCCTAAAGCAGAGACAGGATTAGAATTGAGTTAAAATCAAGCAAGACTGAGTCTCTAGGTGAAGGCCTAATAAATACAGGGATAGAAAAAGAAGAAAGAAAGAAAGAAAGAAAGAAAGAAAGAAAGAAAGAAAGAAAGAAAGAAAGAAAGAAGAAAGAAAGAAGAAAGAAAGAAAGAAAGAAAGAAAGAAAGAAAGAAAGAAAGAAAGAAGGAAAGAAAGAAAGAAGGAAAGAAAGAAAGAAAGGAAGAGGGGGGCGCCTGGGTAGCGCAGTCGTTAAAGCGTCTGCCTTCGGCTCAGGGCGTGATCCCGGCGTTCCGGGATCGAGTCCCACATCGGGCTCCTCCGCTGGGAGCCTGCTTCTTCCTCTCTCACTCGCCTGCTGTGTTCCCTCTCTCGCTGGCTATCTCTCTGTCACATAAATAAATAAAATCTTTAAAAAAAAAAAAAAAGGAAGGAAGGAAGGAGGAAGGAAGGAAAGAAAGAAAGAAGGAAGGAAAGAAGGAAAGAAAGAAAGAAGGAAAAGAAAGGAAGAAAGAAAACAGATGCTGGGGAGAGAGGAATGCCTTTATGGCAGTATAAAGAGGCCACTACATAGATAAGCACTATGTTTCTTCTTTTGACTTGGCTATCAAGGGCGCTTAATGATAAGTTTTATGTGCAATTACCGTAAACTTCTTACTACTTCCTACAAATGTTTTCTGACCTTTCGTATCTTCAATTTAATGGTATTAACACTATTCCTTTGGATAAAACCAAAACCCAAAACAAAACACTATTCCTTCAGACTATCTGTAATTCATTTTACAGATAGGTATGACAGATACTATAAATATCCCTGTATGATGCCTTAGCCTATGAACTAACGCCTTCAAAATTGTACACGTTGGTCATCATCAATAATGTACTCAATATACCAAGAATAATGGGTGTTACTACCTGAGGGCTGCTCCTGGCCTTTTAAATAAAGGACTGATAACATTGACTTTTGTGAAATTCTCATTCACTACACTGCAATATTCAGGCAATCTTAACAACTTTGAAAAAAAAATGCCTTTGCCAAATGCCTCAGAGATGCAAATTAAAGTAATTACAGTTGTTCTTCTTAACTCTTACTCAATGTGATTAATTTCAGATGTGCCAGACTGAAAGCTTTCTGCTGCCAAACTTTCTGAAAGAACGTTCCTTTTAACGGCTGAAAGATATCAAAAGTCAAAGGACTAAAACGTAGTTTAATTTGGATATGCCTTACAGCCCAGTGTTTTAAATAAAAAGAGAGCCAACTAGCATAGCATTAATGCTTGTTTTATTTGGAAAGACCTTGAATTTGGAAAACCATTCTTTTATCCCATGCTTACTGGGCCATGTCATTTGCTATTGATAATCATCCAAGTTTATTCATACTATGATGGCAGGATGCTTTTATATACAGTCCAAATTATGTTGTGCAGAAATTCAATAGAATAAGAAATATTAAATTGAAATGAATTAATCTTTATGCTTTTTCGAAATCCTTTCCAAATTTTTCTAAACACTTTATGGACATCAATAGCAATTTTAAATATTGTAATTTAGTTGAAAATTGACCTTATAAAATTACATTTGGATATTCTGGGGATCCTATTATTAGAGATAATTACACTGGAACAGAACAAAATCTGATATTTACATTCAAATTAAAAAATTGCATTTACATACAAGTTGAGAGAAACCTCATTTAAGAGCAAAACACATTTTGTTACGTATTAGAATCACCGAAGCACTTTAAAAAAGAATACCTGTATGTGGGCCTTCCCTCCAGAGATTCTGGTTTATTTCGTTAGGGCCAGAACATTAGGCATCAGTATTTTTTATTTTATTTTTTAAAATTTATGTATTTATTTATTTATTTAAGATTTTACTTATTAATTTGACAGAGAGACAGCTAGCGAGAGAGGGAACACAAGCAGGGGGAGTGGGAGAGGAAGATACAGGCTTCCAGCGGAGGAGCCTGATGTGGGGCTCTATCGCAGAACGCTGGGATTACGCCCTGAGCCGAAGGCAGACGCTTAAGGACTGCGCCACCCAGGCGTCCCTAAATTTATTTATTTTGGAGAGAGACTGAGAAAGACAGGGAGAGTGGAGGAAAGAGGCAGAGGGAGAGAGAATCTCTTTCAGCAGACTCCCCGCTGAGTGCGGAGCTGGATGCCAGGCTTGATCTCAGGGCCCTGAGATCATGCCCTGAGCTGAAATCAAGAGTCGGATGCTTGAGCAATTGAGCCACTCAGGTGCCCCATGCCTCAGTATTTTTAAAAAGCTTCACCAGGTGATTTTAATTTGCAGCCTGGTTTGAAAACCACTTATCTGGTATTTTCTTTTAAGTCATTGTGGTATGACCCCTATAAATACTAATAACATCTTAGGTGTTCTTTCTAGAAGTACAGTGACTAGGCCAAAGGAGACGATCAGAACCACTGCAATAGTCTATGTCCTACTCCGATGACACACTGAACGTGTGATGTTGACAAAGGAGAAAGAAGCAGGGAGTCACAGAGGACAGGATGATGAGATGGTTGCAAAAACCTAAAATGTTTACTTTGGAGAGCAGACTTAGGAAAATTACAATCCATTTGCATTGCTAACACATGGAAAAGACATTCAACTTAGTCTATGTTCCTCCAGAAAGCAGAACTAGAGCCAACAGGAAGAAGTTAAGAGGGTAACTTGTATCAGCTCGATATACGGAAAATTCTGATAACAAATGCATTTCAGGGGTGCCTGGGCGGCTCAGTCGTTAGGCATCTGCCTTCGGCTCAGGACACAATCCCGGAGTCCTGGGATCGAGCCCCACATCAGGCTCCTCTGCTGGGAGCCTGCTTCTTCCTCTCCCACTCCCCCTGCCTATGTTCCTTCTCTCACTGGCTGTCTCTCTCTCTCTCTGTCAAATAAATAAATAAAATCTTAAAAACAAAACAAAACAAAAAACAAAAGCATTTCATCCACAGATGAGCAACCTACAAAATCCTCAAGTAGAGGCCAAGTGATCTGTCATCAACATGGGAAGGAGGTTAACTAAATAATCGTTTCTTTCTCGTTGTATTAATAACCTGAGAGAACACCTTGAAGTTTCAGGAAATTTCTCAAACTGTGTTCTAGTGTTTTGGAAACAATTACTGCAGGAACTTGGCTGGAACCAAGGCTGTCCATAACCGTGAACTATTTTTTTGTGTGACCACATGAGGTCCAACATGGCTGCCTTAGCCCTGGTCAGGTCTCTGGATGTAGTAAGCTAGAGAGAAGTTGGTTATTTTTGTCTTCCAATATAGAAAACTTGAGATTTCATTAGATTGCCATTTGAAGATTGATTAGACATTTTTCATTTAACACGGTTCCATTAATTAGCTGAAAATTCTCACGCAGTAAGCTAAGCATAGGTTGTAAGTATTGTGTAATGATAGAAATAACATCTTTGTTAAAGACAAATTATTTGACACTATCAAAGTACAGTAAGGCACACTTTATTCAGGACCATTGCAATGAGTATAGGGACCACTGCAGTGGGATGTTGCAATGAGGGGCAGAGATTGGGCTTAACATGGAACACAGCATGGGCAGTGGGAGTTTATACCTGAGGAGCGGGGTGGAGGACAGCTGATGGAAAATTCCTAAGAGGCAACATCAGGGAAAGGGGGAATTCTGGCTACACCAACCTAACAGGATTCTTGCTGAAGGCAGGCCAGAGTGATCAAACATCCGTGGACATATTGACAGATCATTCCAAGTGGAATATTAACACTTTGTAAAATCAGCAAGCCACACTGAGCAGGAGGGAAGTCCAAAGGTGGTCATATAAGGACTAGTGGAGAATATGATCTTTTAAGTGTGGAAAAGATATTATGGTGAGGCGAAGGGGGTGGAGGTGAGAGAGGGAATGTTGGTGATTACCGCTTTAAATATTTGAAAGATAAGCTCATATTAAAAGGCATTTTTTCCCTATCGTTCCCAAATGCACAAATATAAACTTTAAAGCAGAAATTTAAAAAGACAGATTTTAGTACAGTTAAGAAAACGTTTTGCTGTCTCTGTGTCAGGATTCGGTGACGAGCCCATCACTGAATTGTAATGCAAAGATGATATTGAAGTCACGTCTGTAATTTCAGGTACCATAATGGGCATGTAACAATACCTAACAAACATTCACTAAGTGAAATTTTCAAGTATAGTCTGGATAATAATCAATCAAAGAAGCTTGAAAGGGATTTATTTAGGGTGGGAGGAGGGCAGAGATTGGACTACCTAACTTTTAAGACTATTTCCAATCCTGAGATTCTATTGTCAGATGAGCAAATTAAATCACCAAACCCTATAATAACTCTAGGTTTTTATTGTTGTAAAATCAATACATACCTCAATCCATCTTCTTCAAACAAAATATGTATCATTTTCTCAAACATGTGATTGGTTTTATTAGTCCGGTAAAAATAAGCTATCTTGAAAGCCTTGAAACCTTAACATATAAAACTTAATTTCTGTCTCACATGCATCTGTTGTGGGCCTGGCACCTGTTAAGACAAGCTTCCTACCAAATAGTGACTCAGGACCCAGACATCTCAATATATATGCTTCAAGGGTCACTACTGCGGGCTCTTAAATGGTTGGCTTTGGGAGTGATCCACATCACTTCTGCTCATAAGCCACTGGCCAAAAGCAGTCACATGGTTCCACCTACGAGTGGAAAATCTGGGAGCATATGTATAC
Organism: Ursus arctos; assembly: GCF_023065955.2. NCBI lineage: Eukaryota > Metazoa > Chordata > Mammalia > Carnivora > Ursidae > Ursus > Ursus arctos. The sequence continues at coordinate 17,723,279 of NW_026622875.1, read as the reverse complement.
GCTGTGTAAAGCACACGAAACTGTCACAAAAGTAAACCATCATTGAAGATTTAGATTCTGGGCTACATGCATGTGAGAGTGGATACCAATTAATCATGTCACATAGACAAGTACATACTCTGCACTTCTTGTCCTGTACTCATTTAAACCTCAAAAAAAATAGTGTAACATTGGACTGAATATTTGCAAGAAAGTCTGTTGAAGGATGAAACTGAAAAACAGTGCACACAACATAGTTTCTAAAAATAATAGAATAATCTGACATCTTAAGGTCAAAACAAATGTCCCAAATTAGTAGACGTGCCCCTTCTAATCCATGGCAAATTAGATGTGGGTTTATGTCCTTTGTCACATTCTTGTTTTGAAATATAATTAGATTGATTATAACTCCTGAATCTCATTGCTCTCTCCCAAGTCTTTACACACTTGAATTCACTACTTGTTACATTTTAAATGTCTCAGATCTGCCAAATCCTTAACCAATTTTTAAAAATATTTCATTTATTTATTTGTCAGAGAGAGAGAGAGAACACAAACAAGCAGGGGAAGTGCAGGTAGACAGAGAAGCAGGCTCCCTGCCGAGCAAGGAGGCTGATGCTGGACTCAATCCCAGGGCTCTGGGATCATGACCTGAGCCGAAGGCAGAAGCTTAACCCCCTGAGTCACCCAGGCATCCCAATCCTTAAACAATTTTAAATAGTTAAAAATCTCTCTTCCATATTTGTATAAAAATACTGCTCCCCAAGTCTGCTTTATTCAAACTATTAGTTATATGCACTCAAGAAGTTTCTAAGTTCTGGATTTTTCTGACATCTCCATCACAACTCTCCTAAACAATTCATTTTTTTGATCGGATTCATAGGGGTCCATACTTCTGAAATTATGAAGTTTTAATTCTATTATTCATCACATTTCTAGGAGCACACTGAATAGATGTTAAAAAGATGCTTGGTCAAAATCAACGAGCCACACCCAACAGCAGTGCAATGTGTAGCCATGGTAACAATGGTAGTTCCAAGGAAAATGCACATCAAGGCCACGCTGTCCTTGAAGTTTCAAAATGCACTGTTTTCCATTTTCCTATTTTATATTTTTCAGTTTAAAGTGGGATGATAAAATACAGAGTTTTTAGTCACTATATAAGCATAATGCTTTTTAAGGCATTTTGTTGAAAACTGTTTTAAGATAGGTAAAACCGAATTCATGCAATTCAAAATACTTATTGAAAGTCTAATACACATATGGCAACTAAAGCAGTTACTCATAAATTGATCACTCCCTGTCTCAGTCCTTCAGCATAAAATGCTGAGAATAACAATATCAGTTTATTTTGACAACATTGTAGTATATCATTCTACCCAACTTGAGGCCACCTACATACCACTTTATTCAAGGATGAACTGTACAGTCTTTCTCAAGTCTTTACCTCACACATCAAAACCGAAGTACACATTATTGGAAACAGATTTATTTTTATTTTTGGTCTATCTGTTAAATTCAAAACTCTTATTCCCTTCGGGGATCCTTTTGATTCAAATACAATAAGATCTGACATAAAACCAACTCTCCATTACTTATTCACACATAAGTGCATACTATATGCCAGAATGTATGCTAGGGTCTAAAACAGAAAAGACTAAATAAGGCCCAATCCCTTTCCTCAAATTGCTTATGGCCTTATTGAGGAAAATGAAAGGTAAATAAACAATGCAATATGTTAAGTGCTCAGAAAAGCAGGCCCAACTGGAGAGACAGTATAGGCATCCCTGTTTCAGTTGTCCACAGCTGTGTAACAAACTACACAGAACTCAGTGTCTTAAAACAAGGTTATCTATGTTTCTCATGGTTCTGTGGGTTGACCGGGCTTAACGGGTGGATTTTTCTTGGGAACTCACATGTGGTTGCAGCAGGAAGTCAACCATGGAGACAACAGCCATCTGAAGATTAGACTGGGTTCATTGTATCCAAATAATTCACTCACGTGGTGCCAAATCATACAGCAGCCCAGCTATAGCTTGAGAATGCTTGTACAAGGCCTCGCCACGTGGCCCGGGCATGCCACAGAATGGCACCTGGATTCTAGAGGAGTGTCCTAAGAATGAATATTCCAAGACATCAAAGCCAGAAGGTCTCTCGTGACTCACCTTGCAACATGCTAAGCTGCTTCACAGAACACCCACCCGGATTCAACGTGGGAGGGAACAGGACAAAGGTATGAATTCTGAAGTCATGGCTCATTGATGACCACCGTTGGAGACTTGCTATCACAGGCACCAAGTCATGTAGGTTCCAGTAATACATGAATATGTTTTTTAAATTTCCTCTTTTCTTAGCTCACAGAAGATCAACAGGGAAGCTGTCTTGGGACAATGTGAAAATTAATAGAGTCACTCTAGAGTTAGAGGGGGAGCACCTGAATTCAGTCAAGCAGCCAGGGCACAGGGTGACCCAATGGAAGGAAAGGCGATTGAGAGGATGTGTGGCCGACATTTGAATACAGGAAAGCTGGAGCAAATTAGCACTATTTTAGTACACCTCCTGTCAACAGCTTTAGCAGGAACACATTTCGTTAATCCTCAAAAAGCCAAAACAGAGATTATTAACTTTCATAGTTTGTCCGAATCACCTAATTTTTGTACCGTAGGAATCCTGTCCTCGTTGATGTACTTACTACCCCTTGGCTGATTATGAAGGAAAAAATCATTGTGATTTATCTTTGCCTACCACGAAGTTTTTAAAAATATATTTATTTTTACAATTAAACTCTCAGGAACTGTCCTAATGTAAGTTATTTTATTTACTCAAAACCAACTACTGTATCAGTTGTAGTTGAGTCTAACCACTTCTACACTGATTCTATCATTAGTCTAGGCCCATATTCCCTAGTGAACATAGATTAGCAGTTTACAAAGTAGGTTAAAGAATAGAAAACAAATAGGGGCGCCTGGGTTAAGCGTACGCTTTTGGCTCAGGTCATGATCCCAGGGTCCTGAGATCTAGCCCTGGCCTGGAGCCCCTGCCTGGAGCCCACCTGGAATCCCCAAGGTAATCTGCTTCTCCCTCTGCCCCTCCCCCTCCTTCTCTTCCACCCCCTTCCCCTGTTCATGCACACTCTCTCTCACACGTGCACTCACTTTCTGTCAAATAAATAAATAAAATCTTTAAAAAAATAGAAAACAAATTATTTCCTCAGTACTAAATGAAAATAATGTTAGTTATCCCTTATTTCAGAATAAGGTATCTAATTCTTTCTTTTAAAATATTGTATCATGTTACCAAATAAATAAGAAATTCCCCCCAAATCATCCAGTGTTATCATTTTTATTCATATTAGCCTTTAAGAAAAATTTTAAAAACATAAATTAAAAAAATATTAAGGTTCCTGCTTTTTGTTTCAAATTTAGACCCTACTAGTTATCTACATTGACCACAAGATGGGGCTGTGATGTCACAATTTGGCAAGATTTATAGATTATGTAAACAGATGAAAATAATTTAGTAAAACAAAGTTTAATAAGATAATCTCATGTCTCAAATATGTATATATTTTCAATTACTCAATTATCTAATCACTAATGCTCAGCAAAAAAAAAAAAAAATCACACTGTAACTTGTCCATTTCTCACTTGGAAGTTATTGAGCTTTTTCAAATGCAAAATTCTCCTGTGTAGATGCAAACTTAATATATAACAATGTGATTTCTTTAAGGATTCTTTCTACCATTTCACATTGCATTTTTAAAAATTACTGAACTTAAATCAGTGTTAAGAAAAATGTCTTTTAAAAATACTTCTTAAATTATCGTAAAATTAAGCACAGAGAAGTTCATTCCTCATCACAAATCTACATGAAATTTTTCTCTCCTTTTTTATCCCTTAATTCTTTTTTTGTAATCTAATATAGTTGACCCTTGAACCACATGGTTTTAACTGCATGCATACACTTTGTGAGGTTTTTTTTTCCATACAGTACTGTAAATGTATTTTCTTCTCCTTAAGACTCTCTTAGTAACATTTTATTTTCTCTAGCTCACCTATTGTAAGGATACAGTACATAATACATATAACAAAAAGGATACGTTAGACTTCATATTATCAGTAAGGCTTCCAGTCAACAGTAGGCTATTAATAAATTTGGGGAGAGTCAAAAGTTACACATGTATTTTCCACTGTGTGGGGAATGGGGGTGGGAGGGTGGTCTAGGTGCCCATAACCTCTGCATTGTTCAAGGGCCAACTGTGTTTACTTTGCGGTAAGGACGATTTGAAAGAAACCATATTTTTTTTGTTATTTATGGCATGCATGATGTTTCCATTTCATCTGTTAAAACTTCTTTAAGTTGATTACTTGTGTGTTTTGTATTGTTAAATAGGCCAAAATTCCTAATTTTCAAAAGATTACAAAGATTCAGATTTCTTAGTTAACCATTTTTCAGCAGAGACACAACAGCATGCCAAAATAATCAGTTACTTGATTTATTAAAGAAACAAACACCACCACCTCAAAAATCAGCAAAGAAGCTACTTTTCACATGAAGTGTTTTCTTTTCTTTCTTTCTTTCTTTTTTTAAGATTTTATTTATTTGAGAGAGAGAGAGAGCTTGCGAGCAAGCAAGAGGGCACAAGCAGAGGGAGCCGCAGAGGGAGAGGGAGAAGCAAGCTCCCTGCTGAGCAGGGAGCCCTACAGTAAGGTCCCAGGACCCAGAGATCAAGACCAGAGGGGAAGGCAACGGCTTAACTGACTGAGCCATCCAGGTGCTCCCCACATGAGTATATTTTAATCATTTAACAATGATACAAAAATATAATTTAATTCTTAAAAAAAGCTGTCAGGAAAAGTTTAGATTTATAAAGTCCACACATCCCTAGCATGTATACTCATCTTTCCAATTTTTCTAATTCCTTTTATTAGAATAATTAAGCTGTATTGTACCTTGCATTTTAAAGCATGCCTACATGTAGTTTTCGACTCTTTTCACTACTTGTTTGTATTTCTCTTCAAATTTCATCCAAATTTATTGCTATCATTAAAGAGTTTTATACATTTTCCCCTTTTTTCACCCCAAGGGCTTTTTCTCAATAAAGTGTTATTCTAAAAGAAGCCTGTAGCTTGCTATTCTGAAAGACCACAGATAAACAGTGCTGTTTGACAAAGGCTGCTTTCATGAAGTCTTAAAGATTTTAATTTTCCAAAATAGTCAACATCTAGTCAAAGAGGGCTATTTGCTGAGACTGACTCTCAACTGTGACTAAAAATTGTATTCGGCTTTTCCTGCAACTTGAAGAGATCTGCTGAATAGACCACTCCATATTCCAGATGAATGACAGGCCCCCAAAATGTCATACAGGATGGACTGTAGGGCTTAACAAGCAGAGAAATTAATAAGTGCAGATGACAGACAAGAAAATAGGAGTGAAGGAATATATAAAGAGATTCTGTCATTAGGATGGACAGAATGGACTCAATTCATATGGTAACAGTTTTCCTTATTTTAATTCTGTAGAGGGGTATTTGATCTCTTCGGTAAGTTACCAAGACAAGTAAATTATTAGCGTTTTCCAAAAATGAAGCAGAATCAAGAAAATTAATATACTGGACTACTACTAAAGTATCTGTATTAAGGAAAAATATTCACATGGATTCCTATGTACATTCAGAATTAGGAAAAAAGCCACCAATATGAGCATTTAAAGCTCTCTGGGAGTACATACACACACACACACACACACATACAAACATGTATCCATAAACACAAATAGTTACTATTGACATCAATATACTTCCATTTATTCAAATTACATTAGTTATGGGAATTCTCCCATTTAATTAACACACAAATATATATCCACAGTAGAAGATTTCAGTTCCACAAAACACTAAAAATAGCAATGATATGATCTAGCAATTCCATTTCTGGGAGTGTATCTGAAAGAAAATCATTATCTCAAAAAGCAATCTGCATCCTTATGTTCACTGCAGCAGCATGATTTATAATAGCTAAGACATGGAAACAACCTAAGTGTTCACAGATGAATGAACGGATAAAGAAAATGTGGTATATATAAAAGGGAGTATTATTCAATCTTTAAAAGGAAGGAAATATTACCATTTGTGGCAGCATGGACAAGCCTTGAGGGCATTATGCTAAGTGAAATAAGTCAGACAGAGAAAGACAAACACTGCATATCACTTACATGTGCAATCTAAAAAAATGAACTCACAGAAACAGGAGAACAGATTGGTGGTCGCCAGAGTTGAGTGTGCTTCAAGTGACAATTATCTCCATTCATCCAATCCTACCTATTTTCCATCTTTCCAATTTGCTGATCTTCTTATGGTGATTTTCACACTTTCCCTCACTAATTATGAATTGTTCTTTTTTAAAAGTACATTTCATATCATTTCCTGAATCCTGGGACAAGAGGGAAGATAGAAAATACTGTTGACTGCCTTGATCCAGTTTCTGAAAACACAGCATGAGATTAAAATAGTTACTACAGGTTGTCACGCATGTCAACCACAACTGAAAAGAACTAGGATCTAGCAGATGTATTTCTTCTGAAGTGTATTACAAGGGACATTATGCGGCTTGGACTCTGTTTTTATAACCACAGTCTGCTCTGATAGGCTGGCATCCATGACATACCAGTTGTTACATATTTAGAATACTATCCCTGAAGTATAGTAATGTAATTCAGAAATAATTAGTAACACGTCTCTTCAACAAAATTGATGGGCTACAGGAATTTACTTTGAGTATTAAGTGCCACCAAAGAAGAGAAAAGAGGTAGAACCCAACTTCCTTATTTCCTAAATCCATCTTCCAGTAATTATAATCTTGATCATCACTATCTCCTCAGTGCCTGGAACAGTGCATGGCCCATAGGAGGGACTTGAAAACACCACTGAATACATAAATACAATGGAATATTACTCAGGCATCAGAAAGGTTGAATACCCACCATTTACATCGACGTGGATGGAAGTGGAGGGGATTATGCTAAGTGAAATAAGTCAAGCAGAGAAAGACAATTATCATATGGTTTCACTCGTATGTAGAGCATAAGAAATAGCACGGGGGACCATAAGGGAAGGGAGGGAAATCTGAAGGGGGGGAAATCAGAGAGGGAGACAAACCATGACAGACTCTGGACTCCAGGAAACAAACTTAGGGTTACAGAAGGGAGGGGGTAGGGGGATGTGGTAACCGGGTGATGGGCATTAAGGAGGGCACGTATTGTGATGAGCACTGGGTGTTATACGCAACTAATGAATCGTTGAACACTACATCAAAAACTAATGATGTACCAAATGCTGGCTAATTGAACACAATAAAAAAAAATCATCCCCCTAATAAATGTGATCTGAAGAGTCAATAAATAAATGAATAAATACACCACTGGATAAATATATATTGAATAAATGTTTTGTCTCTATTTCTTCACTTGTAAAATAAATTAGATCAATCCCTAGTCATTATGAGATTGAAGATATTGCAATTCAATTCATAATTCAATAAGTAGAGTTTTCATTAAGTTATAATGTCAGTAAATTCACCAATCAAAATGAAAAAATCATAGCCTATTACATCCAGACATTCCTTTAGGATACTCCATCCATACATTCTCTTCTAAAGATAAATCACCAGTAATAAAGAGACCACCAGAAAATTATTTTAAATTATTTTATTTTTCATAATTTTCTAACACACAGTGTTAGAAAAATTTATTTTGGCACCATGACTTAGAACTTTTTTTCAAGTTTAATCTTTAAATTAAAAACAGTAGCTACAATGAGTATATTTAAACCTCACTCAGAGAAATGGTGAAAAATCAGGTCACAAATTTTTTTGTGCTAGGGAATTTTTTAAAAATGGGACTAAGAAAAGGTAGCAAAAAGAGTAGGAAGGATAAAATAGACTATGCTGGAAAGACAAAAAGGTAAATAACCTTCTCTAAAAAAGAATAAGGAGGGAGGCAAAGGGCAAAGAGAAGAAGAAAGGCTCACCAACTTTATTTTCCTGATATAAAATTCAAGTACTTAACAAAGTTTTTTAAAAATCATAAAATGCTACTACTAATCTCATGAAATTTTCTTTTTCCTCATTATTTTCCAGAATTAAAAATCAAAAGCCTGTTTTGACTTAAGGACACTTGCTGATCTTAAGGTGATATTTGATATACTTTACAAAATGGAAAGGCTTGAAAACTTTCCTAAATCTAATACCTACTCAATATAATCCTCCTTGGAAAATTAATCTGAAGGAATATAGGGTTTGATTTCTAATACAAATGTAACAACAACAACAACAAAAAACCCTGTCTAACAATCTAAACAAAAATGTTTACAACTGGCTCTAAACCTCCGTTGTATTCTGTACTAAGTTTCTTGAGGAGAAATATTTATTGTTCTTTGTATTCCTTCAGTAACTACTATAAAAGGCACCTTTATAGGTCATCAAAAAAGTACTTTACACAATTAGTTGCATACAAATTCAGTTATAACTCCAGTTTTCCAATGTTTCAAAAATTGCCAATTTTCACTTATATTCATTTTGTTTACATGTTAATAAATAAAATTCTTCTCATGCTTTTTTAATAATAAAACATTATTAGTCTCTTGTCACTTGTACATTTATAGCTGAATATTTTACAAATTGAAACACAAATTCAGAAAACTGTCATTATTCTCAGAGACAATAAGGCATAGAAATAAATATTTGCTTTTACTTTTTCTTCCTTTTCTTCTTCAATCTGTGTTTTAAGGCTCAGAGCAGACATTAAGAAATATCAAACAATTTTTTACAAAAAGTTTTTCAAATGTTTGGCCCAAAGTGAAGTTGTTCTGTTGAAGTTATTTAAATATTCCTCTCATCTTCTCAAGCACAACTTCAAAGACATGTTCGTCCATTCCAAAAGAAAATTCAATTCAATGAAAAGTAAATAACTTAGGGGTCTATAAATGACACTGCAATGTATCTCGTTCCATTTTTAACGGGAAGTCCTTCATGCAGATGTGTGAGTCTCCCTGGATGCATGAAGCTCCAGCCTTTTCTGGGTGATTCAATAGAGCAATTGTACCTTAGAAATTTGCATCCGCCTCCCTAAAAGAGATGGAACAAATAAGTATATCAGCTTATATATTTAATTTTTAATCAGTGGGAAAATTCAAATTATGCCATCTAACCAAAATCTAAAAAAATAAGGCAAAGGCCTTTTCATAATGACATATTTCTTTTACAAGATGTAAAACATCAAAGCCGTAATTACCTGAAAATCTTCTCCCACGTTATTGAGTGCAATGTTGATGGTAAATGTAGAGGCGTCATGATGAGGGCGAAGAGAACGCTGTCTTTCAGGGGAGTATTTTACTACAAAATTCAATAGTGCAAACCCCTAGAAAAGCAAAGTAAACCCATGGATTTGCTTATCAATAAAAATATAAAATAGCACATTTGTATAAAAACTAGTAGGAGGTAGACAGGGGGAATGGGAGGATAACTACCTTCGTATAATAACCTGCAAAGACCTTCAGCGTAACGGGTGCAATAAACTCCCGGATAAAATGAAGCCATACGTTCTCCAGATCAATTTGCTTCATGTGGATATCATCAGTTGGGACATTTTCATAACCACCAGATATACGGCTATCCTAGAAACAGCATTCATGATCTCATAAAGTGTGGTCCACATGCAATTCACATTTATATTACCTTAGAATTTTTTTCAACCACAAGATCACAACAGACAACAAAAATAACAGTTGTTCAATTATGGTGCACCATCTGCTTTAATTACAAAACTATCAAAATAACTTAGATAACATGGTGTTGCAAATATATCAATGATGAAGCAAAGCATTGCAAAGTCAGTAGACTCCCTTCTTACTTATTTAATATATATGTGAGGTCTGACTATAAAGTAAATAAAATGTATTTCCAAAGCCCTCCCATGCCTCCTAAAAAATTAGTTTTTTACAGTAACCCTTCAGGCAGTCTGAGCTACTTGACGGACAAAGATTCTGCTTGTCTGCCCTTTGTATCCCCTACCACTGAAAACAAGCTTGCTTTCCTTGCTATGTTCCCCACTGCAATTTTATGATAACCAAAGTCCTTCCATGATTGCTTTTTATTTTTCTACAACCTGCTGACTTCAAGTTCTTCCTCAAACTTTGAACTTCTGTCTCTCTTGTCAGCTAACTAGCTGGGGTATGAAGTTGAGCAGAGACAGTAATATTCCAGAGTATTCCCCTGGAATTCCTTGTTAAGGAGCAGGCATCTGTGGATTCTCAGAGGAAAAGAAACACATTGAACCACCAACAGCAATACTTCCTGCCAAGTCTTTGACACCGAATATAAATGCAAAACTGAATTACACCAATGGCATTCAAACAGATTCCTTCTTCCAATGTTTACACACACACAAAACGCTTTGGCAGTCAACCAAATAAACTTTGTCTTGGTCCTTTCACTATAGCTCACTGTGAAAATGCAGAGAATTACAAGTGGCCCTGGAGAAGACCAATACCACAGAATAAATAGACAAATATTACCTTACCATTCCAGCCTGGAGACACTGACTTTTAGAAACCATCCAGTGTAATTACATACATAAATGAGAACCTGAGGCCAGATAGATTAAATACTACCAGAGTTCTCCTGACAGCCTTGGCTAGCCCCTGCATTTAGGTCTAGGAGTCAGAGATACATGACAAAAGAGATAAATCCCCTCTAAGTGACTAAATAATCTACCCCTGCTTCTAATCCACATTCACTTGTGTGAAATTACCACTTACATGATGTTTCCCCCCAGACCACTGGCCGTAATGCTCCATTTCTTCCACCAATTCATCACAGGCTTTTTCAGAAAAGATGGGAAACCAAAAGACATCAGGACAAGGCTATAAAACAAGGCATCACCATTAAGAGAATAATAGTTTGTATCTTTTAAGTAATAAATGGCATTTGCATTTCAAAAATGACAGGATGGACTATTGAATATTCATCTCACTTAGATGCCTTTTTAAGAGGTTTGCTCAACATTACTGACATTACTGTTACAAATAATATAGCTTTTCTTTAATGCTAAGACTTTTTTCTTTTTTGCATTTTAACATCTGTAAAATCAAGATATATCTTAGACTCACATTTGACCAAGCAGCCACTGCGATGTAGTTGTAATACTACAGTGTATATATACTTGGCAAATTTTCATTCTGCCTTACCTTGTGTGTATGTAATATCTGTGTGTGTGCCTGTACACGCACGTATGGAGCTGGTGTTGCCCTTGAGTTGATCTGCCCTTTGAAATGCTTTGTAAATAATTTACACTATGATTTGCCATTGAAATGAAAGTTATTATGTATACAGTATTCTATGACATATGATAACATCTATACCTTGATAAGTCTAAATTAGTTCTTCCAATATGTATAAAATAAAAAGTTTCTAAATGACTAGAAAACATTGTGTCCTAGTTTAATTGGCAGTATTCTTATTCTTTCTCATAGTACACAAAATAACAGAGCATCTCAGAATCAAAGATGCCTTACATTCTCTGAAATAAGCTATTAGCAACAGTTTGGAACACTAATCTAGAGTTCATTTAAAAAAAAACACCTTTGAGAAGAGACTCTTTAAGTTCAATTTCTTTCAAAGATAAACTTACTGAATGGGCCTACACCAGAGATTTGCCAAAGGTTCCTTATTTTTCGTGGTTTGAAATAGCTACAACATTTGGAAGCATGCCAAAAAAGGGGCATGATCTTAAAATTATTGTTCAATTCCATGTTCTACATTTTTACAACTGTATGACCCTTAAAGCTATAACATTTATAATTAAGCTACATGATTTTTACCTAAAAGATGGTTTCTGCACTTTAACAACATCCTCTGCTAACGCAATATTGCAGTAATATTGTTCCCTTCTGGAACGAGCATAAGTACTCTACACATCATAGTAATTATTAATACAAACCTGTTCAACTATATTTTCAGTGAAAATCTTTGAATAATCACGGTTTATATACTTCTCTTTCCAATCCTACCAAAAAAAAAAAATCAATTGCACAGATTAAAGCAAATACCTTTTTCCAAGTAATAGAAAATCCAAAGTATATGCATTTTAGAAATTGCTCAATATATAAATGACTATGTGTACTGGACAAAAAGGAATTTTCAGAAACCACAGTTTATGTTTTTAAACATAGTCTGATTCTGCATATGCTCACATCATTCTATGAAACATCAAATTTTTATTTATGAAGTTTTATACCTCAAGATTTTAAAATTTGAGTAATCTTACAGCAATTAGATTTATAGGCTGTATTCTATGCATATTCGCAGGGATAGGTAAATATATGCCTAAAAGTTAACGATAAAAAACAAAATCCTACCAACAAATATTAGTAAAATTAGCAAATTAATAAACTAGGGTCTTACCTATATATACTTTAATAGTGAATTACTCTAAAATAATTTTGATTTTTAAAAATTATTTCAAAATTTTCTCTTCACTTCAGTTTTTAATATGTACCAAAGAATGATCATGGGTTACTAACCCTTTCATTTCTTTTAATTACTAAAATTAAGGTATAGAACCAAACATTGAGAAATAGCTTCTCTTCATGCTAATTCAGGAACCTGATTCTTCTCTTTGACTAATCTCTGATACATGAACCACATACTAAGATATCTCAATTTTTGTCAACATAAGCTAAGGAATCCTTTTCCTGGGTCAAGTGTTTTATTTAAAAACCACATATTTAGAAGGTATATATGAAAATATGGAGTGATTTAGTATCAAAAAAGATCTCTTCTTAAATGTATTTAGACATGTTTAACAAAAATTTTAATTTTCTCTTTACGAAGTACAAATATAGGGAGCCAGGAGGCAAGAACTGAGATACAGACTCAAAATAATTCCAAACAAAATGCACTGCAGAAATATTTGTCTGAAATATATCTTTTGAGGTCAGATTTCAGAGAGGCCCTGATGATTTATATGCCATTCTCAGTTTTGCACATCTTTGCTTATATGTAGCTCAGATATTTTTGATATGGAAGAACCAAAGTTATCTTCAAATTCTTCAATGAATTTCATTTATACATAGCATGTAAATATAAGAATCAAATTACTGTATTATCTAATTAATCCTTTCAATAGTGATTATTCTCTGATTCCAAAATACGGTGGGAAATTAGAAAAAAAATATTCATCACATTTCAGAATCTTTAAGTATTTTTTTCTTATGCATCATTATTGATTTTTCGAAATAAAAGGAAAAAGTCCCTAAGATCGTACAGTAAGGCATTAACTTCTCATCTTAGGCTACTCTTCAAATATCATTGAACCAACTGTGACTATACTCATTTCTTAGAAATTCTGATAATGGGACAATCGTCAAATATTTTGCTTTGGGACACTCCTCGGGAGGCATTATCGATCAGGCTAATTTACCAAAAACAAAACAAAGCCATGGAAAGAAAAGCAATTCCTACTTACTTCTGATGTTTTCATTTCATATTCTCCAAAGATATGAATTCTGACACAAATGTCTACAATTCAGGATATAATTTGGGACATTTTTTCAGGAACTAATATTACCCAAGAAATAAAATAATTCTATTCTTCAAAACAACCAAGAGACTCAGTGCCAAAGTAAAATATATAATTCCACCCTCACCAATGTAAAAAACCTCTTTTTAGTTACACTTCTGTGAAAGATTAAGATATGCAGCTAAGATGAAATGAAAATACTTTTTTTTTAAAGATTTTATATATTTATTTGACACAGAGAGAGAGACAGCCAGCGAGAGAGCGAACACAAGCAGGGGGAGTGGGAGAGGAAGAAGCAGGCTCCCATCAGAGGAACCTGATGTGGGGCTTGATCCCAGAACGCTGGGATCACGCCCTGAGCTGAAGGCAGACGCTTAACGACTGAGCCACCCAGGCGCTCCAAAATGAAAATACTTTTAAAATACAAAAATGTGAAAAAACATTCTTTTTCTATTGAACAGTCTTCAGAGACCACTAAATTTACTATTCCTGGATGTCACCTACTCCTACAAAATAAAAGACAATTCTGATCAGGTGGATTGAGTGTCTCTGTAATTTAAAACTTTTACTATTGACAAGGAAAAAACCATGAACAGTAGCATTACAGAGATGATTACTAGAGAGAGTATTTTCCCTTGAATAAATGTTCCAAATTGACTGAAGAAAATAGGCTCTCATAAAACAAACAAGGAATGAATTCCTGTATGATTCAAAAATTTAAGATATGAAATAATTTTAGAGTTACAAGGAAATAATTTCTTCAACTTCAGATTTTCTACATATGTTGAATCCACTTACTCTGAAATCTTCTCTGGCTGTCTCTGGTGTACATTCACAAAATTGTTATAAAAAAATAAATAAAATGATAAAATAAAATGTATTTTCCCAAACCAACTTCTTGAGTTCTCTTCTTGAAAATCAAAACGTAATATTGTCATATGTGAGCTACTTATAAACAGTTTTTCTGAAATTACAATTAAAAATTTTATGATATTTTTGAATATATAAAATAGAAATATTGAGAGAAATCATAGTAACTGATAATTCCTTTCTCCACACCTAATATATGTCTTAATTTAAAAAAATTTCTAGGTCAAGAAATATAATTAATTGTGTCTTTTAAAAAATATAATTTAAAATATTAAAATACATAATTCAAAATATTTTTTAAAGACACAATTATATTTCTTAAGCTGTTTTTTAAACTTTAAACTTTTTTAAAGCCTCTTACCACATTTTCATATTATTAACCCAACTGATTTACATCCATTTAGAGTTATAGGAAAAGAAGAAATAAATGAAGTTGAGTATGAAATACCTACCACAGGATTTTCAAAAATCTGCCAGAGGTCATTGTTATAATGGGAAGTATTGTAATTAGCAGTTGATAAAAGTCTTCCAAATTCATGTCTATTAGAAATGTACATAAACACGCCCTATGTGCCAAAAAATAACAGTATTAATCATAGAGGAAAATACAAGAAAATAAACTTAACTATAGGAAAAATATATAGGAGATATTAATTTCAACTTTTATATCTCATTCCTGAACATGCATTTTTATTTTTCATATAAAACATGCATGATTTAAAATAAAATAAAATTTTTATTAATTATGAATTCAGACACCACACAAAACTAATTGATAGCACTGACACTCAACTGAAAAAAAGAAGAGGAAGAATGACTGTTTTTGTCCCTTTCTCATTGATCCTAGATGTAGACATCGGGGAAAAAAATTCCTGTTTGAAAGCAGAAATATTTTTGAGACACCAAAGTGCAATGAATTGTACCTCTTTTGGCTTCTTTCCCTTTCAAAGAAAATGTCACATTTTTAAACAAGAATTCAAATGTCAGTATTATTTCATCAGACTATGTCATTCTTTTTATTGTCCTGATGTTTAAAAACTGAACATAGAAATTACTTATTCATTAAAGGCAGCTAAAGAAAACCAAACCAAATAAATGTGGCAAACACCACTATGGTAAGTTTATTTCTTTTTGAACCTGTTTTAATGGTAAAGGGTTAGTTTTTAATTAATTTTAAAAAATAATGAAGAGTAACCCAATCTCATTTTAGTCAAGACGTACTTTATACTTACTCCTACTTTTTCTCTCCCTTAAAAAAAAAAAAAAAACTAGAAAAACTAATGAAAGTGATTTGGGTTTAACCCTCTCATTCGTCAACCACAAAATGTAAATCGGCCCAAAGAACTAAGAGTTGAGTATTACATAATGCCCACCCCCAAAACACAAAACATACACACGCATACACAAATTAAGAACCAATGAATACCAACATTTTACCGTGCTAAATGGAAAGAAGATTCTTAAAGAAACTTTACTGGTAGGCAATATACCATATCTAGTATTAATTAAAGAAACAAAAACAAATAAAAATAAATAAAAATAACACCTTTGGGGGGCTGAGCATTTGGAATGTTTCCGGAGTAGGGGAGTCTTTTTCCCTTTGTAAAGTCTAAAATGAAGAGAAGCATTGGGTAAGTTGACCAGCACACCCACACTCTCTCAGGTATTCTTAGGTAAATAACATTAGCAGCCCTTGATCAGAAGCTGACATTCTGAAATGTCCTTCACAGACAACATGCATAACAAGCAAAGCTTATAGCGCACACAAAGAAACAACTCCAGCCCTTTCTTTTTTTTTTTGTCAGACATAAATCCAAGCTCATTCCTTAGTAGAACTTTCATTAGACACAAAATTAAGACAAAGGAAAAAAATGTGTAAGAGAGGCCATTCCAGGATGCGCTGTTGAGTCAAATTAGCAGAACATGAGCACAAATTACAATCACAAGTACTGAGATACTCAATGTAACAATGCACAGAGGTTTGTGGGAAAACAAATATACTCAAACAACACATGCCTTATTAAACTAGAAAAAAAATACTTGCCAACTTTTCTGATTTTTCCCAAATCACATTTGCTTATGTAAATTTGAGTGAAATAACCCAATCATTTCTAAAATAGAAAACTATATAAACATGTTGTAAAACATTTACACATTTTGAAAAACAGACTATTTTCTACAATCATTGAAGTTTTATAATGAAAGTACACTTGTAGAATAGCAATGTATCATTACTTTTCACACAGATGAAATATACTGCATATCACAATCCCTCTCTCAGTTTAGTGGTAAGGAACTGCTTTGAGAAGAGTGCAGTTTATAATGATAAAGAGAATAATGGGCATTGATTTCAGAACAAAAGTGTGTTCTTCTTAAATGTGTAAATGATTATTTCACCCAGGCTTTATCTAATTAATTTTAATTAGGTCAGTTTTCCACTATAAAATTTCAAATGGAAGTGAAGATGAATTCTTAGAAATGCAAAGCTGATTTGTAACAAATCCATGTTTATGATTGAAATTTTTCTGTTGTTTATGAATTAGCCTCAGCGTGGAACCTAGCATTTTCCAAACTATTTCTACAGATAAACGTTCACAAATTATTCTCCATAACTGCTCCTAATTTTTCAATACGGAACCAAAAAAATTGGCTAGTACTTACAAATTAGAAAGAAAAGGGCATCAAAACACAATGACACATCAACTGGTAAAGCAAGCCATTTTATAAGAACATCCAAGCAAGCCATCATTGTATACCCTACCATTTCTCTAGCATTTCGGCACAGAGCCATATCAGGATCCAATTTATCACGGACAAAATAGTTCCTTTCATTCATCTCTGATCGAAGTGTCTTTCCCTTAATTAAGTACACATTAGCCATGTATGGAACATTCCATATCCCTCTGAAAGTAAAGACAAGACATTCCAAAATACCACAAATAAAAAATATTCAAAGGTTTATTTTTATATTTTCAAAACAAATACCTTGTATGTTTTTAAATTTTGTATATATAAATTATTGAATCAACTTACATGCAAATGCAAACACATGTAAAGATATTTAACATAGTTATACACACACATCTGACATTACTTGCTACACACTACATTTTTGTGCAATGAATCACTATCTCCCTACATAAACTTCATTTTAGGGTTGATATCTGTTTAGCATTTTGGCTGTGATCCTTCACTTCATTATTATAGTTGAGTATAATATTCTATTGTACAGAAAGAGTTTCCATTTAGGATTAAGCAGTTTGATGGCAAAAATAAATCACATACAACCTGTGGTATACTACAACTAGCTAACACTGGCTCCCGAGAGCACTTAGCTATACTCGGTGACTTCATATTGGAAGCTCAAAATCAGCCATGGCAGAAACATTTACACCACAGGAATTGGCAAACACTACAAATCGGGAGATCCCTCAACCCCAAGATCCAGTTGTTAGACCTTTACCAGCACACCACTGAGTATGGCAAAAATTCTCCTAAAATATATTCACTTGAAATTCACTAAGCCATCTCAAATTTCTTGAGAAAGAAAAGATATGAAAGAAATAGAGCTAGAAGTGCATGAGGGTTGGGAGATACTCTATTTTGTCCTTAATTCTTCCCCACATTTGTCTTTTCACTCTGAACATGACTCATTTCCAAAGAATAGCGAGTAAGGTTTCACCTAAAGGCATACGCTTGTTGCTTTTAGAGAACAGAAAGGAAAGATTTTGACCAAGGAATTGTAGTTAGATATTAAAAGGAATACGATTTCAGTTTGTTTTTCTAGATGAACCTCAAGGGAAATAGCCATAAAGGATATACAATGTATCATCTGAATTCAGAAATTCCTCACTGGTAGAGTATGCAGTTGTCTCATTTTGAAGAAACACACACACACACACACACACACACACACACACACACCCGTGTGCATACATGTCATAAGATGTCATTCCTTCATGTAGCTTTTGGACATGAAGTACATTTTTGTATTAACTAGATCAAAAACCTCTTCCATATCCTTTTCCTCATACTTTCAACAACAGCGACAGGAGGCTGTACAAAATACCACCATGCCTAAAGCAACTTAAATGAATCATTAATTCTATATCCTACTTCTGTGAACCCTTATTTCTGTTATACCCACGGACAATATCAGGCATTTGGTCTATACAAATCATCCCAGAGACAAAAAAATACTTTGAAACAACAGAATATGATCTGAACAGTGTTTTCTCAGCTGTCGTGCTTCATAATTGCAGCTAACAAGAGCTTTTATCGTATTTATCATTCAAATTTTCTGTTACTATTTTCACAAGTAAAACATCTTTTTAATACTCAACTGTTCAAGAAAAAGTGCGTGGGGTTTTTATTTTGAATTTAAGGGCACATATCTTTAGTCATGAAGAATGTTTTCCCTTTTTAATTGAGCTGATGTAGCTGAGAAATTAGGCAAAGCTTTTAACATCTCAGTCACTCTGGTCCATCATCTATATGAAGAAAAAGGATAACATTCTACTCTATTACTACCTTAGCAAAAAAACACTATTTGAATTCTGCTTTTTTTTTTTTTAGTCTAAAAAATATCAACTGTTGTCTCTGAGACAAATATCAACCACGCATACACTTTGTAGCAAGTATATTCTTTTCAAATGCTGGAAATGGAAATCAGATATTGGTGAAGAAATTGATCTTTAAAGCAGAATATTAGCTATTTTACACAGAAAACTCTTCAGGAGGAAATGCTGGAAGGTAAATAATTGCCTTTAATATTGACTTTGTTTGTTCACTTGTAAATTTTAAAAGCTATCAAAACAAATTTCATCCTGGCTAAATTAGCTAAACTAAATTCCTTATCTAAACGTTTAACTAAATAATACTAGTCTTCTGACAACCATCTCATGGCTACTCCCACCTACCATGTAGGATCTCTTAGTATTTTCCACAACAGTTAAGTTTGTTCCTGTGAAGATTTAGAACTTAAAGGACAGATTTTTGTAATATTATTTTACACTAGTATTTCAGGATCCCAAGTGGTCTCCAGGTTTTCAGATTTCCACAAATCATGAAGAAAAGAGAAAGAAAAACTCAGGTAATGTTAACTAGACCACATTCTGAGATTGTGGTACTTTACATTAAAAGAACTTACACTCTATTCCCTTGAACAATATCCACATAATCTTCAGATCTAGCATAGTATCCATCAGGACTCAAGGCTCCCCAGAAGTTGGACCACAGCTTTCCATGACGAGTTACGAGAGGAGCAATGATCTTTCTAAAGACAGCATGAGAGAAAAATAAATTCAAGGAATTATTTATTCTTAAATTACCATAGAATTATGCATTTTGGGCTTATCATGACACATACAACACTAATGTTCATTTAACACCCATGTAGTGAGTTCAAAAAACCAAAAGTAAAATAAAAGAGAAACAGGAATTTCTTCCCACTTTTTCTTAAATAAGCATACTGCTGATGTCAATGTTTCTTAAAAAGTAACAAAAAAGGCAAAGTAATTGAAAATGCTAATAAAGTATAAAAATGACTTTTAAAAGTACCTTACTTATATCCAAATAAGTCAAGCTACCTTAATTATTTAATTATTGTATTTCAGAAATTATACAAAATGAAATCAAATATTTCCATTGTCATTGAGAAGACATAATAAGTATTCAATAAATATTTGTTGAATAAAAAAATGAATAAAGATGAGCTGAGATATCTGTAAATAGGCCAGTTTTCCTAAAGTTAAGTCCTGAATTACTTTAAAGTATGTTTCCTTTTTTTTTTTTTCTTTAACTTTCAAAATGGGTTGTGCTAGTCCTGGCAACACTGGACATTCTTCTGGCCCTTCAACTATTTAAAAAAACAAAATAGAGGATAATTGCCATAGCACTCTGTCTGACTACCTACCAGGAAAGTAGTCCCTTTGAGACAAGCACATGTTACAAACTCAAATACGTCAGATTTTTTCTTAGGAAAATCTAATTTATAACGTGTCAACACTTTCCAAATAAGGTAATTCTGAAGTTCCTCTAGAATTACTTTAAAAATGAAGTGAATTACAGTGGTGTCAATTTTTAAGAAAAGCTCACCCAACTCTTCCATGAGGAAGTTTATGAACCAGGTATTCGCCACAAAAAAACCTATTTCACAACACTCCAGTCCTGTGAAGACCAGGTGTGCCCTTTCCCTTACCTACAGAAAAGTGAAACATAGTCTGTAAATGCACATCATTCAAAATAGTGATTTTGATTTATTTTTTCTGGTTCCTATTAAAAGGAAATGTTAACCAGAAACACTTAAATTTTGTTTTGTTTAGAATATCTACAATATTAGAAATGATAATATAAATTAGAATCTATGTATTTTGTTAATTTAGGGAATAATTCAATGGTGATAACAGATAAGATCAAATATATAATAGAAATAAAAATCTTGTAATTTATAATCCCAGCTGCCTTCCAAAGAAGGTTGGGCAAAAAAATGGAAATCAAAATCCATCTTTGGTATGCCTCAATGTTTTTGAGTAGTGAAATACAGTAAGGCCCCTTATCCATGGTTTCTACTTTCCATGGTTTCAATTACCCAGGGTCAACCATGGTCCAGAAGCAGATGATTCTTCCGATGAATAATCAGATCAATAGTAGCCTAAGTCACACTGTCTGCGTCATTCACCTCACTTCATCTCCTCACATTGGCATTTTATCATCTCACATCATCACAAGAAGGGGGAGTACAGAACAGAAAGATATTTTGAGAGAGAGACTGTATCCACATAAATTCTATTACAGTATATTGTTATAACTGTTCTATTTTATTATTGTTGTTAATCTCTTACTGTGAGCAATTTATAAATTAAACTCTATCACAGGTCTGTTAAGTATAGGAAAGAAACATAATGTACATAGGGTTTGGAATTATCTGTGGTTTCAGGCATCCACTGGAGGTCTCGGAATGTATCCCCTGTGGATAAGGGGGAACTACTTTATCAGGATAGCAGCTGGGGGATGATGAATTACACTATATTACTGAAGGAGTAAAATCTGGAGTAAGGCAATAAATAGCAGAGATGGGAAAAGACAGAAAAGAGAGTTGATGAAATGCTGGAAAGCTATATGCCCTAAGATGTAACCATCCCTTGTCCCTCTAACCTTCAGTCAAGTTTACTAAATCTCACAAAATTTTTGGTATATGTAAATTCTTCATGAAAACTACATGCTCAGATACAGAAGCAAGAACCATAAGCATCAGATGAACCTAAACCTTTGATCAGTAACAGAAATTTATGGAATTGGAGAAATATCCTGAGTTTTACTGGCCCTTGAAGGGCAATGGCCCCAGATGGCAGGTGAGTTAATTATGAGGGAATTTTATTTTTTACAAGGTTTAAAACATTAGATTAACATTAAAGGGGATATGTGTTAAATACATAGTATGAATTCATTAAATAGTTCACTGTAGGAATAAGTACCTGCAAAAGTATCATATAATAAAAACATATAAGTATTATCTAAAAAATGTACATTCGATTATATTGAATTTAAATCAAATTAAGAGTCAATTAACATTGCACATTTAAGAAAATATTACTGAATTCCACTAGGTTTTAAGAGTTACAAATTGCAATTCTATCCCATATCTCTAAGGTAGACTGCTTTTCTTTGCCTAATGATCAAAATGTTATTCATATGTTTTGAAAAATTACTTGCAATTTATAGATATACAGTGGGGCTGTATATACAGATTAATACTAAGAGGTCTTAGATTTTGAAGTAATAACTGAATTCTCAAATTGGCAAATCATATTACATATAGAGGAGGTTAATATAGCATAACAGATTTCTCATATATTTTACTCAGCAAAATAAAAACAGTAATTCTAACATTTCTCTGCTAACCATACTATTTGCTAAGAGAAATAATTGCATTAATATATGTAAACATACTTAAAAACAATACCTGGCACTTAGTAAACATTCATTAAAGTTGGGCTATTAGTAGGAGGCTTAATAAACTACTAGTAGCAATAATATAATATAATAAATAATGATTAATATCATTATAAGCTGGTATAGATGATGTCTTTTTCACACTTCAATTCCATTAAATAAAAACAGGTACTACCGAGTAATAATTATTACAAAGTTCAGTACTAAATAAAATCACAGATCTCTGAAATTTTTTTCAAATTTTAAGAACTTAGATCTCTGTTTGCAATAACTTTTTAGGTCATAAGTTTTATGAAATTCTACTTTAAAAATTCTACAGAAAATTTAAAAATTCCAAATTTTACAGATATGTCATAATTTCATTTTGCTTTAAACAGAAAAATAGGTCAAATATAATTGATAAACATTGCATTTGTGATTGTAACTAATATTAAATACTTCTAATTTTCATCAGGTTGTTTTCTATTTAACTCCTTTAAAAGAAAACTAATCAGAATTGAAGTTTATAAGCCTAGAAAATAACTTCATGTAAGTTCCCTCAATTCATGAAACAGATTTGTAAGCATAGTGTGTCCACAAAGACACAGAAAATGATTATCATTTTAAAAATAAATTGATAACGAATCTTATGTAGTACCTGTTTTGTTCAATCAAAATTTTTAAGGTCCTTGGATTTGTCAAAACAACATCTGCATCCATACTAAAATAATAATCACAGTTTTCATCCTGACGGCAAGAATCCCTAACATTGAAAAAGAAATAAGAATTAGATAAAATAAATACTTGCTCGTTAAAAAATGCCAACATAAAGCATATATATATATGTATATATATAAATATGTATATATATATAAATATGTATATATATATATATATAAAATAAAGTTTCTCTAACATATTTTTCTAATCAAAATAGTAAGACAATATCCAAAGGGATAAATATTATCTTAAATTTCAAAATGGTCAGTTTATCAACATAGATATTCATATGGAGACCAACACTAAAAATTTTAGGTCAAGTGAAATACGTTTTCAAGCCACTAAAAAGTTTAAGGCATAGAATACCCAGCAAGAATGGCAATTTAGAATTTAGTACTTAGACCTCTCTGAAAGGGAAATATAATTTATTTCAATGTATTTATCAACAACTTTTCTTCACAAATCAAAATGCTTTTTGCACACGTATACACATGCACCGTGCAAAATCTTGCTTATCCAACAACTCAGTTCTAAGTGAATCTTGGAGATACAAATGTATAATTGTTTAGGTATTAATACTTTTTAAGCCTGATTTGCGTGGAATTCTTTCTAAGAAATGTACTCCCCTGTTTCTTATCAGGGGTCATGGACTATGACGTATGTTTTTCTTGGTAGAGTCTGTAGCCTTATCATCAGGAACAACAAGCTATGAACTACTTGTTATACATGAGATGCTTCCAAGTATTATGGTTTCTACACTTGGGGCTCTCTCCTTTTGAGCTCCCCTCCCTCACGGCTGATCCTAGTTATCACTTTCCACTATTGTCAGTATGTATCCCATTTGTTTCTAAGCAACTGTCATATAGGACAGCAGACAGGAAACTTTGCTGAAATTGTGCAAAAAATTACAGAAAAGTTTTTTAAAGTTTTGTAATTATATATGATGACAGATGGTAACTAAACTTATTTTGGTGATCCTGTCACCAAAATATACAAATATACAAAGTATACAAATATTGAATCACTATGTTGTACAACTAAAGCTAATATGTTATATGTGAATTATACCTCAATTAAATACATAGATAAAATAAAATGAAAATAAAATAGCCAAAATTATTTTGGAATAAAAACCGAAGAAATTACACTACTTGATTTCAAGATTAATATAAATCCCTTGTAATAAAATGTGGTATTGATCTAAGACGAACGAAACAGAGTAGAGAGTTCATAATCACTCATAAATATTCAGTCAATTGATTTTTGGCCAAAGCCAAGTCAAGTACATAGGAAAAGAAAAGCCCTAAAATAAAAAGGAGTGTTGAAACAACTGGAATTCCATTTGCAAAGAATAAAATTTGACTCCTACTTCACTCCAAACACAAAAATGTATTCAGGATGAATTGTAGATTGAAACATCTTAAACATAAATGCTAGAACAATAAAGCTTATAAAAGAAAAATTCCAAAGGATGTTTTCATGACATTGGAATAAGAAAGTTTTCTTAAATAGAAAATAAACCCAAAAAGCATAAAGCATAAAAGAAAAAAAAAGAGAAATGGAAATTTATTGAAATTCAAATTTCTTCTCATCAAAAGACAGGATTAAAAAAGTAAAAAACCAAGCCACACAGTGGAGCAAATATTCACAAAACATCACACACACACACACACACACACCCCTTGTATACAGATTATATAATGAACTCCTGCAAATAAACAACAAAAAAGACGACCCAATGTAAACAAAAATGCATGAAAGATTTAAATAGATACTCCACAAATCAATACATACAAATGGCCAATCAACGCACAAATAGGAAATTCCTTGTCAGGGAATTAAATTACAATCACAGTAAGATATTTTTGATACCCGATCAAGTAGCTAAAATAAAAAAGATGGGCAATATCAACTGTTGACAAATCTGGAGCTGTGAGAGGTGTGAACTACCTTGCTGTCAGGAGTGTACAATGGTATAACAGTTGAGAGGACTGTTTAGCAGTTTCTTATAAAGTTAAACATACATTTACTCTAACCCTACACCCTAGTTAGTCTAATCGTGGCTATTTTCCTAAAATACACTGAAGCAAAATATGTACACACACGCACACACACACACATATACTTCTAATAAGGAATCTTCATCAGCAATCTTATTCAAATGGCTCCAAACTGGACATGATCTATCAATAAGAAATCCATTTGTGGTATATTCATATGACAGAGTATTAGTCAGTGATGAAAGGAATGATAACTGCACTGACATGAGTGAATGAGAATACGTTGTAATGAGCCAAAGAAGCCAGACACAACAGACTATATTTAAAAAAAAAATTGAGAAAATACGTTCCAAATGTGGATCCAAGGTATTCTCCAATGAATAAATTCAACTGTTAGTTTTGTCTTTCTGGGGCCTGTTTTCCTGCCTATGCCTTTATTCCCACACCAGGCACTACCCAGGAACCCTGAGCTTCCACAACACCAGAGAACACCTCCTGAAGAGAAGTCACATGATTTATTCACCTTTTTTCTTAGCAGCTCTTAACTCACTGCTAGCATATTCAATTAACATTCACTGAAAAATGATTGTTTTTATTATTAGTAGTAATAATCTAAAGTATTAAAGGGGCTAAACAAAGGGCCTAAAACTTTCTTCTGAGGGTTATAGTTTGTTTTATCTAGACCAGTAGGTGACTAGAAAGTAGGAATAACCTTTACACCCCACAATCTGAAACATACATTTTCACCACACATAATCTTCAGATAATAAACATTTAAATCACTGCTACATCAGTCATACTATTCACTTGTCTGAGTATTTTTTTAATTTCTTATTTTAAGTAATCTCTACTCCCAACATGAGGTTCAAACTCATGAGCCAGAGATCCAAGAGTCACGTGCTCTTCTGACTGAGCCAGCCAGGCATCTCTGAGTATTTTTTAAAATTTTGATCTGCAGTTCAATTAATAGTTTCATTAAATATGTTGACTCTTAGCCATTTCTCTCTCTCTCTATATATATATATAATTTCCATTGCCCTTTACATGTAAATACATACAAACATAAATATAGTCTAACAGGAGAGGTGTGTGTTCATGTGCATACACACACACACACATACACACACACACAGAATTGAGACGCTCAAGTTTAGGATACTAATTTTGAAGAAAAGTTGTTTTTCTTTTAATTTCTTTAGTAGAAATTACTTAATTTAAATAGATGAAAACATACATTCCCATGTTTCTGGCTTCGGCTTGACTTAGATTTTCTTCTGGTCCTACTATTTTTATAGTACTGATTTCACGTTTAGCTTTATCAAAAAATACTTTGATGTCCTTTTCATGATAAACTTCCTGTAACAAATTTAAAAACAGAAAATTAGTGCGAAAATGACAATAGGATGACTGAAGTGTTCATAGGTATTCATATGCAGGGATGGCATCCTATTCGAAGTTGTGAATTCCACAATTCATGTATTCCCTCAATTACAGATGAAATGATAACCTATATCACACACATTAGATATAAATGTTACCTGAATATCACACGAAGAATCTAAAATAGATACATATCAATACCTTTTAAATAGAAGATAGTACGAAATTCTTCTAACATCTACTCCTAGACAGGTCCTTGAAGAAATATTTAAATCCTGGGTGCTACAAAAGTTTCTGACTTGAAGGAAAAATGGCTTGTGGCCTGAGAATCTCAGACACGTGCTTTAAAATATCCATAAAAATGTCTATTAAACCTAATAGATATTAATCTAAGTTATAAATACAATCATATTTTATAAAATAAGTATTATAATACTCTTTGAAGCCAGAGAGAAAAATGAAGGGTCATATACCAAATTGTACTTTTACAAAAAGAAGGTAAAGTTTAACAAAACTTTATTGATAAGGAAATATAATAGGAAAATCATGAACATAAAAGTCATTACTATGATTAACTGTGCTAAAATTTACATAAGATTATGGGTCTCCAACATTAGAGCATTTCAGAGCTTTTTGTGTATTGAGTTTCTCTAAGTATTTTTGAAAGCTTTTCACAGCTTGTTAAAACTATTTATAGCATAAAAACTACGCAGAGTTAATTTTATATAAAAAATGAGAAGACAAAATACCCTCTCATCAAGGAGGTCCTATGAAAGGAGGAAGACGTAAATAAACAACACAATATATAAAAACGAAACACTTCATTGTAAATAAATATATTACAATGCATTTTACAAAGCAAATGCTCAATGATTCACCTTTTTAAACTTATTTTAGGTGGTTTTCTGCAAATTTAAAATATTCTCTGGAAAAGGCAAATGATAAGCTGACATGTACATTAGGAAGAAAGAACAATGTTAAACAAAAAGCATTAGGACAAAGGAGAGAAAATGCATACTTCGTAGCTGTTGTGTTTTTCTAAAAGATGTTAAGTGTCAATTGATTTAACAGGAAAGAGACAAGTAAATGGGAAAATACTAAGGAAAAATGTTCTTAAGCTTAGATTATATGTGGGAGGTTTGGGGGAGGTTCTGCTTATTTTTGGAGGAAATGACGGTATCAAAATCCTTTGGGGAAGAGCATGCCATTTTGTGATTAATCAAAACAATACTATATCTGGAAGCTATTTTAAGTTCTGACATCACAGTATTAGCTTAAGCCGCAAACAATTTAATGACCAGTTCCATCAAAGAAGGTACTAGAACTAACCCAAAAGCAAAGAATATGAGGACCTTTGACATTTCTTCACTCATATATTAAGTTGAGCCATACGAAAATAGCTGATATTTCACCAATTTGGATCTACAAAGTTAAGTTTCATGTGGCTCATTCCAATATTGTGATACTAGTTTCCAGACTCTAAAATCCTTAGGTCCTAAATAAACAGGGCAGTAATTACCTCCAAAATTCCGCTCTGTATTTAGCTCAATGGGTTATTTTAGACATAAACAAGTAATAGCAAATAGTTCCAAAGAAGATCAAAAACAATTTTCACATAAAATATTCATTTCTCAAATACTTACCTTGTTATGAATAAAGAGTTTAAGCGCTTCTTTTGGGTAATCCAGTGTCAACAATATGTCCAGAAATCGAGGTAAGAAAGGGGTTGGTTGTTCAATAAAAACTCCTATTGTTACATTTGGATGGACCTTTGTTTTATGGCAAACATAAAAGCAAATTATTATTAGTGTGGATGTTCTCTAAATTCTATCTAAGTCTTAATCAATACAACGTAACATATATTAGGAATATCAGTTAAACATAATCTGCTAAATTTCAATTGCCCCATGGCAATTCTCTAACACTTAAAATACATTCCTATGGCCCCCATCAAAGTGATTTACCCAATCACATCTTGGCATTATGACTTAAGTTTGAGGAGGAAACTTACTATCATATTTATTACATGAATGTAATAAAGGAAATTGCCTACTCTATCATTCAATGCTTCCTTTATGATAGTCTTTAAAGAGATCTCCTTCAGATGTGAATCTACTTTGTCATCTTCATCCAGGAAGTCAGAATGCTAATTGTGTTTCCCTTTTGGTTTCCATGGCTTAGAAGTGCATCGTTTAATTTGTAGCTCAGATAAAGCAATCATGGAGGTCTTGAGCCTTTATTTTTATCCTGAGTATTTCCTTTAATCTCCTTTTTTGGACAGTTACTTTATTTTGCTTCCTTATTATATACAAGAAAACTATTTTCTTTCACTAATGTAGTTTAACTTGTTCAATCTATTTCTATGTATTTTTAAAAATCCTTTTCGGGCAGGTTTTAGAGGATCGTTTATCTTTCATTAATTGCATGAGAACTTTTGAAATATTCATCATATTTGTCAGTCCTTGTGATGAGCAACATTTAGGACAAGGAGTGAAAGGTTTCTGGCTTGAAAAATTTACAAATGGTTGGGGAAGAAAGAAACGTAAGTAAATGACCATGAAATAGAGTTATTACCAAAACTATATGAAAGATTTTGTTATAGTGCCTTTTTAAAACATGCCTTAAAGTCTGAATTTAACATTAAAGATTTTTATAAGTATCATATATGTTAAGTGCTGAATTAGGTACCTCCTCCCCTATCTTTTCATGCATGATGCCTCACACATTTTTGTTATCTAGATCATAACCTAATATTTGTTTACATTGACGTATACCTTATATACTGTTGTACTTCCTTATCAATGTATTCACTCACCCAAATATTTATTACTGAATAAGAAAATACAAACAGCCAAAGACAAAATATTTACCCTCTAGGAGTTCTCAATTTAATAAGGGAAATAAGTAAAAAGTTGATCACAACTCTCCCTTATTAAATGAAATAATACATTTCATTTCCATTTCATTATAACTTAGAAGTTACTTTTTATTCCAAGTGTACACATGAGGAAAATGGGATTTAGAGAAATTAAGCAACTCAGAACACATAATTAGTAGGTAAAGAACTGGGTTTCAAAGTGCTACTTTTTCATTCTCCATCTAAGTTCATTTTATATACTACTGATAATACAACAGTTAACATAGATCGAAACCTTAGCACTGCATATATATATAATTCATACATATAAAATATTACATATATATATATACACACACACATATATGTATAAAGTCTCATTTAACCCTCCCTTTCTCTATATAGAAAGAAACTTGCCTATGGACCACATCTAAGAATATGGTAGGCCTGAGATCTTAACTACCCACATCATTTTAATTTTCATATCTCTACTGCATAATAACTAGACAATTTTCAAGTAAATATTTTTCTGTCTTTGTACCAGAAAGTTTACGTAAAAGAAGAGTAAACAGATAAAAGCATTAACCCCTCCTCCAAAGGACAACACTACTTTCTGCAAAAAAGATCAAGATGAATTTTTAAACATCATGGTGCTGCTTCATTCAAAAATATTCTGGCACTCTTTCTGGATAGGAAATATTCAGTTTGCTATTTGAGAGACCAGCCAAAAAGTCTTATTTTCAAGAAAAGTAAGGCTCTATTCAGAAGCTGCTAAATATGCACAAGTTACTCTTTGTCCTCCTTTCAGACAGTGATAAGCATAGAAACTATTTAATTCAGGAGCTTCGGTTCTTTACAGTGAGAGTGTTTTATATTTGCATGGATCCAGGAGTTATCAAGATATATAACTGGGAATTTTATTTTTGCTTATATTGGTTCTACCTCTGGCATGCTGTAAATACTCAATAAACGTATGATGAATGAAGGAAAGAATCAGCCTTAATGACAAAATCATCCCTAGAGTCCAACTGTTCATAGATATAATAACAGTCTTCCAAGTTACAAGAGCAATTTTTTGGAAGAAAAATGTTACTATAAGATATCCTAAAAATTCTCTGGTTGATGACAGAAGGATGCATCAAAATGTTCTACAGGTAAATATTATTTCTAATTGCTCCTTTATCCTCAAGGTATAAGAGATAAACTACAGCTACAATTCTCCATGAAATACACATAAAAGTAGCGCTGTGCCTGGCATATAATATGTACATGACATGGAAGCAAAACTGCAGTGGTCAAGAATACAGGGTCTAGAATCAGATTGCCTAAATTCAAATCCTACCTCCAATGCCTCAAAAAATTGGGTGCTCTTAAGCAAAATTACTTAATTTGTATGTACCTCAGTCTTTCATTTGTAAAACCAATAGTACTAGCTGCTTAAGAGATTTTGTGAAGTTTAATTGAGTTATTTTATGTAAAATACTTAAAATAAGGTCCTTAGTTATATAATCTTATTATTTTTAAAATCATCAAATTTGAAAATCAAGCACAGATAATACTAGTCAATACAAACGCTAGCATTTTTCCTCAACGCTTTGACTAAGTTAGCAGACTAAAACAAAAGCATCCAGTCATACCAATATTGAATATTGACAACTAAGTCCCTTTTATTGGGGTCAACTACTAGCCAGTTTTACTTTCAAAAACGGTGCAGAAACACATAAATCTAGCAATTTTCTGAGTCATCATGTTCTAGCTTTATAAATCCATTATCTACCATTATCACCAAAACTATAAAATAACGTGTTGTTTTTTTTTTTAAAAAATCACTGCATTTCATGACACTGTGCTTTTTATTTCTACATTTCACACATAGTCAATTCCACTCACATCCACTGTAGATAAGTCAATTGTATCCAAATCACAAAGAGTGCAGCCATTATCCTGCGTCCATGCATTCGGTACATAGTTTCCAAAATAATTCAGGAGAATCTAGTAAATGAAGGAAAACTGTATTAAGAAAAGTAAGCCTTTCCCGCCAATGTGCTTTCATTCTATAAACAGCTAGCTTCAAAGCAGGTTTTCTGCACTGGGTATATTCCTTAATAATTCTACTAATATTTAGCACCCAGAGGTATACACTGAACTAAGGTCTCTCCAGACAATGAATCATAAAATCAGGGCAAACTTTGTCTAGAAAGGCCAAAAAATGATTATTAATCACAAAGGTCATTTTATTTCAGTATGTAAGAAATAATACCAGATGAGACAAAATAAAAGAAATATGTCAAATAATGAAACACAGAGTTTTAATTGAGCTAATGAGACTTAGCAAAAACACCACTAATAAGAGCAATCATGTGAATAGTAATTTAGTAATAAGATAAATATGTTCAAAGGCCTGGTACAGACACCCACAGTGAATGGGGCAGTGCCAGGGTAACCTCTTGCCAACCATCACCACACAAAACAGGTATTATATATACATACCTTATCACCAAAAAACACTAAACTCTTCCAGGAAACTATGCTACCTACTATAAACTAGGCTTCTGGGCAGTGGTTCAGGGGCACTGACTTCAGGAAAAGAAAGCTTGCAGATTAAAACAGATGTAGAACAAGGTCCTAATTACTGCCACCCTACAAATCCTATTAACAATAAACTGAAGTACAATATTGTTTCCCCATCCACCCCTTTCAGATCACTCAGAGCATCTCCTTTGTAATTTATCTCCCCCTCTCCTCAGGCGTCCATTGGCAATCATTTCTTCTGTAAAATCTGAGTCCCTTGTGTGTGTTTTGGGTGGAGAAGAAAATGAGGGAAGGTAGAGGACAGACATAAACACTAAAATATGAGCCCTCAAACAAATCTTGAGTGTTCCTGGAGTGTAAACATTTTAGGGGAAAATTCTGATTTACTTTTTAAATAAATCAGCATAATTTTCTATGCAGTTTTAATACCTGTAGTGGTATGAACATTTGTAGCTTTTAAATTTTTATGCTTTTATTTCTTTTCAAAAACTATTTCACCTCCAGATAGTGAAGCTGCAGCAAACTAGGTTTAGCTGTGATTTTATATTACTGTGCAAAGGAAGAAACTAAAATACTACTATGCTTATATAATCATTAATTTTTCATTAGAAAGGTGAGATGAACTCAAAAGAAAAAAGTATCAATATATTAAATATGATGGTCAAAAATGTATAGAAGTGCCAACTGGATTTTTCTAGCTTCCTAAGACCCTAAAAGATCTTCCAGTACAGAATAGATGAGGTAATTAGTCTAGTACCATTTTACCAGATTCCTCTCAAATATTTGGGATGCCATCCAAATATTTCTATTGTACTAAAACCGAAACAAATGTTGTTGAAACAGTACAGTATTCATTACAATGGGAAAATCTATGTGTAATCTGTGGAGTACGATCACAGGACATGGAAAAGCAACTCATTCACGTCTCTTTTGAACTACATGATAATTCAGGAAACAAATTACAAGGCAGGAAATATGTACTTATGAAATTCATTAATGACAATTCAAAGGTCAATGTGGTCATTTGAATGTGCCTCTATATTAAAAACAATAAGAAATTGCTATTGTCAAATTACAAATGCAAACATTAATCATTCATATTCTATACAATAATATGGTTTTGAAGGAAGAAAATAGATTCATGTGAAAATGGATCCTGTACTAAGCATTATTTCTAAAAGGAATTTTTTAAAACATTTTTTTAAAGGCTGGTGGGAAATATAATTTGTTTAAAATATCCGGGGAAAGAGTTTTTTTTTTAAAGGAAGAAAAAAAAAAAACCTCAAATAGTTGGCCATATCTAAAATTTCCAACAATATATAAAGACTGGCACTTTCCTCATCTCAGAAATCTCATAAAAATTAAATATTTATCTCATGAATTATTGATCAGTCTATTAGAACCCTTATGTGAATATGAAAATGATCAATATCTTTTAAAAGGTTAGAGCATAAAAGGTATTACTTTTAGTTTTCAGAATTAAGACTTTATTTTTAACCTTTCCACTTTCTACTTTTTACCTCAATTTAATTTTCATAGATAATTAAGATATTTTAAAAACATTACTTTTGATTGGAAATTACTTTTTCTCTTTTGGATCTCTCACTACAGAGGGAGAAGTTATCCATCACCCCCACCCTCCATTTACATCTGTTTTCTTCATTAAAATCTGCAGACATTTATGCTGGCAGCTTTGGAAAGTTCAGGAAACTGTTTATGTAGTTAGGCTGTTCCAGGCAGTCCCCGGCTACTAGGTGGTAGTACTTTCGGGATCCTTCTTGCACAATTATCA
The DNA here is from genome assembly GCF_023065955.2 of Ursus arctos. Lineage (NCBI taxonomy): Eukaryota > Metazoa > Chordata > Mammalia > Carnivora > Ursidae > Ursus > Ursus arctos. Next base: position 17,689,641 of record NW_026622875.1, on the reverse strand, counting down.
AACCCTTTCCAGGAATGATGTCATTTCATTGGCAGAGAAACTTTTCCAACCGATCTTTCCTTTTCCTTTTTCTTTTCTTTTTTCTTTCTCTCTTTCTCTCTCTCTCCCTCTCCCTCTCTCTTCCAAATCATCCAATTATTCAAGGTCATAGTGGCCAATATGTACAAAACTAACACCCTTATTTTTATTACAAATCAAATTAGTTTCAGAAATGCTTGTTTTCATGTGCAAATTAGGTGATTTGACCTTCTGTTCAATTTTAGCCTCTACAAAAATACCACCAATTTCATGATTACCTTAACATATATATTACCTGATATTTAAAAGAAAAGGTTAGGTATTAAAGTAAGCATCTTATGATGTGTTACTAACAATAAATGAGCTTCAAGCATAAAAAGTAAAGCTTCAGCCAGAAATCACAGTTTCTGTCTAAAAACTTATTTGTATCAGATTGTATGTATCTAGCCACGTATGAAAATAATTATGTAGATAACATATTTTAAATAAAATGTCACTTAAAAAACACAAAATTGTTTACACATCATTATGAAAACAAATGAAAAGTATAATGCTCATAGATATAGACTGAAAGGACATAAAAACTGAAAGCAATCATGAACAAAACAACATCAAAGGTTAGTGGGATTATAAGTGATTTTTTAAGTCACTTACAATTTAAAAATCATTAATTTTTAATTATAATTTAAAAGTTATTTTTATTAATAGCATGAAATTTAGAGAAAGTAACTAATTAACTTTAATAACTTTGGTCCATAAACACATTAAAAACAATTTATTATTTACAGATTATGTATAATTTTTAAATGAAAAAATGACTTAAATATTATCAGTTAGGTCAATGTTATGGTTCAAAGCCACTGACATTATAATTGCCCCTTACTAAATAAAATAATAAGGAAAATTAACTTAAAAAATTCATACAGAATATTCTTTTGTCTTTCATGATGGCTAAAAAAACCAAAGTTTGTATCTAGAGAATAATCTGCTTTCTTTCCCCACTAGCCTGGACACGGGGGAAAATGGGATATATTCATGTGGCTCTAACTTTAACATAATATTATTAAATAAGGTATTAGCATAAATTAAATGCTTATTTACATAATCTTTACTCAAATGTTTATGTAATAACAAGTATAATTTTTATAATAAAAAAAACTTACTTCATTTTGCTGCCAAATAGAATCCCAAGAATAGATGAGACAGGATCATGTCAGAGAAAGTATAATAGGATCATCACACTGCCTGAAATGCCAGAAACTGTGATAGCCCAAACTGAGAATGTTTCCTAGAAGACCTAGATCAGGTCTTTTTAAATGCGCTCAGGATTAGGGCTCCTTTTCTTACAAGAAGTCCTAAATTAGTCACTATGTAAAACTCCAGGCAGTTCCCAATCCTGGGAATTGGGAAGGCACTGGCGATGACATTGCAATCACTGAACATCAGGCCTTACCCACAACAGCTGAATTCTCAGGGCTAAGCCTCCTTTTTCAAGACATTTACATTTTTTAAAAATAAAAACAATAACTTTAATGAATGAATTCAGAATATTTTTCTTTGCAAAAAAAATCAATCAATAGGTAAACTTAACTTTAAAATCCAGGAAAAAGCACAAAATTACAAAATTAGCATTGGTAATGAGAATGAACCATAATAAAGAGGAAATTAAGATAATCATTGTTTCAACTTTATGGAAATATATTTTAAAACGTGAATAAAGTGCATGATTGTCTAGGAAAATATAAGATACTAGAAAAAGGGCAAGAATGAGGAGATTAAAACAATGAATTTACATTTGATTAAAAAAATTACCAAGAAGAAACAGCACCCTATTTAGTTATAGGAGATGTCTGGTTGCGCAAAAGCCCTTGCCTAACTGGCACTAATGGTCTCAGACAGAGGGCTAACACAGACACTGTGAGCCTGCGTGCTTGTGCACAAACACACGCACACACACATACTGTAAAGTGCTTCGTAGACAAATCTGTCCCTCTATCTGCTTATGGATAGCTACAGGACCCACCTCAATTTTATGACTTTTTTGTCCTGCCACAAAATAATCTGTCTTACCACTCCCAAGAATAATTCTAGGTCATTAGATTGTTTCTAAACTTGGACATTTTTTGAAAGGCTAATATATGCCAGACATGTGCTGGACCCTGGGGAAAAAAAAGTAAATGGGACAGATATGATTTCTGTAACTCCTAGGCTAAAGGTCCAGTAAGGGAGACCCAAAAAACAAGTAAATTCCATCCCTGTCCAGAGTGTGGCAATACATACTGTGATGGAGGAAGTTCCAAATATTATAAAAGCATGTAGGAAGCATGAGGAGTAAAGACCAAGCTAACACCTAAAAGGTGAAGATTTAGTAGGTGGGTAGAGCAAGTGGGAATTGGGGGCAGAGGATTCCAGAGTGAGTGAAATGGAGGCACAGAAGACTTGTAGAAAGAGGAAAAACGAAATGTGCAAAATTCAAATTAATTCAGCATGGTAGGAGTTGAGGGAGAGGAAGGGGGAGAGAATGAGTGAGTATGAGAAATGTCTGTGTGGATATTGTAGGGTCAGGAGTGGGGGAGTAGATGGGATGGTGGACTGGTGATCATTAAACCAGGAGTGAAATTTTAAAAAGAGCCTTAAAGGCCAGTCGAGAATTTGGATCTTCACCCTGAAGTCCACAGAGGGCGTTACACAGGTGAGTGACATGACCGGGCTTTCTGCTTCAGCAAAATGCCCTAGTCCCAGGCTCCTGGTGGGCGACTGTGAGGGGTGGTAGGGTGCAGGTGGCATGAACTAAGAAAGCTGTCATTGGCACTGAGAAAATCAGACAAAACCCCATGGACAGGAGTCAGAAAAAAATAGCGTTTGGATTGGGAGTGGGAAAGCAAATAGAGCCAAAACAAAACCTAGTTTCCAGTTAACCGAATGGATGAAAGAGGAGGCAGAGCTGAAGGTCTTGAGTGACAGGGCTCATATGATACACAATTAGATCTACCAATTGGGTGTTCAGACCTGGAGGTCAAGGAAGATACAGGAGCTAGAGCAAGGACTTGGAAATCATCAACATTAGGATAGGATTTGCTGACATAGCAATGAAGCAAATTAACCAAGAATTTTTGTAGAAGAGAAAGAAACATTGCCGGTTCTTTATCTTTGGGTAAAGTAAAAATCAGGGCTGAAGAGGATGTCACAACAGACGTCAGCAGGAGCATTTCCTGGGGTGGTGGGAAGAGGGACTGAGGGGAAGGTAGTTTGTCTCTACTTTAGAGTGTGGCTGTAAAGGGGGCGGGGGAAATAGGCAGGTTGGAAGGCAAGGGGATTGAGGAGGATATTTTAGTTTGTGCTGGCTCAGTTTTGTTTTAAGATGTGAAAGACTAGAGGGTCTTTAAAATGTTTATGAATATGAGAGAATAGAAAGGGAAAACTGATCCAAGATAGAGAAAGGACTGAACCCAGCAAGCTGGCTTTGTAGGAGGGCTGGAATGGGACAAAAAGCAAGGTGGAAAGATTAACGAGCGGAGAAGAGGAATCTACTTCTTCCAATTTGATGGTGGAAAAGCCGTCGGTATGGACTTTCGTTTGCATTTCTTCCCATCCATACAGCTTTTATTGGAATTCCAGACTACTCAATCCTCTGAAACAGCAGATGACAACTCCCCACCGTCTCTTCCCACAGTGCAGATCTGTTAATCTCTTTTCTAGGTACTTAGAGTAAACTAGGCATCCCAGTATCTCAGAACACTGCTTTAAGCAGTTTTCATGAGATAGATAGATGATAGATAGATAGATAGATAGATAGATATCAAACTTATCTATGAATTTTTCAGTCGATAACATTTTCAGCACACTCAATTATATATATTTGAAAAGCATCCAAAATTTCATTAGCCACATTAAGTCTTTGTCAATTATAACCCAGCAAACTTCACGTAAGTGTAAGAATCTTCCAGCCATATAGTTACACCTCAATCCTAACAGTTGTTACATGAGAAAATGGTGACTTACAGACCTGCACATTTCCTATTCAGAGAGGACATCCTGTATGAGGGAAATATGGCTCATTCTCACGTTCACTGTTCTTATTAAACACAAAGTGAAATGTGTTACAAACAGAATGGAAAGGTATCACTTTGCTTAGGAAACATCACCAGTTTGATGAATCTGAAGGAAGCCACATAATCTACAGTATAAAAGATGAAGCCAGTAGATTACTAGCACCAAATAGAGCCTCTTAAAGACACTAAAAAAAAAAAAAAAAAAAAAAAAGGAGGAGGAGAAGGTGAAGGGCAGGTGAAGGAGAGGAAGAGAAGATGACATTCTATATATTGCTCTAAAGTCTATCTCCAAGAAATAAAGAAACAGGGAAAAGTCACTGTGACTCACCTTAGTGGGTCCATTTCCATTAACTGCCACTGGTAATGTTTCATAAAATACATTCTTAGCTCTGGCTTTGCCATTTTCAAATTTCAAAACAACTTCATCTGGGTTAAAAAGAAAAAAAAAGATTTTAGTAATTTAAAATGTGTGTGTTTTCATATACACATACATACGCATACATTTATCTGTATCTTCTGGTTGTTATAAAATTTCCCACAAATGCCATTCCACGTGCCACAACACTTTTACAAATTTTGCCTACACTACATCAGAGAGCACCTCGATCACTCCAACCCGGCACCAGCGAACTGAGGTGCTAAGCCAATGAGGTGTCTGGCAGAAGGAAAGCATCTTTGCAATCTTGCCTCCAAGGAGTCTTGATAGTAATGGGTTCCAGGATGGACTAAATTATTGTCTGAATTGATTCAACTGTGAAATGAGATCCTTGCCGGGCTTTCAAAGTTATTATGATGGTAATAACAATATAACAATATAACAATATAAATATGACGAATAGAACACTGACAGACATAAGCAAGGTCTCCACAATCGGCCATCATTGAGAGCATTGCCAGTTCTTGAAAATCAGGTCTAATGCCAATTCCAGGAATACACAAGTCAGGTGGGAGCAGAAACAGCTGGGTTTTTTTGTTCTTGTTTTCCAGTTCCCTTCCTCACATTTCCTAAGTGCTCCAAACTAAATGCTTTCATCCTGAGAAACTTTTTAGGGTATGAACTGCCTTAAAGAATTGGACTGAATTGCAATGTATTTTTAATGTTTAAAGTATTAATGTGTTAATGAATTAATGTATTTTTATTTTTAATTCATTAATTAATTGATGTATTAGTATATTTTTGCCAAGACATATGTCTATCTAGGAAAACACACACAGGCATACATGCATATGCGCACACACACACACACACACAGAGTGTATGTGCTTGGTTACCAGTTACCTTCAGCTAGGTAAAGTACTCTAATATTCATACTCCTGAGTAATTCACAATATAAAGAACTTATACTGAAAAATGTGTAATAATAAGGTATAATTAATTTAAAAATATATCTACAGTCTCCAGATGGTGAGACACTAAATTCTAAATTACCTAAAGCTAGAAGCTTATCTTTTTTTGCACTAGTCTTAGGACATGATTTTAAGTAGATGCATTTCACTATATCAAGCTAAGCTCAAGTCCATTATTTTTTGAAAGTTATAATATCTATACAGTAAACCTTAATCATAGCCCCAAAATAGATATGATCAAGGACAGACAGTTGAAAACACAGGTGTTCATTTGTATACATGAGCAATTCAGTATTTAGGAAGCATACCTACAGCTCCATTTAAAGTCTGGAAAATTTTGCATTTGTGATCCAATGTGATGTTAATAGCTTCCTAAAAATGAGAATACAGATACCATTGAAAATGACAACAAATATGCAAACAACACTATCATGTTAATATAGTTTATTCTTTTGTAGAATTTAAAGATCCTATTTGTAAATTATTATAGCACTGTTCTTCAGAAAGACAAAAAGACTGTAGTTTTATAGTTGATTGAATTAAAGGATAAAGGGAATGGCAAAGTATTCATGGTATTCTCCAAATATTTCCACTTCCCTACCTTATGACAAATTCTAACCAGTTCATTTTTAGCAGAGGTGAAATTATTTTGCTTCTAACCTGGAGCATGGAGCTTCCAGTGTGAGACCCCAAGTGTGCTCTCTCTTTGGCACAACTGCTAAGGTCTAAGATGGCTGCTCCATCAGTCAGGGTCCCAAGTGATGACAATAAGCAGAAACCCTCTGCTGACCTACAATGGACACGTAGCAAGAGAAACAGGCCTCTGCTGTGTTATGCTGTTGAGGCTGGGTTGTTATTGCAGCATAATCCCCAATCCGACTGCTACAATGGGTATGTAATTAATCAACATAATCATAAAGATTAATCTGCTTTACAAATTTTATGATTCTCAATGCACCAGTTTTTCTGCTACATTTCTCTGTCATAATAATATTCCTCAAATTGACTTTGTATATTGTTAGAGATTGAATGTTTGTGTCCCCTCAAAATTCATATGAAGCCCTAGCCCACAATGTGATGGTATTTGGAGACAGGGCCTCTGGGGGGTAATTAGGGTTAAACTGAGGTCATGAGAGTGGTGTCCTCATGACAGAATTAATGCCCATATAAGGAGAGACACTGCAGAGTTTGTACACATACTTTCTCGTTCTCTGCATGTATGTGTGTGTGTCTTTGTGTCTGTGTCTCTCTCTCTTTCGCATGAGAGGACACAGGAAGAAGGCGGCTGTTGTCTACAAGCCAGAGAGTCTTCACCAGAAACCAACCATGCTGGCACCCTGATCTAGGACTTGCAGCCTCCAGAACTGTGAGAAATGCATTTCTATTGTTTAAGCCAACCAGTCTATGGTATTTTGTTATGATAAACCAAACAGACTAGGACACATGCTAACCAGTAAAATCTTATGCTTCCAGAGAATCCTTTTTTTTATTAAGTTCAATTAGCCAACATATAATACATCATTAGTTTCTGACGTAGTGTTCGACTCATTAATTGTGTATAACACCCAGTGCTCAACACAACACATGCCCTCCTTAATACCCATCACCCAGTTAGGCTATCCCATCCCCCTCACCCCTCCCCTCCACAACCCTCAGTTTGTTTCCCAGAGTCCAGAGGCTTGAAAGAATCTTAAAGAGGATTTACACAACTAAAAACATTACGATCTCAACAGTGAGAAAGCATGATGCTGCATTGGCTAGCACTCATGCCAACAGTAGGTTTCTCCTCCCAGATGAAAGAGCAAGTCCTCAGACTTGCTGTGTCAGGCACATAAGAGGGAAAGCAAAAAATGGAGATGAAGAAAAATGAACATTTTAAGAATAAAGTTTCTTAAGTATTAAATGTCTAATGAAAATATTTAGATGACTGAAATATTTATCTAAGGAACAGAAACAGCTAGAGTTGCAAACCCACTGTAAAATATACTTTAAAAAACTTGTTTCCAATAACAGCACCCACAAATTATACAATTCAGTACATTTTAGAATATAGCAGTTCTAAACTATCTCAGAGTGAATTTATGAAACATGAACTTACATTACATAAATATACTAAAAATACTCTCAAATTAGAGAACTTTTGTTTTACTTTTCTCCAAAGTTTCATTTCAATCAATCTCAGGAATGTTCTCTCAAGGGCCAATAACACAGCTATTGTTCCCTACATTCCCCCCTTAATAATAGAACTCAGATTTTCAGTAGGATGTTTCTGCGTGAAATAAAGGCCAACATTTTCTTTGCATATTGTGCATAGCCACATAAATGTGTTTGGGTCAAAGCAAAGTAAGAGAATTTCTTTTTTCTAGAAAGATTACTTAAAGAGAGTTGATACAACTGAGATGGCCCTTTATTTACTATTCTGCCTATTAACTGCCTAGACTATGGATGCAATGGCTGGAGCTCCAGTAGCTGTCTTAAACAAGGAGGTTATATTGAAAATGGGAGCTATTCCATACCCTCTTCAGTGGATCAATGTAAATTTTGGTGTAAAATAGCTGATCATCATCATTATCCTGGAGATTCCACTGTTGAACTATCTGGTTGATATTTGGAGCATAACCAATAAATCCTGCAATATAAGAGAGATTAGAAAATTTAGTAGTCTAAGACCAAAGCTTGTGTCTATTAATTCCATTGACCAGTTGCACAGAGTTGTAAAGCCAGTAGGCCTAACCCTTAGGTTGGAAATTTTACAGCTCACAATGAAAGAAATGTTATTGACTGTCCTTTGTTTTATATATAAACTATGACAGAGTGAGTTTTTACCACCGACTACAAATCAGAGACTCTTTTCGAATAAACAACATTCGCAAAATTAATTGACACAAGAGAGGGAATAATGTTTTCCAAGTCTCCTAAGGGAAAAAGTTACTAGGAAAAGAACAGAATAAGACAGAAGAATTTTCTTCCTGACCTTCTAAAATGCTCTTTCTTGGATCCTTTGGAGAGGATTCACTGTTTCTGGAAAAAAAAAAATCTCTACTACCGTGGTTTTAATGTCAGTGCCAGTGATGCTAACAAAATCAAAGGAATGTTGGAAATGTCACTGACTGCAAACATCTCAAAGAAATTCTATATCTAGGACATTTTGGGAATTTTTCCTTTCCTTGAACTAGTCATTATTGTACCTGCTAAACCATTTTCTGGCCAGATTTTGTGTGTCACAGTCTGGAGAAAGGAAGTCTAAAATTGGATTGTTCCCTTTGGCCTTCAAGCATAAGCATTAAATTTGCCAATAACAGTTGTCTATAAAAGACACGGACAACAGGATCATTTTTCCCCTTTTTGAATCTTCCTCTGCATTTCAGAAATGCAACCAAGCTGCTATGTTTCATTGACATGCAATACTTTTAAAAAGGGACCAATGTTACTCCTGTGAATTGAAAGAAAACCTAATTTTTTACCCTCAAAATTAAAATTTCCTCATAGGAATAAAAGAATGAAAAGAAATAAGTCCAGGAATATTACTGTTATCTAGAGAAAACAAGACAAAATGAAAACATGCATAAACCAATCACTGGTTGCTCATTTTTGTAATTTTCATCAAATTAAAAAATCCTAAAACACTGAAAAATAGTGCATTTTTAATTCCTATGACCCATCTACTGTGATGAAAAATACGTCCAAGTAGTGACACATGACATTTTCCAATGGCTTATATTGCTGTTTTTCAGAAATTATGTTTCTTTATCCTTTTTATAAATCTACTTCAAAAATGAAAAGAAATTCCTATTTCATATGATTTATATTTTTTTATTAAACTGCCATATTATTTCAAACTAATAAAGTTTATAACATTCTGAAATTTTCCTGATTAGGAAACATGTTTTCTTTCCATGATAAATTTTTTAAACTAAATGATCTAACCATAAACAAAACTCTTGTCCCTTAAATAACTCTCAATATACCATTCATGAAATTACATAAACTTTTATTGAATATATTTAGATTTCCTAGCATCACTTTAATTACTATGACTATAGAAAGCACAAGAATCATGTTTTGATGTCCTTATATGATCTCTTTTCCACTTAAAAGCACCTTTTCCTTACCTAAACTAGCTCACAAAGGCACTCACTTGCTAGTCTTCTGCTGTTCCCACAGCACTGTATCTATCTGTCTGAAATTTAGATGTATCACCATCTAGATGAATTTATATATGATATTTTACTACATATACCATGTTTAAAAAATTAATAAATGTAAAATAAAACTTCTCCCAGTGGTCCATAGCTACATGGTTTTTAAACTATCTAGGACTTCAGATAAGTTAAAAGCTGGCCATGTGTTACTGAGAACCTAGCAGTTTGGAGTAGAAGTGCCACCAATCCCTAGCTGAGGGTCCAGACAGAGATGTCAAGAATGGGCAATAATCTCAGGGAGAAGCTTCATCAGCGCATAAACTGTAAATCTAAGAGGAAAAGATGACTAAGGCGATGAGTTTGGAGTGACCAATCTGAGAAAACCTAGGTTCTGACTTGAATATGGAAGTGAAATCTAAAGGCGGTAGATAGATTGGGAGAAGAATAAAATGGTCAAGAGATCCCCCAAATGATACACTGTGGTTGTACTGACATGGAGAGAAAGAGTGAGCTGAAACTAGGCAATACAAACTGGAATTTAAGGTTTCAGAAACGCAATATTTATAACGGGCTGGCAAAGTTCTGAGGTACAACTACGGGGAAGGGTTGCTAAAATATATTGCATGTAAATAGGGCTGGAATTGAGGCATCTCAGAGAAACTATATTACTTGCTAAAGGTTTCATTGCCATAAGTGGCTTGAGCAGAGCCTAGAATCCAAAAATGCTGTTAGCTCAAGTAGTACGTACTTGAATTAGACTGAACAGTATCAGTTATGTACATGCAAATCACCCCCAAAAATTTGTTTTCCCAATGTGGCTTGCAACTTCCACCCAAATTGTTTTTCTAACGTGTCCCCCATCCTATTTGGTTATGTCTTCTGGTCATATGTTTATATTAATCTCAGTCTAAGGAAAATATTCTGGAGTCAAAATAATGTCCAAAGTTAAGTTTTATTTTATTTTTTGAAGGGAGAGGGAAAATGTGATAATTTGTTCCTTTAATCCATGATTAAAGCGAATGCAGCACTTTATACCCAGACACTCAATGCTGAAATTTTTGACTAGTGATTTCAAGACAAATCACTCATTTACTCTGATATACTTAAAATATAGATAAAATTAAGTAATACCTATTTTTTATAGCCACGTGACTATAGCTTGCATTTTTTCCTAAGTAAGGGAACTTACTAAACCCATTATCCTATAGCCAGAAAATTCTCAACGCAACTATAATCAGAAGACCAAAATCCATGTTATTTTTCCTTGAACAACTGAATGTCTTTAGGAGAAGTCACCTGAATTGGGGGAGCAGGGATTTTCCCACGTACAGTCTGTAAATAATAAGATTTAGACCGCTGAGTTTTGTTAGGAGTATCATATGATATGATATGTAGAAAATCTCTGTCAACTACAAAACACACCATGGATTCTACACTGATATAATTTTTTCATAGTAATAAGAAGAGAATTGTTATTTAAAGCTTCACGTCCGGGGATGTACTGTATGGTGACTAACATAATATAATAAAAAATCATTATAAAAAAAATAAATAAAATAAAGCTTCACGTCTATAGTTACGTATACCAAAAAAAAGGTTGTTTCATCAATCTTTATAATTTTCTGTGACTAGCATTAAACTTCTCTGCCGGTATCTTACCCACCTCCCGAATTCAGGTAGCGTTTCCCAATGTGCACAATGGGATACTTGTCTGCTAGTCTTTTATCTGGCCACAGAATTCCATCTGCTGCAAACACCACTTTGTGGTTTGACTTTTGGAACTTTTTTAGAACTTCTTCTGGACCACCAGCAAATATGACATTAAAGCTGTTTAATGAAGGGGGAAAAAGAAGTTTTAAAACACACTTGTCAGAATTTAGGCACATAAACCAAGAAACAGTCACTAATAAAGTTAGAATTTAGAATCCAACCTAAGATTAATACGAACTATTTACAGAATACTCCTAACAATTCTCCCTCAAGTTAAATTATATGGATTGTACTAAATTATTCATATTTACATTACATTGGCAAATGAAGTCCAAATAAAGACAACATTTTTAGTACTAGTTTTAGTATCCCCCCAAATCAAAATGCTAAACCAGTGTTGAAAGGTTAAAAAGTCAATAACTCGCTATATAACTTAATAATATAGACATAGTCATTGACAGAAGCTGCCATTATAACTGCCCAATGTTTCAATGTAATTTGTACCCATCCATTATAATTTCTGAGGATTTCATTATCTTCGACGAAGTGTGTTCGACTACTAAATGTCACCTATGTAAATTTATATTTGAACCACTATTTAGCCTAAAACCTTAAAATTAAAGTGCTGAGACAAGTGCATCTTTTTAAAGCTCAATGAATTTGAAAAAAATGTCTGAAAGTTGACACTATAATTTAATGTCTACAGTTTCACTGATTTTTCTAGAGACATTATTGCTCATTGTTCATTCACAGAATGACAATGACTTAACAAAACAGGAAGTGTATAAGCCACTACCTGATATGCTTCCACTCTGCAATAAATTCTTTATTCTCATTACAACTACACATTCTTTTGCATCCTTTTTTTTTTCCACATCAGAGTACCTCAAGACCAAAAGTTTCTAAAGATGATAATTTATTGACCTAACATCCAGGTAGCAAACAATAAGAACAAACTAATGTTCACAAATTCAGCACCAAGTCTTCCTAACAGCCGATCGTCCGGAGGCACTGCTGGGATATGCGAGTGGAGGAGTAAGGAGACTGTTCCACGGGACCTTCCCAGCCAGACTTGCTCTCAAAGAGCTTATTACTATGCCAGGATAGTAGTAATGACTCAGGCAAGGTTTAACAACTTTCTATATATGAATTATTTTATCAAAATAAAACACACTATTGCTCATCTCTATAAAAGTAAAAACCCCATGAAGTTTTAAAAATTCCTTGAGCAAGAGTAGTGTAAGTTTATACCTGTGGCAGAGATGCTAACTGACCCCCACATACATTCCCGAGCCTTTATTTAAATAATGGAATCCCCCTGTGTTAACTGGGCAAATGGCCGTCCTGCTAAAGACTACTACTCTGAAGCTCCATGTGGCCACACGATAGGTGTGACCAGTAGAATGTGAGCAGAGCTTGTGTCTGTAATCTCCAGGTCCTGTAGTTTAAAAAAGAAGTTGCTCACCCTCTGCTCCTTCCCTCTCTTTTTTCCCTTTCATGGTGAACTACACTTTACAAGTAAAAAACACTTGACTCACCATATAGTCCACCTCTGAATCTTAAAGCAAAACTAAGAGAGTTAAATATTACTAATGTCCAACTAAATTTAATAATTACACCCAGCCAATTTTTTTAAAAAGTAAAAATAAGGTTGGGATCAGAAAGATAGACTATTTCTTTTCATTTTATATTGTTTTAGAGGATTTAAATTTTATGATTTGTTTTTTCTTCAGTTACAGAAAATATTACCTCAAAATTAAAATATATTTATATATACATATGTTGGTACATAGCTTTTTCTTTCTTCCAGAATCAATTGGCAAGCTTCTGTTAATACTATTAAGAACATATTCATAAAGAGACTCGGGGCATACAATCTGAAGTCTGCTAGCTGGGTTTCTGTCAGCTCTGCCACATGCTGAGTAACCTTAAACCAATTACTAAAACTATGCTTCTGATTCTTTATGTAGAAACTGGGGGAGGGAAGCACCTATCTCGTCAAGTTACTGAAAAAAATAAAAAATTAAGAACAATACATGGCACATTATAAGCACTCAATGAAGTTAAAAATTAACATTATTGTTACTAGAAGACGCTACAGTAATGGGAGAGGCAGGAGGAAAGCTCACTTTTAAGTTTATACTAATCTGTAGTTTAAAATAATTTTATTTTTATATACACATATGTGTTAAGATAAATTTCAAATCAGAATAAATGTGTTCTGACTAAAACCCCAAACTAGCTTTTCCCTGTTGATTTAAAAAACTGAATTAATCTGACTACACAAAATAATATTTATAAAAATATATCCAGTTCCTCTTTTTCTTATAAACAAGTACAACTTAGCTCCTCAGTATGACCACTTTAAATTTCTGCCTCCTAAGATAACCCTATCTTTTCTAACAGGGGTACTTTCCTGAAGACTACCAGTTGTTGATATATTCTTTTTAATATTAAAGATTAGGAACGAAGACCAGTGTCGTGGGTAATTGAGCCATGAGAGGCAGGGAAATAAATCAAACCTTCTGAGACAGAGACTGCCTTGCAAGTTGCAGAAGAACCCAATACATTGTCTGGAGATGCAAAAAGGGGCTTATTATGTCAAAGACTGAGGCCAACTGATTCAGAAATTTTGCAGGCAGTGTTGTGTCTTTAAAGGTATAAATGCACATTTGGAAAGTGAGTATTTTCTGTCTTTATAACCCTAGTGAAGGATACAGTATCCACACTATATGTCTCAAACTATTAGCAAAAGCTAGTAGCTTGAAAAGGAGGATTTGTAGCAACTTTTACTTTTATGATTTAGTAGTTTATAAGCATGCATTACCTTTATAACAAAAAACAATTATTTTATAGCAAAATGTAAAGGCAAAAATTATGTTCACATAATTCAAGTAAAAATTTGAATAAAAACTTAAGGTTGCTAAAACTTTCCCAACGTATTTTAGTGGCATTGTCATTTCTGTGGTTAAGTACTTTAGAAAAGTTCTCTAAATTGATTTAAAACTTTTCAAAGAGAAGAAAGTTTTTCTACTTAAAATTACTTTGGCCACAACGACCCAAATAATCAATTTTTTTAAAAATGCACAAGGGTCACAAAAATAATTCTCATAGGAATTTGGTCCATTTAAATATGAAGAATAAAATAAAATTTTCCATAGTTAACTCTGGTAAATATTCCTGGGTCCTGCAAAAATCATAAGGTCCCACCTCATGTGGTCATATTGAGTTCTCTAACAGACATGTCAGCGTTCTATCTCCAACAGGTCATTCAAACTTTTACAAGCGTTTGTCCTTCTGTGTTCCCTGTTTCTGTGGCACCATCAACCACCCAGTCACCCAAGTTGAAAATCTTTCTTCCAGCCTTGCCTCCTCCGTTTCTACAGTCTCTCTCATCAAATATTTCACCAAATCCTATTGATTCCATCTACTTAATCTATTTAGCATTCAAATCCTCTTCACTCTTTCTAGAAGTCACTGGACTAGATTAATTCAAAAACCCTACAAGCCCCCACATTACCTATCTCCACCCCACTTCTGGTAAGGACTGTCTAATAAACTCTCCTAAAAACCATTCCAGTCCCTAGACTGGATCAGTGGTTCTCAACTAGGTCGAAAGCAGGACTCTACAAATATTTACTATCTAGCCTTTTACAGAAAATACTTTTGGCTTTGAGGGCAATATGGTCTCCATTGCAAGGACACAATTCTGCTGTTGTGATGCAAAGGCAGCCAGCAGCAATGAACATAGCTGTGTTCCAATAAAACTATTTATAAAAACAAGAAGTAGGCTAGACCATGGTTTACCAATTCCCAACCTTGGAATAAAGTCTAAATTAATCAGCATCACAATAATAACTTTCCATGAAGTAACCTGTTCTGAAACCAGACTGAATTATTTGATCTGTCATCTGTGTTTACTCATAATGTTCCATCTGCTTAGCACATCTTTTCCCAATTGGCTCCACACCATTCACTCTCAAGGCCCATTTTAAATCTCACCTCTTCTAAAAACTTCTAGCGGATCAGCCTACATAGAAAAGATCATTTCCTTCCTTTTAACTCCCATAGCTCTTTTCATTTCCCCTTTTAAGAAACATTTTATTTCTTGGTCTTCATGCTAGGAATGCCTATTTTATACTAGACTGCCTGTTCTCCCTTCATCAGCCAGATCCACATCTTTATTCATCTGTGTATTCCCCTCACCTTGTATTTTGAAGACAGTCAATAAATATTTGTTGAACAAATGAATGAATAAATAAATGAATGAATGAGTCATCTCCAGTCTTAACAAGAAGCAAAAGCTACTGGGAAGCCAGAAAAGAAAGCAACAGAAGTGTTCCCTAATTTTATTTATTTGTTCCTCCCCAAACCAACAATTTCTTCATCATCACTGACACAAACTTAAGCCAAAAGTTATAATCATCCCAACTATTAGCAGCTAGTGTTTAAAAGCTTAAAGTCTAATGAAACCGAAGCACACAAGTAGCAACACACCTGATATTTCTGTCTTTAATCATGTCCTCATCTTACATACGTATCTATATTTCTATAGATAACACCGCAAACCAATACTATGAAACCACTCTCCCCTCCCCCTGAAGAAAAAGCAGTTAAAACTGTCAACAAGGGGACACCTGGCTGGCTCAGTCAGTAGAGCATGCGACTCTTGATCTCAGGGTTATGATTCAAATCCCACATTGGGTGTGGAGCCTACTTAAAAAGAATAAATAAACAAATATTTTTTAAACAACGTTGACGCAGTCGAACTTGCAAAATAAATTACAATAAAATCGTAATATAAAATGATAAATATATTCCTGGGGCGCCTGGGTGGCACAGCGGTTAAGCGTCTGCCTTCGGCTCAGGGCGTGATCCTGGCGTTGTGGGATCGAGCCCCACATCAGGCTCCTCCGCTGTGAGCCTGCTTCTTCCTCTCCCACTCCCCCTGCTTGTGTTCCCTCTCTCGCTGGCTGTCTCTATCTCTGTCGAATAAATAAATAAAATCTTTAAAAAAAATGATAAATATATTCCTGTAAGAATTTTGAAGGAAGGAGTAGGAATTAGCTCTTCAAGGTGGGTACTACTTTAAAACTAAATATTACTGGGAGGCTTTTTCCTCCAAATGGTATAGACTTTCATTTCCTGTACAGAATTCTTACTGAGGCTGGGTAGAGATAGGAGTCAATGAGGACACTGCCACGCTGTAGAGTCATTTTCTCCAGACCTTTTCTGAGTGGCTAGTGCTGGAGTAAGACCTAACAAAGCAGGCAGCCAAGGCGGGAATGGTGGCAAGACGTCAAACTGTGCAAGCCGCTATCTACCTATGAGGCCAAGAGTCACCACCACTGGTTGTTTCTGGGTCAGTCTCCGTATTGGGAAAATAGTCAAAAGGTGCTTAATTAAATGAAAATTTCCCTCTCCTTTGAAATAATAGTTAAGTTTATCTCTGCAACACGAGAACTTTTAAATCTGACCCATATTTAGTATACAGTATTCAGTAAATCAATGAGGGAATCAAAAACAACTTTTAAAAATCCCCCAAATTTGCTATTATTCAACTACAACATGCCAGATACAAGATACACAGAGCTATGGCTAGAAAAACATACCCAGGGGGCAAGATTTCTGTCCCACTCAGACCTCTCTCCCGACTCCAGTTCCAACCACAGGGGCCAGCACCATATTTTACACAACAGATACTTAATACATGTTTACTCAAAAGAACAAACTTCAAGGAGTAGGCAATCTGGTTTGGGAAAAAAATTATATATATACATATATACATTATATATTTGTACACACACATGTATTTGTACACACACACACACACACACACACACATAGAGTCAGGCAAATTCATGCCATACAAGAGTATCATATATCAATCTACAGATAGATAAATAAATAGACAATATATAAACATATATATGTATAAACCCAATGCTTCTTTTGTATACTTCTTTGTATATTTCTTCCTCATTCCAACATACTCACAAATATACTCAGTATTAACAAGAACATTTGAACAATTTAAAAAAAAGCAAAAGTCACTCAATTCCTACATAATTCCTAAACATATTTCAGACTATTCTGGATGAGCCAGAAGGCAGTGCAATATATTTAAGTGACAGCTAATGATTTCAATCTTTCCTTCAAAAAAGGAAAAAATGAAAAAAGCAATACTGAAACTAAGAACTCTGATGTATTTTGGCTTCCTTCATACTAATATAATGAAATGTTGTCCATTGCTAATGACTAGGTTCTTTGTGTCTGCACACTTAAATTGTCATCACTGCCAGGAAAGAGGAGTCCATCAAATAAATCTGCCATAGTTGGTCAAAATTATACCCATCATACTTGAAAAGCTTTGCTTTCAGAAAATTTGTATTCTGTCTCCTATATAATCTATGTAAGACAATATAAAATGCAGGCATACTGGGTACGTAACCTGAACTATGGTATAAAATATTTATTTCATGGAATACAATAGATTGGATCTGGTCATCTATAAAATGAATACATATAATTTATATTTATGACAACAATAAAATCATAAAAATATTTTTATAAGCAATTACCAAAATGATCCAATAAAACATAATCTTTGACAGTTTTCTAAAAGTAAATGATTCTAAAGAGATTATGCTAACATGCAAATTTTTTTAACATCCAAGCTTTTTTGAAGACATATCTTTCAAATTAGGTCTGTTCAGTTTTATTTGCAAAATTAGTATAATATGAGAATTCCTTGAATGTGGGATCTATGTTTATCATTTTTTTTTTGTAGTGTTAAGTTTAATGCCTAGATCACAGTTTGTGCTCAAGACATGTGTACTAAGTGTAAAGTGAAAAATCTGTCCACTAATCTCACTTTCTCAGCAAAATAATATTTAGTTAGGAGTCAAAAAAAGAAACATTGGCCTACATCTGGAAGATCAGAAGCCTCATTTTCACGGCTTCTGATAATTAAAATTCATTTTCCTAATGAATATTTCTTCTATGAAAATATCTACCCAAGAATTTTGGTAGATAGAGACACCTCAGTTCATTTAGAACTTTGAGATTTAGAAAATTTGGATGCTTTCCTGCCTTTATAACTCATTTATTTCTCTAAATGAATGAAGAAAATCAACCTTTAAAAACAGTTACAGGGAGCCTGGGTGGTATGGTTGGTTAAGTGCTGACTCTTGTTTTTGGCTCAGGGTTGTGGGATTGAGCCCCACACTGGGCTCCACACTCAGCGGGGATTCTGCTTGGGGCTGTCTCTCCCTCTATTCCTCCCCTAACCATTCTCTAAAACAAATAAGTAAACCTTTAAAAACAGCTTCAAAACATCCACCATATTTCTCTTCTTGTAAGATCTATTTCTTGCTCTTTTAATGCAAGTTTCTTTTACCTAATATTTATTGATAACTTGCTACTTACCCAGACAATATTTAAATCAGGTACATCCCCCAGCTTCACTGTCTAGAAATAAGGACAATTAGAATCCAACATTATAAGCAAATGGAAGTAGCAATATATAAGTGGTAAACATATATATTAACAGAAAAGATTTGTATGGGGGCGCCTGGATAGCGCAGTCGTTAAGCGGCTGCCTTTGACTCAGGGCGTGATCCCGGCGTTTCGGGATCGAGTCCCACATCGGGCTCCTCCGCTGGGAGCCTGCTTCTTCCTCTCCTACTCCCCCTGCTGTGTTCCCTCTCTCTCTGGCTGTCTCTCTGTCACAGAAATAAATAAAATCTTTAAAAAAAAAAAAAAGAAAAGAAAAGATTTGTATGACTAAGATTATCCCTGTGTTTTTCAACCAGTGTTACTTATCTTTGATCAATGTCCCAGACCGGAGCCAACTAGAAAACTACTATAATAATGGCTTTACTTTATATTCATTTTAATTCTATATCAACTTTTGTATTGTAACATTGACTACCAGTTTTTTTAAGTTCAGTCTTCCTTACTGCTCAGATAGCAAGAGCTTATAAACCAAAAAGTCAATTCCTTTATCTTACCTCAAAGTCATATAGTTAATCATATTTAAACAAATACTTAAATGAACTGAGGAGTCTCTGTCTACCAAAATCCTTGGGTAGATATTTTCATAGAAGAAATATTCCCTTTTGGTGAGGCCAATAACCACCACCAAATATGTCTTTTAAATATTTCATATATCGGGAGTCTTTCAAAATGTAGCACACCTGCATTCTGATTAATGGCATTATATTCAACATCACCAAAAAAGTAGAAATTTCTGCTCAGTCCAAATTCAATCTCAAATAATTATACCAACTTTATTTCTAATTACTTTTCTTCTAAAGAATTTTCTGAAGTCTCAAAGAAAAAGAATAAAAGAAATAACTAACGTTTTTATTAAACATTAATCTAATACCCAAAAAAAGTATTCCACCACATGCTTATTTTGGGGTCTGGACTCTGCTGGTTTAAAATTTACTGTCTAGTACAGAACAAGCTTGTGGAGATATTCAATTTATATCTAATTTACTCATAATAAAACACTTTCTGTTACATATTGGCCTATACATTATTCTAAAAAAAAGAAAAAAACACCTTGTTTACTATATACTAATAATTAGATCCAACCATCTGTCTTCAATGTAACTAAAGTAAAAGAAATACATAGTTTACAAGGTAATTCTAAAAGTAATGCCATGTTCCTTGTAATAAAACTCAAAGTGCTCAGTTACTTTGATTAAGGTGAATTGTAAAATCATTATGGAATAATTTTTCTCCTTAAGGGATTATGCAGCTACCAAGTTATAGTATTTGTCCTCAAAATCTTTATGAGCCAATTCCAAAAGAACTCACACTCCTCCATTACAAGCCATCAAATTCATTATAATTATTGGTAGTTGCTCTAATCAAGGAGAGATGGTCAGCTATACAAAACATCTAAATTATATTCACATACACACACACACACACATATACACACTACAGTATGAAATAACTTGAAAAAAGTTTGTGGTACTTTCTCACATGAAGAGCTTCAGTTTTCATTTTAAGAACCCAAACCCTTGCCAAATATTTGTTTATATCTAAATTAAATATGATAAATCATACCCTAGAGAGTACATTTACAAACATCTAGTCTCTAATTTTTAATGTTCATCCAAAAGACAGTTTAGAATATATATTCCCATTGAAGCAACGTTACAAAATTGCTTCCAAATTAATTCACAAAAACCTACCTAAATGAGTACAAGGGATTATTTGGAAGTACTAGAAATGTTCTAAAGGGCACCTGGATGGCTCAGTTGGTTAAGCATCAGCTCTTGATTTTGGCTCAGGTCATAATCTCAGAGTTGTGAGATCAAGCCCTGCACTGGGCTCTGTGCTGGATACGGAGCCTGCTTAAGATTCTCTGTCTCAGGGCGCCTGGGTGGCTCAGTTGGTTAAGAGTCTGCCTTCAGCTCAGGTCACAATCTCGGTGTCCTGGAAGTGAGCCCTGTATTAGGCTCCGTGCTCAGTGGGGAGCCTGCTTCTCCCTCTCCCTCTGCTGCTCCCCCTGCTTGTGCTCTTTCACTCTCTCTCTCTCTCTCTCGAATAAATAAATAAAATCTTTTAGACTTTTATTTAGAGACACAGCCAGCGAGAGAGGGAACACAAGCAGGGGGAGTAGGAGAGGAAGAAGCAGGCTCCCAGTGGAGGAGCCCAATGTGGGGCTCGATCCCAGGACTCTGGGATCACGCCCGGAGCCAAAGGCAGACACCTAATGACTGAGCCACCCAGGCGCCCCAATAAATAAAATCTTAAATTAAAAAAAAAAGACTCTCTTTTCCTCTCCCTCTGCCCCTTCTCCCTCTCAAATAAATAAGTCCTACTGTTGTCTTTTTTGTCAAGCTGGATCTTAAGATATAATCTAAATAAACAGAGCAGTTTTTAGATATCTCAAAGTGTCCATTTTCTTAAGAGAAACAACTGGCGTCTTATTAAATCAGTTTCTCCCAAGGCTAAATCTTAGATTGGGGGGTGGGGTGGGAGGAGGTGGAATGGGGCAGGAGAGTAAAGGTAGAGGTTAAGAGTTTCTTCTGAAAACACGAAAGGAGGTTTGGGTGTCTAAAACCATTACTGGCACATATGTGGTAACTTTCACAAAGAGAATTTGCCTCAAAGTCAAAATCAAAATGTACATGTGGCAAGTTCAAGCTGACCAAAATGGTTGTTTGACATCCACGGTAATTTTAAACCAAAACATACTCAATACTTAATCTGAACTTTTTTTCCAAGGATAAAAAATATATAATAATAGATTCTGCAGAAAAATTCCTGGTACATAAGCTGACAACAGTTATCCCACATTTCATGTTGCAAGAACAGGTTAGCTATAAGCAGAACTTTCTTTCCTGGGAGACATTAGGGAAATTCTAAAGAAGCAAGTATACAGACCCTCTCAACGTTTATGGTTAATGGCACTAGGACTTCATTATGCCTATTTTCTTTTCAAAGTTTATGCCTTTCTTATTTATATATCTGCATAAAAAGCCTTACTCTTACTTTTATCTGCAGTAATTATGGTTTTGGATTTTCAAACTGAGGGAGAGATATAAATAAACTTTCCTAAGTTACAGTGGAAAATGCATGGGGATTTGAAATGAGCAATCAATGACAAAAAATAAAAATAAAAAGACAGAAAAAAGTGGAAGAAAGAAGGTAGCAATCACTAATGACTCATGACCACTTGACATTATAAAAACCTGTAGAAAGAAGGTAAAGAAGGACAGTGGACACTTGAAATTAAGTAGAAGGAAAGTAAAACAATATACAAAAAGATATTCATACATTGGAAAGGCTTTTCTTTTTTAAAAATAGGCTTTCTCACTTATAACTTTTCATGATCTGTTTCCTTCTGCTTGATGAGGATACACTGAGTTACTCTCCTCAACAGAAAAGCTCAACATGATCTTTCTTCCACCTCAAGTTAGGATTTTAAAACATGAATTTCGGGGCGCCTGGGTGGCATAGCGGTTAAGCGTCTGCCTTCGGCTCAGGGCGTGGTCCCGGCGTTATGGGATCGAGCCCCACATCAGGCTCCTCTGCTGGGAGCCTGCTTCTTCCTCTCCCACTCCCCCTGCTTGTGTTCCCTGTCTCGCTGGCTGTCTCTATCTCTGTCAAATAAATAAATAAAATCTTTAAAAAAAAAAAAAATAAAAAAATAAAACATGAATTTCATAAAAATGCTAGCTCATACCATGTTTTCTCATTGTTGCCTACAGTAACTCATCAGATTCAATCCATTACATAATTATGTCAGACCATGGTTGTATAATTATGAGTAAAATCTAGTTTTTAAAATAATAATGCCTTGTGAATAAAATAATTTAATATATAATCTGCAAACATTAATTTTGACACTTTTCACAAATAATTTAATATAAACTTAAGAATCCATAGATTATTTCTCTTACCATTCAGTAAACAAAATAACCAAATCCTCTTGATTGGCATAATGTTCCATGACTTCTTTCATTAATCTCACTTTCTGGCCCCCTCCAATACTATTAATTCCATCACCACCTCTCCACTCTTCTCCTTGACCAAGGACCTATAAATGAAATCAACATTTATCACTGGGAAAAACTCAAGTTATGACAGTATCATAAAAGCTAGAAGTCATCAGCAACTTATTGTATAGTATGACATAGAATCCACTCTTTAAACATTTCACCAAATCACTAAACCACAATGCTACAGAAAAAACATTTGATGTGTAAGTCAGGTCATGATTCTTCAATGTTATCCACCCCACAAAATGCCATTCCAAGTTTACCATTTCAAAAACAGACTCTAATTAAGGAGATCAAGGGGTCTGGGGGGCACAGACAATATTTCTCATATCTTATTTCTATTTGTTCAGATAAAATGAAAAAGAAAATACAGAAACTTTCCATAACACTTTTCAATCTGGCAGGAAATCTATGCGATGAACACTGAAAGCTCAGTAACTCCTGGACAGAGCCCTTTGGTGATTTTCCTACTGAACCAAATGGGTTGTTCAAGGAAAGACAGAGGGCATTAGGTCAAATGTCACCTTCTTTACCTTATAAATCTTACATCACCCTCAAAAGCTTAATAATAATTTATCAATGCAAGAAATTGCCTAAGCACAATTAATCAAAGCTAAACTTGTAGCTATTCTCCTCCCTGTTTGCCTTAGGCTCAGCAGTTGCCTCCCACATTGGAAGTGCTTGGTAACACTGGACTGTTCCATAGTTCGGTGATTGTAAATAATGCTGCTATAAACATAGAGGAGCATGTATCCCTTGAATTAGTGCTTTTGCATTTTGGGGGTAAAAATCCAATAGTGCAATTACTGGGTCATAGGGTAGTTCTGGTTTTAACTTTTTGAGGAACCTCCATACTGTTTTCCACAGCAGTCGCACCAGTTTGCATTCCCATTAATAATGCAAGAGGGTTCCTTTTTCTCCACATCTTTGCCAACACTTCCTGTTCCTTGTGTTTTTGATTTTTGCCATTCTGAGAGGTGTGATGTGATACCTCATTGTAGTTTTGATTTGCATTTCCCTGATAATGAGTGATGTTGAGCATCTTTTCATGTGTCTCTTGGCCATTTGCATGCCTTCTTCAGAGAAATGTCTGTTCATGTCTTCTGCCTATTTTTTAAATTGGATTATTTGGTTTTGGGTATTGAGTTGTATCAGTTCTTTATATATTTGGCATATCAACCCTTTACCGGATATATCATTTGCAAATATCTTCTCCCCCTCAGTAGGTTGCCTTTTAGTTTTGTTGCTTCTTAGAAAATGAATACTATTAGCTCCAACATCACTAAACACTTAACTAAATATAAACCTGGCTGGCAAAGCCCATGGAGCTCCTATCCTCAGATCTCCAGTTATCACTTTATCACCACCTCTATTGCAGGTTGGGGATAAATGCTACCAAGAAAACTCAAAACGGATGTGGATCTGGATTCATATCGGGGCTAGTCTAGGAGAATTATTAGTCTAGTAGAATTATTAGTTTTTGCCCTAAAAACTGGACTCCTCTGGCCCTGTGATTTGTTACACTTCCACTCCAAAACCATTCTGGATTTCTCCAATATTACAGTAATACCAGACCCAGCCACATCCAAGAGCCTACTCTGTGCAGGGCACCATGCTAAGCTCTATTCTCTATTTTCTTTCCACTCCATCAGTGTGTCAAACTTTAGTATGCATCAGAATCACATAGAGGGTCTGTTAAAACACGGACTGCATTGGGATGCCTGGGTGGCACAGTCTGTTAGGTGTCTGACTCTTGGTTTCAGCTCAGGTCATGATCTCAGGGTCATGGGATTGAGCCCCTCATCAGGTTCTGCTTGAGATTCTCCCTGTGCTCCTCCCACTTGTGCTCTCTCTCTACCTCTCTCAAATAAATTTAAAAAAATATATAGGGTCCTACTGTGTCAGGCAGGGTCCTATTGCCAGAGTTTGTTATTTAGTAGGACGGATGTCAGGCTTGAGAATCTCCTTTCTAACAATTCCCCAGATGATGCTGATGCTGGTGGTCTGGGGTCCACACTTTAAGAACTATTGCATTTCATAATTGGGAAGACAGCAAGAGTCACTCAAATGGTCTGGGTCCAAGACCAGACATTTCATAGCTATATACCCTGTGGCAAGATTTCCTTAACTAGAAACAAAGTAATATCTAACATATATGGTTTCAACAGCATACAATAATATATAAAGTTCTGAACAGCTTCACATATAAGGAACACCCCACACTCTCCCCAGTCCAAACTCTAAAGATCCCCCCTTACTGGATGTCAGCATTATTCAGTATTATTTTACCCTGATTTCTCTGTTACTCCCATATGCCTCCCATCAGTACATACTACTATATTTTTCCTCTATCCTAACAAACTTCTAACATATTTCTCATTTATCTTGCATTAAACATCTGGTTGTTAACACTAGATCTCTTTTCCAGCAGAGCTTAGCCTCCTCAATAGCTGTTCTATATTAACATCTGTATCTAGTCCCCCAGGGGTTATGTAAGTGAATACTACCTTCTTTCTACATTACATACTAGAAGAGCTCAGTTTTTCCCTAAGCAAAACAATCTTCCCCCCCTCTTTTTTTTAAGTTTTTTCTTGTTCATTTGGTTGGTTTTGGGGTTTTTGGGGGGGAAGGGGTTTGTAAATGTGTTCAGTTTGTTTGTTGGTTTGTTTGTTTATTTTCCTACTTGGGATACATCTCCATCCACCTCTTATTTGTGGAAAAGACTTGGTTGACAGATCCTCATTTCTATTAAAAAAATAAATAACTAAATAAAAAAAAGCAGGCCTTTTACACTCAGTTTACCAGTTCTACCAAAGTCTCCAGGTTTCCTCTGATCATTTATCAATGAGATATTCCCCTGGAGGTCAGTCTTCTAAAAAACCTTTTTATACTCATAACATTCCCAAATTCCTCTAAAACAAACAACAGGAAGAGCAACTCTCAATAACGGGACAGAAAAGGTACTCTCCTCACCATCATGTTTCCAATTCTCTGTAAACAAAGAAACAGACTATGACAGATACACCCATTACAGAAAAAAATTATTCAAAGTAAGTGAAAAACATTACTGTCAAATCTGTTATGCTGTGCTCGTATATGACCCCCAAAAGAAACATAAATATATATAAATCGATTTTTCTGTTGTTTTATAGAACGTGTTTATACAAAGCATTAGCAAATATGAAGAAATTATTGTCTAAGAGGCAGAGTATTAAAAGGTCAAAATGTACCCTTGAAACAATCAACTATATATATAAACTCAGTAACTATGTAACCAAATTTCAACTTCCTTGTGTGGATTGCAGATTGTGGTGGTGGTATTGTCATTGTTATGAAAAACTGTAGTTTAGTCAGATATTCTAACATCTCCATGAATTAAAAGATATACTGTACCTTCACAGTATAATTGAAGTATTTGGCAGACTGCATAAATCGATGGAATCCATCACTTTCCTTTGTTGCTACAGTTATGACTAATAATTTATCTGCAAAGACAGAAGGGACCAACATAAGATGGTTTACCAAGAGGATAAATGCTCCCACTTTACAACCCACAACAGTGATTAGAGTCCTCACGAAACCTACCCGCCAACCTCCTGTTAATTTTTGTAATGAAGTGTTAAAAGCCACAGCAACATTTATATCACCGTCAGTGCTTCATTTTTTTAACAAATAAAGGAACCAAAATCAGCACGGCTCTAGTAAATACAGTTTTTTTAGTCACCATTTTATAATGGATGATTATTTTCTATCCAACATAAAACCACTACTTAGTAGAAGGAGGTAGATTTAAGGAATCATCTCAAAATATCCGTAGAAGCTATTGACGAGAATCTTTGTCAGGAAAAGGCATGTTGGAAAATGCATAAAGGAAACAAGGACATTAGCAGATATCAAAAGGGCTGGGACATTTCTTTTAACCATAGGACATAGAAGGACTCGTGGACTAAAAAAGCAAAAGTTAACATCTTTTCAACATTCTAGGTACTGAGCTGTATTGTTTGATTCTCACTTGCCTGTTACAATAACAAAAAAATCCACAAATTCATAAATGTCTGCTAAGCAATAAGCAATTATTGGAAATAGCGTTAATGTATTATAGAATTTGATTAGAAATAATTTACATAAATCAATGTAATTTTCCATCAAAGTTTTAAAATAAACAAAACAATAAAATATATAGGTGCAACACACAAGAAGAAATAACAGATTCAAACATTTATTAGTCAACCAAAAAAGGAAAAACATTTCCATAGAGATAAATATCAACATTCTTTGTTGTTGTTGTTGTTGTTTCTGGAAAAAGGTATATCTCACATAATTTTCACCATAATGAGAAATAAATATTCAAGGAAAAATAAGTTATTTCATAAAGTTGTCAGGCCCCAAATCAATATATTTTAAGAGTACTTTTTCAATTAACTATTCTTTTTTAAAAAACAAAATTTCATTTGTAAAGTTTCAAACAAGGCTTGACTGACTGAGAAAATGTGACATATTACCATTCACAATAAATTCTGAAAGAGAATACTAAATTTTTTATAAATATTTTATACATAAATCATAAGAATTATCTACAAGCTTAGATTTTGATTAGATGGATTTCGACACTTACTACTTTCAGTATAAAATTAACAGCAAGGATTTCAACATCCTTAATAGGAAAAGTAATGTTGGCCAGACCACTGAGTAGACAGAAACGTTACCTAATCCAGTGACTCACAAAATTAGAAACGTGTAGTCTGACTATGTCTGGCAATCTTATGCCAAATAAGGACCCCTGTTGTTCTACTATTGTTGCTAATTAAAACAAAACAAAACAAAACAAAACAAACAAATAATGAATTAGCAATTTTGTTAAAGAAAGGTATGTTTAATAGCATTACATATAAACATCTGTTTCCTCTTACCTGTTATTCAGTATCACTACTATGATGAGAAATAAATCTTACTCAATTGGGGGCAATAAAAGAAGAAAGTGTTGACATGTACCGCTCATAAGTTTTCACCAATCAATTCAAGAGTCTAACTTGGTCATCATTTATGAAGTATCCTTGTCAAAACTTTAACCTAAATTTGATACATACTTGATTTCACAATTGACCTAAAGAATCAGCGGCAAAAAGGAAAAAGAATGGAAGGGACACTGATATAGTATATTAACAGAATTAAGATACAATTCAACCAAGTGTAAACCATGGAGTTTAGTTGGTTCCTGATTTGAAAAACTAACTGCAGAAAGGTATTTTTGAGAAAATTATGGAAAATCGAACACTAATTGGATACTTGTGGATATAGGAAATTACTGTTAAGTTTTTATTGTGATAATGGCATCGATTTTTTAGAGTCCTTATAATTTAGAGACACATATTTATGTATTTACCCAATGAAATAATATACAGTATTTACAGCTTCTTTTAAAACTGTCTGAGGTTGAGAGGAGGCAGTGAAGGAGGAGGCTAGAGATTAAACAAGACTGGCCATAAGTGATGACTGTTAAAACTGGATTTCTTTTGTATATGTTTGGAAAATCCTACAATTAAAAGATAACTCAACTCTATGCACAATCCCCAATCTTCCAATCAGGAAAATTACACAAACATATTCAATATAAAACTTTTAACAGTCTAAATAAGTAAAAAAGAAGGATGAAATAGCAGAAACATTCTAACCAAAAAAACCTGTAATTTAAACACCTACCATTAGTACTTCACTCAATCCACCCACCACAACCAAAATGATAATGTGAGATGATGGAGGAAGGAAATGGGCTTGAATAAGAGGTACCTATCAACCATTACCAAAACCAATCTATAATGGTGTCAAAGAAAAGGCAAATGGAAGCTTAACTGTGACCAAATGTAACCTCTATTGCCACTGTCTGGCCTTATTATAAAATAGATTAATAGTTTGTATGAGCAAGAAACATGTAATTCCTCTATAAAGTGTGGTAGATTAGAACCACCATTTATCAATAAAAATTCACACCATGGCAAAAAACAAACAAAAACTTTTGTAATCATCTTTACAGTCTCCCCAAATGCTTATCAATAGTAAGATTTAATAAATCCTAAAGTGGCTAAATATATAGCTCTCTGTAAAAATTCAGATGAATATCAGAATTTCTCAAAAAACCAAGAAGTCAATTTATCTAGAAAGGCCAAAAATATGCTATATTTTTTCTTACTAATACAGTTCTGGGGGCAGGAGAAATGTATTGTTAAAGAGGCATTCTTCTTTCTCCAAATAGTTGTTGCAATAAGAGCAGAATTTATCAATATTTAGTGCTGACCTAATTTCTTTTCAAAAGCAAACCATGGGTTTAAAATAGAAAGTTTTGTGTTGATATACCGTCTCCAAATGCTAAAGCAGCACATAAAATTCATCTGAAATTCATTGTCTTAATGACAGTCATCACATTAAGTAACTCAGCATTAGCCCAGCTGCCTTTGATCTTACGGTGGAAGGATAAATTTATCTTTCCAAGAAACTTTCTCCACACAGTCACACCAGTCTTCAATTTTAAATTTGCAGATATCAAGAAAAAAATTTCTAAAACAGGAACTATGAGTATACTATTCTCACTCTGCAACTAACACATTTTATGACCAGATATGTCCTTTATCTATAAAGATCAGTGACTCTCAACTTTCTACTGAAGGAACATATCCTACCTTCTTAGTAATAGTTAGCATAGTGCAGGGGCTAGCGAACTGTCACTGTAAAAGACCAAAAAGTAAATATCTTAGGCTTTGTGGACCACATATAATCTCTGTCATGATTCTTCTTTATATTTTTAATTTTCTGGCTGTCTTTACAAAACGGTAGGTCAGATTTGGCCTAAGAGTCATAGTTTGCCACTGGGGTTGGCCAAATGAATATGAAGACAAATACTTGGGATCAAATCCCAGCTCTACCATTTATTTGTTAGAAATTGGTCAGCTACGTGTGTCACTGTCTATGTCTCATCTATAATATATGTGTAGTAGCACCTGCCTGATAGGTTTGTTGTGAAAATTAAATTAGTTAATATATGCAAAGTGGCTGACACACTATAAAGTCTACATATATCTACATAGATAGTATCTTCTTATTTCTACTCAACAAATGCATGGATAAGGTAGGCTATAGTTGTGCAAATCTCAGCAGGTTATAACTCTATCTCTTTCTCTACCAGAGTTACACACACTCAAGAATCTGATATCTCTTCCAACTCTCAAGATTTTATGATGCTAGTAATGATTGAAACACACACATACAAACCCAACCTATGTAAAAACAGTTCATCTTGAAGATATTTATTCAAATAATTTAGCAAGAAAATGCAGATATGCCTTCTCAAATGTTTACATTTCTCTCCATCTCCAAGCAAGCCATAACACTAACTCCAATTATGGTCATCACTAGCCCAGGCTTCAGCAATAGTCTCCTAAACCCACTTAACCCACTCCAATCATAGCTCTACAAAGCAGCCAGTGTGATCTTTTCAAAACATGTAGATCTCCCATTATGTTGTTCCACTGCTAAACACCCTTAAATAACTTTCCATTGCTCTTAGGATGGTGCCCAAGCTCTATCACCTAAATGTGGTCCTTGACAGTGGTCCTCTCCACTGTCATCCATTACTGCTCCCTCCTTTCTTCTCTCTGCTCCAACTGCCCTGGCTTTTTTTGACTCTCCAACAACACCTGCTCCTTCCCATCCAAAGAGAAGAGCCTATACAACATCGTTATCTAATTCCCCTCCTGACCTCTTGATGCAGTCACTGCCTATTGAAATTTCAGATTCTTAAAATAAGCCACTTCCTTAGGGAGACTGTCCCTGACTACCTCTCCTTCAGGGCACTTACCATAAATTGTATATTAATAGTCACAATTATTATTTGAGATTAAAGTCTCTCCCCCCAGCTAGACTATAAATGTCTTACGGGATATCTTTTTCTCAACAGTACACCTTTGAGGTATATCAGTATTTAGCATACAGTAGACTCTTAAACACTTGTTCAATGAGTAGATTCAGGGACAAGTACGCTATGCTTCAAGTGAATGTGTATATAAAATAGTTTATTCTCAACAAAATCCCTATGTCATTAGTTTTATTATCTCCAACTCAGAAATGAAGAAAGTTAAGGTTTAAATAAGTTAAACAATTTTATTAAAATCACCCAACATATTACTAGCAAAGCCAGGAACAGAACTTCAGTTATTTTTCGAAGTCCATTTCTTTCCAACATTTCACGTGGACTTACTTGCTAGTGAGAAGTTAAGAGACTAGACACAAACTTTGAGCTTAACTACATGTGTAGAAAAGAGAGAACATAGCAAGCCTGAAACTTCTATCCTTAGAAAGACCTGCGTGCACGGTTGGTCCTTGGTTGCCATCTGGAAAATTGGATTTGGGGAGGGTTCCCACCATTCCTAATAAGAATGGTTCATTGTGCCTGAAATGTAGAAACAATGTACTTATGCTGAACAGCTGCTTTCCTTCTAGGAGCTTGGAATTTTGTTACAGAGATTGCCTATATGACCAGCCCCCACTAAAAACCTTGGGCACTGAGTCTTTAATGAGTTTTCCTAATAAATAACATTTCACATGTGTTGTCACAGTTAGTTGCTAGGGGAATTAAGCAAATCCTGTGTGACTCCACTGGGAAAGGACTGTTGGAAGCTGCATCTGATTTCCCTGGATTGGCTCATGTGCCTTTTCCCTTTGCTGATTTTGCTTAATATCCTTTCAACATAATAAATCACAACAATAAGTATGACTTATATGCTAAATCCTCTTAGTCCTCCTAATGAATGCCTGAATCTGGGGATGGATGGCCTTGAGGATGCCAAATCCAACATGCTTCTAGTTACAAGCAGAAAGTCTTCATCTAAAAAAATTATGGGCCTAATTAGTTATGTGTCTGATAAAGCGCTAGGTATTAGGTTCAGGGCTCAAAGGTCACACTAGAGAGATTTAAAGACTCCAGACTCCAGAGAATTATTTGGAACATAGGGCAATCACACTCTGCTCCTCTGCTGAGAGTCATTTTATTTTATTATTTCTTTTAAAGATTTATTTATTTGACAGAGCTAGAGAGGGCACAGGTGGGGGTGGGGAGGCGGGCAGAGGGAGAGGGAGAATCAGGCTCCCTGCTGCTGACTGAGCAGGGAGCCCAGTGTGGGTCTCAGTTCAAGGACCCTGGGGTCATGACCTGAGCCAAAGGCAGAGCTTTAACCCCCTGAGACACCCAGATGCCCCAGAGTCATTTTATTTTAATGTAAATTATGACTCATGAATAATGTAGCAAAGTCCACTTCTTTTACAGAGGAGGAAACCAAGATCTAAAGAGAAAACAACACATGTCCAGGATCCTGCAACTCAGTGGTAACCAATCTAGGACTAGAACTCAAGACTCTCAATTACTAAAAACATGGTTTTCCTAGGTCCTACTGAATAATTTTGTTGCTTTCTTAAGTACTGAGTCACCCAAACACTATGACAATTAAACCAAAGCCACAGTGTGTAGGTAGCAAGAAAACAAATTGTATTTTGTGGAATTGTGGAAAAAAATTCAAAACAAAGATTCCTCAAGAACAACTAATGTCAAAAATGTCAACAAAGAAAAAAACCTAAAAAGGATATGTCAAAGACATCAAAGGATTCCTTAGGATTTTTGTAGGAAAGTGGGGAGAAAAGGGAACACTTAAAAAAAATAAAAATAAAAATAAACTTTCAACCACTAATGCTACGTAGGGAACAGCTTTCAGATGGATGCCCGAGCTTCCACAGCCCACTCCGGACAATGCACAGATATACAGCAAATCAGAAGATGTGCCGTGAGGTAGTAGGAGGAAGGGTAGTATGTAGGGTGACCAATCACCCCAGTCTGCCCAGGACTACAGAGGTTCCCAAAGCACAGAAATTTCAGTTTTAAAACTTGGAAAGTCCTGGGGTGACTGGGTAGCTCAGTATGTTAAGCGTCTGCTTTCAGCTCAAGTCATGATCCCAGCGTCCTGGGAATAGAGCCCCACCTCTGGCTCTCTGCTCAGCAGGGAGCCTGCTTCTCCCTTTGACTGCCATCCCCCCTGCTTATGCTCTCTCTCTCTCTCCTGCCAAATAAATAAATAAAATCTTTTCTTAAAAAACCCACACAATTAAAAAAAAAAAAAAAAAAAACTTGGAACGTCCTGAGCAAATCAGGACAATTTGATCCCTTTAGCAGTATGTGCAATGGGATTAGAGAAGGTGAATATTGCCAGTTATGTATAAAAGACTGAATGACAAATGGTCCAGGAGCCAAATGGTAGGAGGGCATTAAGTTAAGGATAAACACTTCTAGAACCAGAAGTTCAACCAACACCAGATATCAAGTAAAGCAGAACCAGATTAAGACCACCTGAGGCCTTAGGCACCTAAAAGGTCAAAGTGGACAAAGACCACTCCTCTCCCTCATAAGTATTTCAAACCATCATATGCATTTTTAACTTTTTTTTTCAAATAAGAAATTGTACATACACTAAAATTAATATCACCTTTTTAAAAAAGGTTTTCTGATTTTCTTTTTGCGGGCCCATGTTTCCTGATGGTATGTATATACCCATGTTTAGTTTATTAACTAACCTAGTAGTGAATGAAAGACAAATTTCAAGACACAGTCAAAAGAGATATTTAATATTATGCCCAAGAATTCCTAGCAGCTAGTTGCTTTTGCAGTGCTATGAAAGGTTAAAGGCATTTAAGAATAGCATTCAAAGAGATAATTATATTGCAAAAAACATCAAAGTTAGTGTATCTGTAGTCAGTAAAACTTGGATAACTATTAGGATAACATTGGAATTTTAGAGTGAGGTGAAATTTTTAATATAAAAATTGTGGGCCCCTCTATAACCATACTAATCATAGCAACCATTGATTGAGAAAATTATGAAAAACCTTGATATAAATATACATATTCAATAAACTTAAATAAATTTATATTTAAACAAATTTATATTCACCTAATCACAAAAGTATTCATATACTTTAGAAAAACATTAATATGAACAATATAATCTATTCAAACTGTGTAAAAAAAAAAAAGAACAAACTTTATTCAGAACTCCAGTTCAATAACTCTCTTTGGTAATAACCCCACCATCCTTCACAATAACTATCCATGACCTAAATTTTAAGAACTCAGCCTAAAGGTGATAGATAAGAAGAAAATTAAAGGAGACCACTCCTCTACACCCATCTCCATCCCCTTCCAGAAACATGAAGATAAAAATGCAAGGACCCGATGCAGCCAAAAACTGTACACTGAGTTCCAACAAATTGTTTCTGGAGTTTAGAAGGGGAAACTAAAGTTTAAACACCAAGAATGATCACAGTAAGGGGGGCTTCAATCAGGGTAAGTAAAACATGACTTAAAAAAATAAAAGAATAAAAAGTTCCCTAAAAGCTTTACCCAAACATAAACTCAAGAATGAGCCAATATGTGAGACAACTGGCCAAAACAAACAAAAAAGCTATCTTGACAAGAGAGGTGATGATCCCTCTGTAATCAGTGCAGCCCATGCACGGAAAATTATGAGATATTTGGCATGCTACACTGAGGAAAATTTTGACAAACATAGAGTTTGACCAGCATGATTAAAGTTCTGACAATTATTTCATATAGTGAATAGTTGAGGGATTGAGAATTTTTCTACCTGAAAAAAAGATTCAACACCTCCCTACCTCATCACATTTGAGAAGAAAAAAATAGTGTTCCTCTATCTTATTTTAAAGAAGATAACTGGCTGGGGAAGAGTTAATGGAGAGAAGGCAGATTTTATATCAATATTGTCTTAGTCCATTCAGGCTGGTATAACAAAATACCATAGATTCGGTAGCCTATGAACAACAGAAATTCATTTCTCACGGTTCTAGAGGCTGAAAGTCCAGGATTACCCCACGAGCACGGTGACAGCACACTTCCTAGTTCACAGCCAGCATCTTCTCCCTGTGTCCTCACACGGTGAAAGGGGCCGAGGTCTCTTTGGAGGCTCTTTTATAAAAGCACTAACCATATTCATGAGGTCTCTATCTTCGTGACTTAAGCACCTTCCAAAGACCCCACCTTCTAATACCATCACCTTTGGGAACTAAGTTTTTGACATATGAATATGGGGTGGGGGGACACAAACACTCAGACCATAGCAAATACAAAGTATGATTAAAAGTATCCAGGATGAATGGACTGTCTTGGTAGAGCAGTGTTTCCCATCGTTATAAACATTAATACAAAGAGGATAGGTCCATTTTCCAGGATTTATGACTTCGAGGGCACACTTGATCCATTTAAAATATGAAATTTGTACCTTGGTTATAATTTTAATGTCAAACGGAAAAGGCGTTGCCCCCTTCACAGACAGAACAGATTTTAATATGTAGAATTCCAAGGGTTCAAAGGTTACAGCAACCTCCAAAATAGAAAGATGTACCAATAATGAGAACCTCCGTTGAGTGGGCTGGGGTAACCCATCTGCTAGCCAAATGCTTTAGCAGAGACTATAAAGTGCCTGCCAAAAATCTGGTCCCAAGGTTATGTAGTTTGTTCAAACAAATTTGATTTATTGCTGTTTATTCCGTATTTTACACAGGCACTAAAAATTTTCCCAGACTCATAAGCAAAGGGCATTAATAGTAAAGTTAACAATCAGTACAAAACAGCAGAGGCTGAGATAACATATTCCTGCTAATTCAACTATAAATGAAAAGAAGAGTTGTCGTCGGGCAGAGGCCAACTTGAGATGGACTTGTGGCTAAGCAAGCCACGCTCTGAAAGAAAGCTGTAAGGATGAAGTGTCTGTACCAAAATGGCCTTACTCCTCCATCATGGAAAAACAAAAATCATTATGAAGTCTGCCTACCCTAAAGGAATAAAAATAAATGAATGTGGGATGCAAAATTAAAAGCATACCTGATAAAGTACAGAGTGGCTGAAATGGAAACAAGAAAAGAAGTCGTAACTTTCATTCTTCATCTTAAAGTATAAACATTTGCTTCTTCTACTCCACATTGCCATGAACACATTATAAATACATTTTTGTGAAGAGGGTATTTTCCACTGTATCCATCTTGCACTAAATGAGTACATTTAATCTGAGCAGCAGCCAACCCCCACACTGTCTGGAAAGTTTTATGGCATCTATTTTGGCAGCTCAGAATCCTCCCCCAACAACTTTCTAGTTCTCCACATTGTTCAGCAAATTGAACTTGCCATATAAGAGATTACTAGAAAATTGAATCTGTATATTTGATACTTGGGGAACGTAAAATTAAATGTAGATGATTTGATTTCTACAACTATGGATACCTTGTTCTATGGAATTACTATAAGACTCCAAAAAAAAAAAAAAAAACCACCAAGGAGTTTTATTATTTAATTTGTGTTGTAAACTGTCATAAACTTTCATCTTTATGTAAGAGAAATGTCCTATTTTGGGGGAAGTACGTCCCAGAAAATGTAAGAAACATTCTAGCATTCACTGTGCCAAGTTAGAGATTTAAAAATACGTTTATATATACAGATGACTGATTTTTCCTTCCCAAGCCACTCAAATTAGTAATTTACTTCTTTGGACTAGGTGATAAAGTAGGAAGTGATATTCCCTCCCAGATCTCTAGCTGAATTTCCCCCAGGAGATACCAATAACGTTGTTCTTATGGATGCTTCAAAAGATGTCAATATATATCCTACACTCCACTTTTGCATATTTTAATTTTTTTAATTCAATTTATTTAAAAATTTTTTTAAAAAAGCAAAAAAAGTTCACCCATTTTCCCTTCCCCTCTCCCATCTCTGACTTCCGGCAACCACCAATCTGTTCTCCATATCTACGAGTTTGGTTTATATATAGATTCCACACATAAAATTGATCGCATGATATTTGTCTTTCTCTGACTTATTTCACTTAGCATAATGCCTTCATGGTCCGTTCATGTTGTCACAAATGGCAATATTCATTCTTTTTTATGGCTGAGTAAGATTCCATTATATGTATGATTCCATTATACATATGTACTGCATTTCAGTTCAGATTCCATTATATGAAAGATTCCATTATATATATGTACTGCATTTCTTTACCCATTTAGCCATTGATGGACACTTAGGTTGTTTTCAGATCTCAGTATTGTAAATAATGCTACAATGGACATGGGGGTGCATATGTAACTTTGGAATTAGTGTTTTCATCTTCTTCAAATACCCAGAAATGGAATCGCTGGGTCATATGGTACTTCTATTTTTAATTTTTTGAGGAATCTCCATACTGCTTTCCACAGTGGCTGTACCAATTTATATTCCCACCAAGAGTACACAAGGGGTTCCCCTTGTGTTATTGTTTATCTTTTTGACAATTGCCATTTTAACAAGTGTGTGGTGATCCCATTGCAGTTTTGATCTGCCTTTCCCTGATGACTAACCATGTTGACCATCTTTTTATGTGTCTGTCGGCCATCTGTATTTCTTCTTTGGAAAATGTCTATTCAGACCTTCGGCCCATTTTTTAAATTCAAATTGTTTTGTTGTTGTTGCTGTTGTTGTTGAGTTGTATGAGTTTTTATATATTTTGGATATTACCCCCTTATCAGAAGTATGGTTTGCAAATATTTTTTTCCCATTCAGTAGATTGCCCTTTCATTTTGATGATAGTTTCCTTTGCTGTGAAGAAGCTTTCTAGTTTGATGTAGTACAACACACTTATTGTTTTGGGTGCTTTTCTTTTCTTTTTGCTTTTGTGTATTTTATTGTTGCTTTTGATGCTTTTACTTTTGGGTTCAGATTCAAAAGCTTGTTGCCAAGACCAGTGTCAGGGAGTTTATCACCTGTATTTTCTTCTAGGGGTTTTATAGCTCAGGTCTCACATTCAAGTCTTTAATCCATTTTGAGTCAACTTTTGTATATAGTGTAAGACACTGGTCCAGTTTTATTCTTCTGAATGTGGCTGTCCAGTTTTCCCAACACAATTGATTGAAGAGACTGTCCTTCCCTCATTGCATATTCTTCGCTCCTTTATGATAAATTAATTGATCACACATGAGTTTATTTCTGGGTTTTCTATTCTGGTCCACTGATCTATGTGTCTGTTTTTGTGTCAATATCATACTATTTTAATTATGATAGCTTTGTAATATAGTTTGAAATCATGGTGCATGATGCCTCTAGCCTTGTTCTTCCTTCTCAAGTTTGCTTTGACTATTCAGGGTCTTTTATGGTTCCACACAAATTCTAGGATTGTTTGTTCTATTTCTGTGAAAAAAATGCCTTTGTAATTTTGATAAAGATTGCATTAAATTTGCAGATTGCTGTGAGTAGTATGGACATTTTAGCAATATTAATTCTTCCCAATTCATGAGCAGAGAATGTATTTCCACTTATTTATGTGTTCTTCAATTTGTTTCATTGTCTTATAGTTTACAATGTATAGGTCTTTCACTTCCTTAGTTAAATTTATTCCTAGGTATTTTTATTTTTCATGCAACTGCAAGTGGGATTGTTTTCTTAATTTCTCTGATAGTTCATTAGAGTACAGAAACACAATAGAATTTGGCATACTGATTCTGTGTCTACCACTTTACTAAATTCATTTATTAGTTCCAACAGTTTTTTGATGAAATCTTGATTTTCTATATATAATACCATGTCATTAGCAAAAAACAGTTTTATTTCTTCCTTTCCAATTTGAATGCCTTTTATTTCTTTTTCTTGCCAATTTCTCTGACTAGGACATCCAATACTTTGTTGAACAAAAGTGGCAAGAGTGGGCATCCTTGTTTTACTCCAGATCTTAAAGTTTTCAACATTTTACCACTATGTTAGCCTTTATAATGTTGCCACACGTTCCCTCTATATCCACTTTATTGTGAGTTTTTATCATAAATGGATGTTGAATTTTGACAAATGCTTTTTCTACCTCTATTGAGATGATCATATGATTATTATCCTTCATTTTGTTACTGCGGGGTATCACATTGATTGATTTGTGGATACTGAGCCATTCTTGCATCCCTGGACTAAATAGCACTTGAACATGGTGTATGATCCTTTCAATTATTGCTGAATTCAATTTGCTAATATTCTGTTGATGATTTTTGCATCTACGTTCATCAGGGATATTGGCCTGTAATTTTCTTTTCCAGAAAGACTTCCTTGCATCTAGGCATCCTTGTCTGTTTTTGCTATCACAGCAATGCTGGGCCTCTTACAATGAGTTTGGAAGAGTTCTTTCCTCTTCTATTTTTTGGAAGAGAATGAGAAGGATTGATATTAATTCTTCTTTGAATGTTTGGTAGAATTCACCAGTGAAGCCTGGTCTTGGACCTGGTTTTTGATTACTGATTTGATCTCCTTATTAGCAATCAATCTATTCAGATTTTCTATTTCTTCATGATTCAGTGGTGGTAGGCTGTATGTTTCTAAGAATTTATCCATTTTCCTATTTGTCCAATTTGTTAACAAATACTTGTTTATAGTAGTATTTATGATCCTTTATATTTCTGTGATGT
The DNA here is from genome assembly GCF_023065955.2 of Ursus arctos. Taxonomy (NCBI): domain Eukaryota; kingdom Metazoa; phylum Chordata; class Mammalia; order Carnivora; family Ursidae; genus Ursus; species Ursus arctos. The sequence goes on along the minus strand of NW_026622875.1, from coordinate 17,650,326 downwards.
TGGGGCACCTGGTGGCTCAGTTGGAAGAGCATGTGACTCTTGATCTTAGGGTCATGAGTTTGAGCCCCACGTTGGGTATAGAGATTACTTAAAATATTACTTAAAATTACTTAAGATAAAATATATATTTTTTTGTGATAACAGTTGTAAATTTTATTTCATTTCTGATTTTGTTTGAGCCCTCATTTTTCTTTTTCTTTTTTCTTTTCTTTCTTTCTTTCTTTCTTTTTTTTTTTTTTTTTTTTTTTTTGTGTGTGTGTGTGTGTGACTCTAGCCAATGGTTTTTTAATTCTATCTTTTCAGAGAACCAGCACTTAGTTTCACTGGTCTTTTCTATTATCTTTTTAGTCTTTATTTCATTTATTTCTACTCTAATCTTTGTTACTTCTTTCCTTCTACTAACTGTAGGCTTCATTTGGTCTTTTGCTAGTTCCTTGAGATATAAAATTGGTTGTCTGAGACTTTTCTTGTTTTGTGAGGTAGGTATTTATTGCTATGAACTTCCTTCTTAGATAGGCAAAGAAGAAGTCAAACTGTCTCTCTTCGCAGATGACATGATGATCTATATGGAAAACCCAAAAGAAGCCACTCCCAAACTATTAGAAGTTATAGAGCAATTCAGTAATGTGGCGGGATACAAAATCAATGCTCAGAAATCAGTTGCATTTCTATACACGAATAATGAGACTGAAGAAAGAGAAATTAGGGAATCAATCCCATTTACAATAAAACCAAAAACCATATGTTTCCTTGGAATTAACTTAACCAGAGACATAAAGGATCTATATTCTAGAAACTATTAATCACTTTTGCAAGACATTGAAGAAGACACAAAAAGACGGAAAAATATTCCATGCTCATGGACTGGAAGAATTAACATAGTTAAAATGTCCATGTTACCCAGAGCAATCTACACTTTCAATGCTATCCCGATCAAAATACCAAGGACATTTTTCAAAGAACTGGAACAAATAGTCCTTAAATTTGTATGGAACCAGAAAAGGCCCCGAATCTCCAAGGAACTGCTGAAAAGGACAAACAAAGCTGGGGGCATCACAATGCCGGATTTCGAGCTGTACTACAAAGCTGTGATCACAAAGACAGCATGGTACTGGCACAAAAACAGACACACAGACCAATGGAACAGAATAGAAAACCCAGAAATGGACCCTCGGCTCTTTGGGCAACTAATCTTTGATAAAGCAGTAAAAAACATCCGGTGGAAAAAAGACAGTCTCTTCAATAAATGGTGCCAGGACAACCGGACAGCTACATGCAAAAGAATGAAACTTGACCACTCTCTCACACCATACACAAAGATAAACTCCAAATGGATGAAAGACCTCGATGTGAGACAGGAGTCCATCAAAATCCTAGAGGAGAACATAGGCAGCAACCTCTACAACATTGGCCAAAGCAACCTTTTTCATGACACATCTCCAAAGGCAAGAGAAACAAAAGATAAAATGTACTTGTGGGACTTCATCAAGATAAAAAGCTTCTGCACAGTAGGAAACAGCCAAAAAAACTAAGAGGCAGTCCACGGAATGGGAGAATATATTTGCAAATGACACTACAGATAAAAGACTGGTATCCAAGATCTACAAAGAACTTCTCAAACTCAATACACGAGAAACAAATAAATAAAAAATGGGCAGAAGATATGAACAGACACTTTTCCAAACAGTTCCCTGTTGTCTCAGTACCTGTTTTTCCTCCCTTCTTGTTTCTTCTCTCAATTTTGAATAGTGACTTGATTTCCGAACCAAGTTATATGTTAAAATACCTGCATGGATGATTCTCTCTGACAAGTCATTGTTAGACAAGTCTGGCCTGTGTCTGATTAACCTTGCAACTTTGAGACAGCCATCCTCCCAGTATGGCCTCAGTCACACCAGTCATGGTGCTTCAGAACCCCTGCACTACACTCCCAGATCTAGGCAAATTCCATGAGGTGGGGATGGTGTAATGTGGGTAAGTATGCACCTCAACATGCGGCTTAGAACGCTTGAAGGACAGCAGCAGAGAAACTGCTGAACTTCTACACAACTGAACTTCTATCTTATTTCATGCAAAATATAAAACCCTGAACATGTTCACTTTTCTAAGTTTCATACCCATGGTAACATGTATGATAAGTCAGTTTTAGCAGGGAGCCAAAAGTCTTTCTGAACATGTGCTATATTCTCTCAGTGGGTGAAGCACTCTTTTATTCAAGTTCAAAATTAGGGGGAAAAGGTAAAAAAGATTGATATCACATAGTAAACACATATATATGATTAAAATATGATTAAAATTGAAAGTGTTTGATTTCAATTCATTATCATTCAAGCAATGAAGAGACAGAAAAATGTATAATGTATAAATCACCTGTCTTCAAGTAAAATATTTAATTTGATATGTAACATGGAGTAGACACTGTTGACCCTAATGATTTATGTGATAACCAGCCCCTCTAAACACTACCCCTGAGGCAATTTAACTTTGTTCCAGGAGCTCACACCAACCTATTCTCAGTCCTCAGGTTCTTCCAATTCCAAGCTCTTCTGCAGAGATGTATTCCTTTCTTAATAACTGGGTTTCTTGTCCTTCTTCCATCAGTGGTCAGATCTCTATCATGATATATCATTTCAATAGGTAACCAGAATCTGGTTTTGTATCCTCTTCCTTAATTTTAGTTCCTATCAAAAATTTTCAGTCTTAGAGGGGGTATCTCAAATTCTCACCACCCAGAAAAGGATGCATACATTGCCTTAACCTTTGCATGGCTTACCATTCTCAAGATTTGCTTGATGCTAACAGTCATAACTTCCAAGTTCCCTGCTAACCATCTATTTTCCAAAATTTACTCAACAAGAAAGTCTTTGACAGATTTCGATTCCCTTGACTACCCTTTATCTTGTAGACACACTTCCCAGTTTCTGATACATTTCAGAGAAATGTTTTTGCTTACTCATTCTTGGAACATTCTACTTCTGGACCTTCTATACCCAGTTTAGTTTCCTTCTATCCCTGGGGATCACTGAACCCTGAAGATCCAACTGGATCCTTAATCCAGACACTCCCAATCTGATCAATCATGACAATGTCCTTGTCCAGTGGGTCTCAAATATTAGCATGCATTAGAAATACCCAAGGGCTTATTAAAACAAAAATTTCTAGACCATGCCCCCAGAATTTTTTATTTGGTATGTCTTGGGAAAAGCTCAGGAATAACTTCTGAGCACCAGGCTTCAGCACCAGGAGATGATGATGATGCTGAATAGCTATGCAATGAATATACATATTTAGGCATCTCCAGTTATAGACTATAGCCCAATGAAGAAGTCAAACAATGAAGGCAGAAATCAAGAGTAGTTGGGATATTCCCACTTAAGAAAAAATTTTAGGTGGGCCTCAAAGATGGGATAAGACTGCCATCATGGAGTTTACATGTATGTGGTAGACAAAAACCAAACAAAATATTTTTTTTAACTTACAGTGCTTAAGAGAAGGGAGGTAGAATAGGGAGTCTTGAATATGTTAGTTTTGAATAGCATAACCAAATTTTACTGAGAGCGTAACATAAAACATAGGAAGTAAGCTAGCTAGGCAGACACCTCAGGAAAAGCTTTCCAGTAAAAGGAAGCAATGAATACAAAGAATATAAGTTGGGTCCAGCCTTCATATGTCCTTGAGGGAATGAGGAGAAGACACTACAGGCACCAGAATGGGCAGAAGAGACTAAGCAAGAGAGAAAATGAGATGAATTCAAAAGTCAGAATAAATAAATTGAGCAAGGCCTAGTAGGTCATTGTAAAGATTTGTCTTCCCAAATGCAATGGGAAGCTATTAGAGCACTTTGAGTGAAAGGATGACATAACAGTTGCTAAATACTATTAGTAGTAGTAGTAGTAGTACTACTACTACTACTAGCAGTGTCTACCATGTAGATACTATTAAATAATTTAAGTACTACAGTGTGATATAATGATTTGTCAGAAATATATATTTGGTCATTCCATGACAAAAACATATTTCTCAGATATAATTTGGTCTTCATCCACAGTTTCTAAAAATGCTTCAGAGCCATAAAGGTGAAAATGGCTGTCTTGTTATTAATGAAGGCGACTTTTGGATCTCACCCAAAGGTGGGGGTTGATTGTCAGGAAGAACAACCACGTGATTAGAGGGTTGGAACCTTCAGTCACACCTCCTGACCTCTGAGTGGAGATGGAGGTTGAATCAGACAATGGCCAATGACAATTCATGACAATGCAATGAAGCTTCCATAAAAACCCAAGAGAACTGGGTTCAAAGAGCCTCCAGGTTGATAAACACTGAGATTAAGGGAGAATGGCACACCTGGAGAGGGCATGGAAGTTCTGTGCCCTCTCCCCATACCTTGCCTTATGTATCTCCTCCATCTGGATGTTGATACGTATACTTTACTATGATACGTATACTTTACTATGTCCTTACTAGTATAAGTATGTAAGTGTTTCCCTGAATTCTGTGAGCCACTCTAGCAAATTAAAAGAACCTAAGGAAGAGTTAATCGGAACCTCCAGTCTATAGCCATTTGGTCAGAAGCTCATGTAACCTTGCAACTGGTGTCTGAAGTAGGGGGTGGGAGGCAGTCTTAAAGGACTGAGCCCTTAACCCATGAAATCTGATGCTATCTCCAGAGTAGATGGTGTCAGAATTGCATTGAATTCTCAGACACCCAGTTGGTGTCTGAGAATCACTAGGTATTATTGGGAGGAGCCACCCCCACAGGCATTGGGTCCAGAAACCTAAAAAGATAGAGCTAGCCCAATTTTACATTTAAATATGTTGCCCTAAATTAAATAGACTATAAATGGCAAGACCTAGATTTGAACCCAGACAGCCTGGCTCAAAGTCTGTGCTCATAACTGCTATACAATACTGTATCCCATAATCAGACTGAAGTTTAACAGGATTACTCTGGTTGCTATGACTGAAAGAAGAATAAAATCAGGAAGCCTGATTGGGAGAGTGTTTACAATAATAATCTAGAGTAGAGGCCCTGGTGATATGGATCAAGGCGTAGCAGTAAAGAAGATAAAAAGTGATCAGTTTGTATATGTTTTGAAGGCAGATTAAACAAAACTGACTCATAGATTAAATGTGAGGTTTGAGAAAAAGGAGTGAAGAAGAACTCCAGTTTGTTTAAGAAGACTAACTTTAAAAGATTAGCCTGCTATGTGGGTAAAATGGTAAGAAAATGTTTAAATTAAAAGTATTTACTGTGCCCTTCTAGATAATAAAAATATCTAAATGCCATATTCCCTATCCTGAAGGGATACAGTCCCTATAACTTCTATAACTTCTCTCTGTCATTTGTTTGCTTCTGGAGGAATTATAGACACCAATTCTTAGACAATCTAAGTGTAGATTAAGTGTTTTATTATAATGCATATAACAGGATGATGACTGAACTCATCCTAAAATGTGAAGCTTTTCTGTACTTCATAATATTTTATTTAGATTTTCATTGGTTTTAGGTAGAAATCAATATGCAGAGATTTTCTTTAAAAAAAAAAAACCCTATTTTAAAATAAGCAAGGCATAGTTGCACATTCCTGTATAAATGTCATCACTTTGAGTCATTAGTAAGAAATGTGTTACAAGGATGAGAACATGTACATTGAAAAGGAGCTGGGGAAAAGAAATATCAGCTGTTGGCAAAGAGCATTGCTGGAGGATGGTCACTGTGAAAAAGGTGATCTCTCCCAACCTCTCTTTTCCTGACTCTTGTACAATCATATTCTATTAATACGTAGCTGCGACACATTAGAAATGAATGGTTCAACTGGTTCTTCAAAAAGAACAAAAACATAGCAAGGCATTACGTAGTCAAAAACAAGATGCACATTTAAAACAGATGTTTATAAAATAGCTCTCTTTTGAGTGCGGTCTAATCTCAGCAGCATCAATCCATTTAGGACAGGATGTCTCTCGGGTACTGGCTCACGTTGTATCTAAATGAGTCAGCATTTCAGTCAGAGAATGTGTGTAACAGGAATGAAGATCCCCTGGTTGGACAGCTCGGCCAGTGTCACACAGGACCTACCGATGTGAGGAATCTCCCAAAATCCAAACTCTAAAGAGTAAAACAAAGAGATAGTCCCACTGCTGAAAGGGTTCCTGACATTACTCATCAGATAACGGCTCCCCACTGAAGTCTGATTTCACTGTGACCTAGAAGCAGGGGTAAGCATTTAGTATTTCTTAGCATTGAAGACCTCTCCAACACTCCTCACTTGCTCTTAATTCTGGAATTTCTCAAAGTAGAGAAAACTCACAGTGATTTCATAAATTGGTATATTGTTTATATCGGAGATTGTGGATTAAACTATACTATTTATGTGTCATTTTCCAGAAATATACAATGTGGCTTAAAATAAGAATAGAAAATATTTTCTCAAAGTCACAAATTACTCTGTTAACATTTTTAATCACTGAGCAGTCTGGTCAATTAAACCATGTAGCCTTTGATCTCTTCTAAACACTTACCATTCTATAAAATACTCTAATTAAGCAGAGAACACCAACTATTATCTCTTCCTGATGTTTCATGATCATTTCTCACAATATCTTCCCATGATACAGTAATTCCCCCAAAACACATCTAGTTCTATACACTCTTTATCCCTATAATAAGTTTTTCACATGATATTTCTTACCTTTAACTTCTTGGTCTCCATTTTGATGTCTGAATGTCAGTCTGTCTGCTTCTATCAACAACACAATGTTTTTCCAGTTACTGCCCCCTTGTAATTTTCATAACATATTATGTACTGAGAGGTAGAAAATTCATTTGTTCATATTATATACTAAATAAAGTAAATAAATGGTTTTCCTATCTTTAATTATCAGTAATATAAAGAGACAGCTAGCTGTTTAGATTATGTCCAAAAAGTACAAAGTTAACTATGTTAGCATTAAAATTTCACTATTTCACAATGTTTATCAAGTGATCACTACCCATATGAAGTCTTTAGAGATGTATCTTGCAACTTACTTAAACTGTATAAACTCCCCAAATGCAGTTACAAAATAATATCTAACATTAGGGAGGTTCTAGTTTTTATTGAAAAAAAAGTCATGCTGACCTAAAACATCCTGGGGCTGAAGTAGTGAAAAATATCTCAGGTTCCCGTGGTATTTGGTGAAAATTTGTGTTGCTTTGATAATTATTAGAATGGCATGGAAAAAATTCAAAACTCCTTCTGGGGAAAAAATGTACAACCATACACACACACATCCTACCTAAAAACTCCCCTGCCAAAATAAAACAAGTAGTATTTGAAGAGAGGAGAACCCTCTAGACATAAACTCCATTCTCTTCTTCCTTTAGGAGAGTAATTTTAGACCTGGTATGCATAACACAAACACTTAAAGAGACTAAACAAACAAACAAACAATACTGATGCCCCAACCTACCTTGGACCAATTAATCATTTAGTATCTCTGGATTATTCTTATTTCCCTTTTCAGAAAGGTAGATCACTGTGGTCAGAGAGAAACCCTCGTTCACCAAAGGAATACTGCAAGGGCAGGGGCACTTGGAAATTTCAGCCTGTGATCAGGGAAAAGAGCCCCAGCCAATGCAGAACTTTACATTCCTGAACTACATTTTTAGACCTTGACAGCACTCTACCTTTGAGCTTTGGTAAATGTAAGGATGAATTCAAAGCAAGAATGAGAGGAGAGGGATGCCTGGGGAACCTGTGTGGCTCAGTTGGTTAAGCATCTGCCTTCTGCTCAGGTCATGATCCCAGGGTCCTGTGATCAAGCCCTGAATCAGATTCCCTGATCAGCGGGGAGTCTGCTTCTCCCTCTGCCTGCTGCTCTGACTGACAAATAAATAAATAAAATCTTTAAAAAAAAATGAGAGGAGAGATTTTAATAAAGGAAATGTTTTAAAATAACATTGGGGGATTAGGGAAGAACTCTCAGGAATTCACACTGAAGCTGAGACCTGGAGGAAAGATGGGTTAAGGTGAAAAAATGTACTGTTTGTATAGGGAGTGGAACTGAATATAACCTAGGAATTTTGACATCGCAGGGGTGCCCTCTTTAAAAGCCAGCTATTTCAGATTTTTTCATTTCTTTTTTTTTTTTTTTTAAGATTATTTATTTATTTATTTGACAGAGATAGACAGCCAGCGAGAGAGGGAACACAAGCAGGGGGAGTGGGAAAGGAAGAAGCAAGCTTCCGGCGGAGGAGCCTGATATGGGACTCAATCCCATAACGCCGGGATCACGCCCTGAGCCGAAGGCAGACGCTTTAACGACTGAGCCACCCAGGCGCCCCAGATTTTTTCATTTCTGTTTCTAGAGGGTTAGAGGAGTTGTAACAATGTCTCTTACTGTATCATTTACCAAATGTTCCTGTTGGAAAAGCCATTACCAAGTTACAACTTAACACAATAAAAAAAAAAAAAATCCTGTTGAAAGTAAGTAAAAATAAACCACAACTAAAGCTACTATCTGCTATTTAATTTCCTTCATTAAAAGAAACTAATTTTTTTCTAAATAAATTTTTGTCACCTAATCAATGTGTATGGTATTTTCTTTTTCTCAGTAAATAGAAAATTATGTAATCTAACAAGTTTCCTTGTTTGATTCAATTAGCAAAAATTTTACCACCAACTTCACTGTCCAGCTATATCAAACTATTCCCTCCAGATATTTCTCCCTACTGTTTTTTCTCCTCTCTTTGCTTATTCATTTTCAGTGTCTTTTTCTCGTTTCTATCCCTCCATCTCCTTCAGAAAACTAACAGTGGCACATATCAGAAGCACTGGGGATCTTTTTCTAACTACAGGGTAGCTGCATGTTTTATGCAAAGGATAGTCAGTGAAAATACTGCAAAATCCAAACCTCTCCTACTACACTATTAGTTTTCCCATTGATCTAAATGGAAAGCAGGGAAGGGGAGTGTTTTCCAGATATATACATCTCCTTCCCAGTGCTTGCCTTTAAACATATTAAGCATGATAAATAACAAGCAATAAAAGTTGAATTCAAATAAAGCTTTTCAGTTAATACATTGCATCAAATTAAAAGAGAAAGGCATTATCAGCGCATTCCAATCTCTGGTCAAATCAAATGCACTGATGCCTTGGTGCAAACCACAGCTGACTCAGGGACTGCAGCAGCACGGACTGATCTTACAGTCATGAAGTCAGAGCCTCCCCCCATTTGTTCCCATCTTCCTTGCTTTGGTTATATGACATTTCTATAAACTTAAAAATCTGCTTCAAGCTGCTCTGTAATTTTTCAGCACTTTAACTATCATTTTTGCAGAGTGCTCCCTTCCAAACTCACAGTTCAATGAATCATAGCAGCTGTTTTGGCCTTCTTCCTGGAGTTTAACACTCTGACTTCCCTTGCAAAATTTCTGTTGTAGGGAGTCTGTTTTTCAGTACCAGCACTTTACCAAATAAACATTTGGATAACAACATTATAGACACAAAACAGACTGTAAATTTTAATAACGGTGATTATTAAAATAACTGTATAAAATAGTTACCAAAATCTCAAGGAAGTTCCAATCCACAAATCTCACAAAAGTGAGAAATAAGAATGGCAGCTAGACTATATTACTGACGTAAATTTAGGCAAATTTAAACTTTTCTTCTAGTTTTATTGAGAAATAATTGACATACATCATTGTGTATGTTTAAGGTGTACAGCATGATGGTTTGATGAACATATACAGCAGTGTCGTCCCCCTCTCCCTCCCACTTACTGGTGGGGATATGTTCCAACACTCCCAGTAGGTGCCTGAACCTGGGGACAAATTTAAACTTCTAACATGCGAAACTTTGACTCCTCTGTTCTGCTCACATTCCCCATCCAATCTATCTGCAAATTCTATCAGCACTATAGAATCCAGCCTTACTTAACCACCATCTCTGTGAGTGGTCTAAATTTGGGCACCATCATCTCTTCCCTGGACTACTGAAATGGCTTCCAGAAGGATCTTCCTGCATTTACCCCTGCCCACTTCAGCCTATTCCTTACACTGTCCCTAGAATGACACATCTACAACTCTGTCAGCTGAGGGCTTCAGTGTATAACTGAGCAGTTGTACTCCACATAGCCACCCAGCAAAGTGGCTTGTTCTCAATAAAACACAAACTCCTTACCACAGTCTCCAAGTCCCTAAGTGATCTGGTCGTGTCATTCTGAGCTCCTCTTCCACCACTAGCCCCTCCCTGCCCCTGCTGCAGGCACATGGGAAAACCTGCTCTTCCAGGGACACATAAGGCACGTTCTAAGGCATTGGTACTTGTGACTCCTGCTGCCTATAATGTTCTTCTCCCAGCAACAATTCCTCCCTTCATGTTTGTTCAAATGTAACCAATATGAAAAATTCTCTCTGAAAACAGTACCTAAAATGGCACTGCCAGCCTCAGCACTCTTGGCCCTCATCCCATTTTATTTTCCTTTGTGATACTTATATCTACCTAGTACATCTGTTTATAGTCCTTTCTTATTCCACTAGAATGTATACTTCATTGATATGAAGATGCAATTCACAGAAAAAATAGCAGAGACAAAAAAAAATGTTTTTATTTTGACAAGTAAAGAAAGAAATTATTATAAATTTAAGAACCAAACCCTTATTTCCCATAAAAACTAGAAGAAAATCTTTTAAAAGTAATGCTACTGAGAATTCCACACAACAGACCCTTTGGTACCTGCTGGTAGAGATGACAATCCATATAATCTCTGAAAGCAACTTGATAATATGCAACAAGAGATAAAAGAGTTCATATCCTTTGATTACAAAATTGTGTTTCTTGGATCTGTCTTATAAAAATGGAAACCAAAACACGTTTTCAAGAATATCCCTACAATGTTATTTCTGTTACTACAAAATAGAAAAAAAGCCATCTATCCAATAATAGAATAATAGTTATACAAATTATGGCATAACCCCACAACAGATAGCAAAATGTTGCTTAAAAATCATGACTTGAACAGTATTTTAAGCCATAAGAAAATACTTACAATGTAGTGTTTTGTGAATATGGTAGAATGTAAAATTATCTCTTTACGCTTTTCAATATGTGTACGTATCCTGATTTTATAAAGAAAACATGAAGAAATGTGAACCAAAAAAGGGAAAAAACTATCAAAATGCTTTATACTGTTTACTAATGATAGTGGGATTATGGACAAATTTAATTTATTCTTCTTAAATGTCTTCATTTTCATTTATATGCATTTATTTTCATAGTAACCAAAATTAAATTCTTAAATGATATTATACCACCTTCATGAAGTCTGTTGTATCTTAGTATTTAACATGTCTTAGAAAAGATGTGTCATGTTTTACTGGTTTTCAGAATGATTTTCAGATGAAAAACATGTTTAGAAAGGGCTAAACTAACTGCTTACTGGGCACATGCCATCAAAATAAATCCAGATTCACCAAAGACTTATTTTTATCTTCTCCAAAATGAAAGCAAAAGTTTTTGAGATTTATCATTTTAAACACAAGTACAAAAAAACCAAAAAGCTGAAATTTCCATGGCAGCATATTAAACCTGTATTTATTAATCTAACCCATCCATTTCCAACCTAGTTTTGTTTATTTGTTCATTTTAACATTGAAGTGTATGTACTTATCATCTGGAGTTGTCAAAAATTATCAAATTAAGCAAAACAAATGTAATTTTAAAATAAATAAATGCCATGTGTAGTTGGCAAAGAGCTTAGAGCCTAGAGAAGTAAAATGAAGTACTGTATGTCCCAACTCCAAATTCTGAGGAAGCCCAACATTCTAATTATAATGCAAGATACTCCTGTAGATTTGCTCAGCAGAAGTTTCAGCCACAAGCTTATTTATAGTTTCTGCTATGGGCAAAGAAACTACAAAAGTTAAAAAAAATTACTTGAAAACCAAACTTTCAAATAAAAATCATTAAATCTGTAATTATGAAGTATAGTTATGGTGATCCAAAAGTTTTCTCTTGTACTTTTGCTTTCATGAATACTTAAGAAGTGGAGTCAAATTAAATCCTTTCTTCCTAAATGAGCCAGAATTTTTTCTGTTATCTCTTGACCTTCTCAAATTCCAGAAGCCTTAAATAAGCCCCAGTTGTTTCATCTCAGAAAAGTGACTTTAGTCAGCTAAGTAATTACTGAAGACTAATAGAGTGTTGTGAGATGAAAGCACTAGAAAATAAGAAAATGAATGAATAGCTAAAAGTCAAATAAACACTATAAAATTGTAATTAGAGATAAGTTGCACTACACTGTCCTCCACATTAAGTTATGATCCACTGGCCTAAAAAAAAAAAAAAAAAAAGAGGATAAGTAGAGATAAATTTCTATTACTTACTGCCTCTATTTTATAGTTTTATTTCATTTTCCTCATGACTTTCTTCAGCAGTTGTTTTTGAAACTTGAGAAAGTATTCAAAAATCTTAGAATTTTATAATACTTTCATGTTAGTAAGTAGAGCATGTGTTTTATGTAATGCTGACCCCATACTTGCATCCCCACTGTCAAAAAGACATAAAATTCTGAAATTATTGAATGATTTGTCAACCTACAAGAACAATTACTGAAAAAGTCATACAAACATAAATGTTAAAGCTATATTCCTCCAACTCCATTGGAGCTAAACCTCTAGATGAAAATTATGCCCCATCTTTCAGATTCATGTCTATAAGATGTGGAAGACAGATGGTCTTCTCCCCATGACTTCTGGCTGTTTCTACTGGGAAGCATGTTTCAACAAGATGTGGAGTTTCTACATTAGTGTTCCAGTCTTCCATTTTGTGTAGGAAGAAAGAAGAAAGGGAGAAAAAGAAGAAGACAGGGAGAGAGACACACAGACAGACCTGCTGCAGAGGCACAGTTGAATTCTGCTTTCTAGAGTCTAGTCACCAGCTTCATAGGAGTAAGGAGTCAGTGGAGACAGCTTCCTGATCCCTGAATTATATTACAGCAGCATATTCATAACTCAACAGACCTACCCTTCAACTGTAATCAAGGGAGTAACTTCCTACTTTGGATAGCTGCTTTGCTGTTCTAGTTGTCAAGGCTGAAGGCTCAGCCTAAAGCCTGCCCTTCCAGCCTTACCACAATTGTGTAAGCCCCTACCTACTTATGTTAAATCCCTTTCTGCTCCAAATATTTAAAATGACTTCCCTTTTCTGAGTGGTACTCTGACAGACATAGGTGCCTACTCCTCTCGGTAGTTGTGACTGAGGTGACCCATGGGTTACCAGACCCCTCTGTAGGATCCACAGACAAAGAAACTTCCAGAAGCTTGCAGTTAAGTTTTAAAGCCTGGGTCGTTCAGTCAGTTAAGCATCTGCCTTCAGCTCAGGTCATGATCCCAGGGTCCTTGCTCAGCAGGGAGCCTGCTTCTCCCTCTGCCTGCTGCTCCCCTGGTTGTGCTCTCTCTCTCTGACAAATAAATAAAATCTTTAAAACAAAACAAGCAAATAAAAAACCCCAGCAATTCACAGTCTTGGTACCCACCATAAGAGATACTATCTCTGTCCTCCTGCAGGTAAATCCAGCTGAGAATATGAAGTTAATTCACATGAAAAGGCTAAGAATAACATATTAAATACCTAATTAAGTAATAGATTATATATTAGCATGGGGAAGGACAAAGAACCAGGAGACACCTTGAATATATCACTTAATACCTCTAGATTCAGTTTCTTGGACTAGAGAAGCAGGATGATAGTAAGGGGAAATATTAAAATCAGTCATCTTTAAGAAAGTTTCCAGTTCTAATAAAGTGATCTTTGGAGAACACTGTGATAAGGTGACATCAAAGACAGCTTCATGAATGGGAAAGATGGAGGTCTTAAAAAGGACAAGTGGGATTCTGACAGTGGGAGGGAACTAGAAAAACAGCTATGCCTTAAGAAAGGTAAAAAAGCATATCTTGGCTGGACAGTGAGGAGTCCAGTATGAATACAGAGAAAATTGGGAAATAATAAATATATTTGAAAATAGGGAAGGCACTGGAAGCTTCTGAACAGGGCAGTGAAGTTAGAAATTAGAAACATTTGGAGCCAGCCAATTCTTTCCTGTGGGGGCTGTGCTGGGCACCGTAGGATGTCTGAGCAGATCCCTGGCCTCCACCCACAGAATGCCAGTGGCACCCTCCACTCATGACAGTCAAAAATGTCTCCAAACATTACCGAGACCCCCTGGGCTGGAGGCAAAATCACTCCTGGTTAGGAGCTACTGGACTCCAGAAAGATTGGTATGGAAAGATGAGGTAAGAGTAATAATTTAAGAAGAAATTATAACTATCCCCTTCTGTGATGTGTGCCCAGACCAGGAGCTGCAAACACACATTAGTGAAGAGGCCAGGTGGGAGCTGTGGTGAACACACGTGCACAAGCACCATCCCCAAGGAGAGCACTCCTCAGCATCAGCCAGCTGTTGTTGCCACGGGAAGGCAAATCCAGGCTTCCAGGTCTTTCTTCCCCACCTCCTCTTCCAAGAGAAATAAATACCAGACTTTTAAGTAAAAATTTCCTGATTTAAAAAATGCAGGACTTAGTTCAAGTTTTCTGGAAAACTATAAACAGGCTGGGTTTAACCCTCAAGCTACCCAAGATCTGCAGCCTGGACTAGAGCAGTGATAGCTGGGAGGGTGCTTAGGAGGAGAAATTAATGGATCCTGATCAAATAAACCCACTGTAAGAAGACAGTTTTGAGAAAAGGTGGAAAAGTGAACTTGAGGGGCGCCTGGGTGGCACAGCGGTTAAGCGTCTGCCTTCAGCTCAGGGCATGATCCCGGAGTCCTGGTATTGAGCCCCACATCAGGCTCCTCCGCTATGAGCCTGCTTCTTCCTCTCCCACTCCCCCTGCTTGTGTTCCCTCTCTTTCTGGCTGTCTCTCTCTCTGTCAAATAAATAAATAAAATCTTAAAAAAAAAAAAAAAGAAAGAAAAGTGAACTTGAATAAACACTGGATGACATGAAGGGATTACTACTGAGTGTGATAATGGTATTAAGATTATGTTTAAAAAAAAAGACTCATCTGTTTGAGATATTTAATTATATGTTATATACAGATAAGCTTTCCATTATAGGTGAAACAAAAAAAATAGAGAAAATAATGAAGGGAATTCAACATATTTGAATATCAAAAATAAATCAGAGGAATGAGGAAAAGCGACTTCAAAGATTTGAATCTGAGTAAATAAAGAACATCACCAAAGAGACTGCACCACTAAATTTATTATTTATTTCCCTTGGGTTCCCCTGGAAAAAGTTGTCTTTACATCTTAACTTGTTAAAATGTATTTTCTAGAATTTATTGACAGCCTATGCTTTTTTCCCATTACCAATCAGAATACAAGAATTAATTCTATACATTAAATCTAGGTTCCACTTTAGAACAATGTTAATCAGAATTCTGTTTAAAATAATAACATTAGTTAGCAGCAGTTACTGGGCAATTTCTGTTCCCAGACCCTGTGCTAATAAGCCTTTTACTGGCATTATCACATTTAATCCCCAAATCAGATTACCCTAGGCGACAATTATCCTTATAAAGAAACTATGATGCAGAGAGTTTAAGTAACTTATTCCAAGGATAATCAGCAAATGCACGTAGAGAGGAGACTTAAATTCAGGCTGTCTGATTCCAAAACCCTATCCCCTTAACCATTACCCTACACTGTCTCCCACGGGCATCTTTCATAATTAGCAGGCAAGCAGTTTATTAGCATCCGGCCTTAAAATAAATCACGTAACCCCGTGAGCCAGGTAAGCCCATACATACCTTTAATTCACAATTAGAGGTGTCCAACCCCCTTCCTATATGGTAAACCCTTTTTGGCTGTATCTAGAAAGCAAACATTCTCTTCTGTACTGCTTAATGCTTGAAGAACAAAGGAGCATTTCCCTCAAATTCTTAGTATCATGTTCAAGATGAAAGTGGGACCGATACAGCTTTCCAGATAATTCAAAGCACAAGAGACTTGTACCTCAGTTCACCAGATATTTCTGGTTATTACAAGAAATGTGAGGCACCCTCTTCCACCATGAACATGGCCATGGTTGGCTTCACAGAGTTACAGTATCTATTTTCCTGAACTTCTGCTGATCCCCAAGGCAACCAAATGGGATGAATCCAGTACTGCACACCATCCCTAGTGCGTGTCCCATTAGGGTCCATGTATGCAGGACTGCAGGCTAGGGGTCAGGGCATGGCAAGAACGGCTGAGATATACAATTTATTATGGTTAATATGAAATGCTATACCATCAACTAGCATAATCCAGATAAACAAATCCCTAAGTATGAAAATATGCAAACCAGATTTCTGCTTGGTGCATATCCAATTTTACATAAGCAAAATTCCCTTTTGCCAGCATTTGGGGCAGTGGCTTCTAGTTCAGAATTTTTTTAATTACTTGTCTGAACACATTCAAATCACGTATTTTATAATTTTCTAACATGCTTACAAGCAATTTCACCTCCCTTTCTCCACTTACCTTCTACCTTCCACCACTTCTTCACGCTGACTAGGATTCATTCTCAAAAGGATTTTCTACAATTCAAATATCTTGAAACTAATTCAAGTGTGGGTTACTCTGACACTTAAGAAAAATTCATTATTTGCATCTACAAAGAATTTAAATCCTGTTACAGAAAAGAAGCTGTAACTATCAATTATAGTCATTTCTTAAGGTTGTGTGTTTGGTTTAAAGTACACTGCTTAGTTTATCTTTTACCTTAACCTGAAAAATCTTACGTATCCACTCATCCATAAACCATAGCCTATGATGGTGCTGCTGATACTGGTGCAATAGAGCCATTCAGTGACTTGCTATGGAGAAGAGGGGCTTGGCTGTTTAGGATTTTATACCATATGAAAAAACCGTATGCTTACATTTGTGGGATATAAAAATACCAACCACTTTATATTAAATAATAATATAAAGGTTAGCTTATCAGTTTTTAAAACAGATCTTTCTTTAACCTTACCTACTCTATAGGAAAAACACCTGCTAATGCTTACTTGCTTATTCAAAAAATCACAGTTAATCTCCAAAAACAACATTCAGGCTAAATGGTTCTGTGATTTTTGGTAATCTTACACTTGAAAATGCAACAACTGTATATATTTTCAAAATTAAGCCACCCTCTTCCTTCTCCAATTGTTTTATTGGAACTGCTTCCTTCAATTTCCATAAAATCCCTCTGCAAACAGTAGGGGGGAAGGTCAAGAAAAGAGAAAAAGCACTGGGCACCACCATCTCCTCCAAAGATTGGGTCTAAGACAATACCGCTCACAAGATATGTTCCATTCTAGACGTGCAAACATATGTAGAATAAATGCTACTGTGACAATGATCGAGCAGTATATCAAAGAAAATTCCAGATCAAAAGGCATTCCAACTTTTTACTCCATTCTTAAGGCTTAACAGTAATCTCCTTGGCTAGAGACACATGCATACACACAGAGACAGATACTCAAACAAATACTTTTCTCCCATAAACTGGTTTTCTTTTTATTTACCATGTTTCTAGTTTACTGAATACAATCATATTTTAAAGATATGTAGTGAATCTAAAAATTAGATAGGTGATTTGAAAACTGTTTCAGGAACAATTTGGAAGAGGGCCTCCAATTTTTAAACAGCACATTTCATTAAAAAAACTTTTTCTAATTTTAAAGAGTTACCAGCATCATTTCTGTTAACCAGTAGCACTTAAACAGTTGAGACTGAAGCAGAAGAATATAAAGGTATTTTTTAAAACAGGAAGAGTATATGATTCCTTTCAGAAGATGGAAAATATCTTCATATAAACACCAGACTTTTTTCTCTCAAATTAAAGCACTTGGAATATTTTTAAATGTAAATTTAATTCCAGTTATTCTTAGATCTATGTTCTTACCTCTAAAACAAAAGTTAATTAGGAAAAAAAGCAATATCAAGGTCTGTTCAACTCCTGAGAGAATAACTAGAATATTAAAATACAAAACAACTTTCTATCTATGCTTCCTTGGGCAAAACAAATGTATTAATAGTAAGTTCCCTTCAGGCCTGTTTTCTGATTCCTGTAGCCTTTGTCTCTACTCCAAATGCTGACACTTAGGATTCAAGAGACATCAAATAACAGAGCTATAAAGATCATAAATTACAAAGGAAGTCTGGAGAAGAAGGTAATTGGCTCAACGTTGGTGAATAGAAGGGTCAGAACTTAGATCAAGGTTTCCTGATGCCCACATGTCAGTGCTCTTCCCCATAAGCCAGGCAGGTTCACCTTAAGAGCTTCTTTGATTTGTTCAGTTTTATATATGCATTATTTCTCCTGCAAGAATCAGAATTTCAGTGTGGAGCAAGAACTGAGCCTGGTGTGTTTTCTGTCTGTGTTGTTTTGTTTTTCTATTTTTCCTTCACATAAGGCAACACAGAACACAGACTAGTCATTGAGTAAATACTCGAATTAAATTTTGAAATATTAATTGTCATATTCAGAGTATTACACAATGGGAATTGTTCATAGCACACATTTGTATCTAGGAAGTTACAATATGTAAGTTATCTCTATAAAAATGTATTCTGGGAGAACTTTTAAAGTTTAGTTAATTAATTAAAGATAGATTTATTAAAGTATGTAGACTCATTAAAGAAAATGTAAATTGCTACTCAAAACGAAGAATTAGAGCAATACCAACAGAGTTACAGGTAAAAAATGCATAAAAACTTTCATTCACAGAAGAAAATAGATTGCCTAATGGCTAGGGTTATGCTCATATGTCCCACAAAACTTTATAGATATCAGGTCCACCTATGTCTACAGAAAACACAGTCATGTTTCTCCTCTACTATCCACACACAATACTTCCGATACCAGATGTGTAGGTTTTTTTCCCACACCGGCCAATTTTCCCACACCAGCTGAGTGTCCGGTAATTCAATTCAATTCAACCAGAATTAGCACAGACCCTACATGTTAAGGGCTCAGTCCCAACCACACGTAGATGGCCCCAGGTTACCCACAACTTCTGTCTGACTTGACTACAAATCTGAAGTTTCCAAGACCTCCTCCTCCGGTTCGATAATTTGCTAGAGCAGCCATGGAACCCGGGAAAACAGTTTACTACTGCAGGTTTACTACAAAGGATATTTTAGAAGATGCAAATGAACAGCCATATGAAGAGATAAATAGGATGAGATCTGAAAGGATCCCACGTGTCCCCACCAATTCGGGGTATACCACCCTCATCGCACACAGATGCAATCACCAACCCAGAAGCTCTCCAAACCCCATATTTTAGGTCTTTTTGTAGGCATAATCAATTATTAACTTATTTTCTAACCCCTCTTCCTCTTCAGAAAATGAGGTTTAGGGCTCAAAATTCAAGCTGCTGCTGCTGCTGCTGCTGCTTCTTCTTTTAAGATTTATTTATTTTAGGGGCGCCTGGGTGGCACAGCGGTTAAGCGTCTGCCTTCGGCTCAGGGCGTGATCCCGGCGATCTGGGATCGAGCCCCACATCAGGCTCTTCTGCTATGAGCCTGCTTCTTCCTCTCCCACTCCCCCTGCTTGTGTTCCCTCTCTCGCTGGCTGTCTCTATCTCTGTCGAATAAATAAATAAAATCTTTAAAAAAAAAAAAAAAGATTTATTTATTTTAGAGAGGACACAGGGGAAGGATCAGAGGGAGAAGGAGAGAGAGAATCTCAAGCAGACTCCCGCCGAGGACAGAGCCCACGTGGGGCTCAATCTCATGACTCCAAGATCACAATCTGAGCCGAAATCAAGAGTCTTAACGGACTGAGCCACCCAGGCACCCCTGAAAGCTTCAAGCTTCTAATCATGCCTTGATCTTTCTGGTGATCAGCCCCCATTCAAGGCCCATTAAGAGTAACCTCATTAGAACAAAAGATGCTCTTTTCACCCAGGGAATTCTAAGGAATTTAGTAGTTTTCTGACAGATACTCCTATCACTCAAAAATCACAAGGGTTTTAGAAGGTCTGTGTCAGGAACCAGGGTCAAAGACCAAATATTAATAGGAACCAGGGGCAGAGACCAAAATATATATTTCTTATTATTTCACAACCTATTAACACTTATAGACTAATAAAGTCTGTGATTTTATGGACTCCAACCCTGGAGAAGAAAGAGCTGTCTGTGTAAAAGAACGTGGTAAGAAGTAGAAATGGGATCAAAGAGTGGAGAAAGAAAAGCTGAGGACACAGAACCTAGGAACCCCCCAAAATATGCCAGGTATGTAGGTCTCTAACTATACTTAAATCAGAGTAGAGTAAGAACTCTGAGTCTCTACTTTGTAAGTCTGTTCATTTCTTTGCTTTGGTGGTTTTCCAATTTGGAGTTTTGTTTTGTTTTGCCCTTGGTTACCTAGTAAAGTCACTGTTTAAAAAATTCCAACCCTGTTCAAACTAAACTAAGAAGAAAAGGAGAATTGTCCTTCTCTAGATGTGGCCGACAAGAATTCCAGAGGGTCTGGACAAGCAGAGCACTCTGGTCACAGTGGTGGTGCCAGCTGGAGGCCAGGAAAGACCTTGCATGGCTAGAGCAGGAGAGGGGGGACCTCTGAAGACAAGGGGCCTCAGAGCTGCTTGGGCATGACTGGAAAATCCCAGCAAAGGACTAGTTTGCTCACTGTATAACAGCTCTGTGAGACTTCCCTAGATGATTGAATTAGGAAGGTCATTTTAGTCTGCCTGCAAAATGTTTGCCAGCTTCTTTTTGTTCTTTTTTTTTTTTTTTTTTAAGAAATGATTTAAATTCTATATTTGCTGATTTTTTTTGTTGTTGTTGTTGAGATGTTGAAATAGCTGCTGGTTTGAAGAAACCAGGAAGACAAGGATTAAATGTTTAAAGAACCGGTCAGAGAATGTATTTAAAATATCTCAAAGTAACTGGCTTCCTTCTTAGCACTCTGTATAGTCCCTATAAGTAATTAGCACCCTCAGGCCACATGAAAGTTGTGGCTTCAAACTAGTCACCAGTCAATGACAGAGCCTTGCTAACGAGACAATGGCTCTGTGCTGAGACTCTGCAGCCACTGAAATTAAAAAGTAGAGCTTCTGGAGTTTCTCCTGAACAATGCCCAGAATCGGGAATCCGAAGCTTCCGGGATTGCAGGTACACCTCCTACTTGCTTCTGTGCGGGCAGGACGGTGAAGCTGTGTGGCATGACGCATGTCCAACTTAGTGTACCTGAGGGTCTGGGACTGACTGCGGATGGTGGTGAAAGAGATAAAAATTGCATGTGCTTTAAAGTTCCTTCATGTGTAAGACTCTTTACCTTGTCATGTCCACAGCATAAAGAAGCAGAACCACATTAGCATTTAAATCAGAGGAAAACCCTCTCTCTTTCTCTTTGGAAGGAACTTCAAAACAGATTAACAGTAACTAGAAAATAAACAGGAGAATTCCTTCTACAAGTTTGAGAATTTAATCCTAAAGAAAATGCATAGATGACCAGTAAATGTAATACACACTGGGATGTCTTAAGCACCCAAAATAAGGAAAGCAATTATTAAAATCAACATAACAATCTAACAAATGAGATTTACAAACTGACCCATTTTAGAAACTAAAACATATTTGTTAGAAACACTTTTCCTGACCATTCCCCTCATTTGGCCCCTCACTTTAACTGTATGTTCACCAAAACTCTTATTAGTATTAAAAGTTTTACACTGTATATTTGTATACTTATTATAGAGTATATGTAAAGAACATATTTTTGCATTTTCTTTGAATTGTATTAAAATTAAAATGTGGTGGGTTTCTTTTCCCTTTATAGTGAAGACTTTGATTATAAACACAGTAATTCTTCAGAAATATGAGCCTTCAGCCTAAAGGGAGAAGATATGCAAATGTGGTAGACCCTGCCATTCCGTCTTAATAATGACTGGAGTGCTCCCATCACTCAGAAACATGCGTAGAAACTGGCTGATACTCCCTTGTAGGAAGAATAAAATTCAAAAAGAACACTTAAAAAATATATATCAGTGTTAACCCTAAATAAAGCAAACCAAAGACTGTCTACTACTCACTGTTTAAAGCTTTTCCCTTGTTAGACAACATTAAATTCTAAACCTATACAAACTAAACTTTAAACCAAATTTCTTGTAAAGAGAAATAGTAAACAAAATATATTTCTGTACTAATGAATTAAGTTTTTTCTCACTTAATCACATCTCATTTAAGATATATATTTAAGGGGCGCCTGCGTGGCTCAGTCAGTTAAGCGTCTGCCTTTGGCTCAGGTCATGATCCCAGGGGCCTGGGATCCAGCCCCACATCTGGTTCCTTGCTCAGCGGGGAGGCTGCTTCTCCCTCTCCCTCTGTCTACCACTCTGCCTACTTGTGCTCCCTCTCTCTGTCAAATAAATAAACATAATCTTTTTTTTTAAAGTTATAAATTTAAGAAGGGAGAAGATATAGACATATTTCAATAGGAATAAAAAATTATTGCTATTTTCCCAAAACTGCTACAGTATGCTATTAATACAATTTAAGGCCTGAAAAATACTTGAGTCAATTCAGCAACTAAGTACATAAACGCACTACCCTGAATTAGTTTTTTTAATAAAGAGATTTATATTTAAAAATTAAGTAAAATTATTAACAGAAGTCAATTTCCCTCTTTTAACATACAAAAGAAAATATATAATAGAAATCTTTCCTCTGTGTATAAAAATAACATACCTCCACTCTTTGACTTCTGTTTTAAAATAAAGTTATCCTGAGTTGGAGATATTGCGAGTTATTTTTTAATTATAAACAACAGTTTTTGAAGGGGCATCCTTTTTTTTTTTTTTAAGATTTTATTTATTTATTTATTTACTTACTTACTTATTTGAGAGAGAGAGCAAGAAAGCACAAGCAGGGAGAGCATCAGAGGGAGAAGGAGAAGCAGGCTCCTCACCGAGCAGGGAGCCCATGTGGGGCTGGATCCCAGGACCCTGGGATCATGACCTGAGCCGAAGGCAGATGCTTAACTAACTGAGCCACCCAGGTGCCCCATGAAGGGGCATTTTTATGACATGGTTAATAGGGTAATAATGAATTCTGTATTGCTAGACCATCCTAACAGCATTTCTAAACACAGGTTGTAACACATAAGCCTTAAGGTAGTAAGCAGTATAATGATAACAAATTATCACAGACTGTCTATAATGCTACTACTTAGGATGACTATTTCTGGCTAACTACAGTCTCGATAGCTCTAAAAAGTAGTTCTGTTATTTAAGTTTAATTTAGTGAGGCAAGCATACCTCTGCAAGTGCAAACTAGTAAAATGTAAAAGAGAAATATCTGTCACTTTAAAAGCCACCGATTTCTCAGTTTAGCCTAATTCATACCAATTGTTGAAGAAAAATAAAAGTACTCACTGATAAATGTGCTAATCATTTCCTCCCAGGAACTGAGCCACAAATTCATAACCAAGTTTCTAGACCAAATTCTAGAACACCCACAAGCTATGAAGAAGAAACATGCATCTCCTTTTCAATCAGTCATCAGTGTTTTATTCCTTTTTGATCATGAGTACACTCTTCACACCACAGCACATGTCTAGCTAGCATCCAGTGCCATGTTTAAAAAGATGCAACACAGAAGATGTATCTCTGAATTAAAAACACCATAGAAATCACTGGAAAGTCTAAAATGAAAAACAGACTGTTCGAATGCCCGGAATCAGCTGCTACTGTCCAGAATCCAGCTCCTTCTAAGAGACCAACAGCTCTCCATGAGCCACGCTTAAATGGAATGTCATCTCCTAAGGCAAGGATCCATAAGGTTTTTCTGTACAGGGCCAGATAGTAAATAATCTATACTTTGCAAGCCATACAGTCTTTATGGCAACTACGGGACTCTGCCTTGGAGCACCAAAGCAGCCACAAACAATATGTAAATAAACAAATATGGCTGTCTGCCAATAAAACTCTGTGGACCCTGGCTACTGAATTGCATGTAACTGTCACAGGTCACGATATACTACTTTTTATTTGATATTTTCCAACCATTTAAAAATGTAAAAACTATTGTTAACTCACCAGCCATACAAAAGCAGATAGCTGTGGCCTGCCAGATTTGGCCCATGGGCCACCGTTTGCCGCCCTGGGCTAGGGCCCAGTTTTCCTTCAGCCTGTGCCAATCCCTTTCCCCTCCATTTACACAAACCTACAAATATGTGCTTTCCTTTTAGCAAAGCATTCCTTTTGCTTCTTTAGGTCTCTGATGTCTAGTCTCTATTTATTTCCCATAGGTCCCAAAAGTCCAACAGAACAATTAGGATGTCAGGAAAGACATGGAGCACAGCCTGGAGAAAAGGACACAAGCCCCACCTGCATTGCTTTCCAGCTATGAGATCTTCTGCAAGCTACATAACTATTCCAAATCTCTACTTCACAATCCATAAAATTAAAAAAAGAAATAAAAATCATGGTATCCAATCACCTGAGAGTATTTCTGAAGGTGTGACTTTATATTGAGTAAGGCAGGTAGAGCAGAAAAATAGAATCTGTAGAAAAGAGGTGCCAAACCACAGTTCAGAAACAAGGCCTTGCCAGATATTTCATTGATAAATTGCTAGATCATAGTAGTGTATGGGTAGAGAAAGGAAGTTCAGTGAATTTAGTTAAAATCCTGGGAAAATGAGCATCCAGCAATCTCACTGACTGCATGTCACTTTTCAAAATTCCACAAGTGGGCCAGACACTCAACAAATATACATTGAGAACCTTTGTGTTAGAACAGGGAAGATCCTGTGAGGAGCACAAAAATGAATAGCTTAGTCCCTCACTTCAAAGAATCTACAATTTATTAAACATAAAAATCTATGATACAAAGCAGTTATGATCTATATTAACCAGCTGCATGAAAAAGTTAGAAAGTGAGCCAAACAAAAAACAGTAAGGGGTGGAGCACGTGGGTGGCTCAGTCTGTTGAGCATGGACTCTTGGTTTCAGCTCAGGTGGGGATCTCAGGGTCCTGAGAGCGAACCCCTTTGTCATTGGGCTCAACGCTCAGCAGGGAGTCTGCTGAGATTCTTCCCCTCCCTCTCCCTTCTCCCCTACTCCTCCCTCCCCCACCCCCCGTCAAATAAACAAATCTTTAAAAAAAAAAAAAAAAATATATATATATATATATATATATATGTCCTAGGAGCTAGATTTAACAATGAATAGAATTTCAAGGAGAACAGACAGACACAGAAATTTGAAAGTACTGTACATGTATGTATCTAGAATTGTAGGGTATGTAGATTATGGATTCTACTAGACTGTTCTCCAAAAATGATGTGCTTCTATCAACAGTCTGCAGGTTCCCATCCTTACAACAGTTGTTATGATCAGAGTTTATTTTTAAAATGCTTTAGTCAACGTGATGGTAGAAAAGGGTATCTTAATTTAGCTTTCATTTCCTATCCTCACATTCTCCATAGGTGTTTCGTAGGTCCCTGTTTATATCATGAAATAAAAGGCATAATCTGCTTACGCATGATGAGAAGTTCTGTGCGGCTGAAGCCCGGGACACACAAAGTACACAGAGGACAAGCCTCTCTCTCTCCCTTCCCGACGTTTCTCCAGGACCTTGGTCTTTCCCTCTCCACCCCAAAAATTGCCAGTTTGCATCAGGAGATGGGACAAACCTTTCCTTTCCTCCCTGAATGTGCCAGAGTAAATTAAAGAGTTCATAAATGAACATAGTTGAAAAATACTGGTCTTGACAGAAACATCTGAAACCATTTCCTCCATTTTTGCCCAAAACTTGGTTTCTGCCCAATTTAGATCATGGAATAGTCAAGGTACTTTGGAAAACCCACAGAAATTTTGATCCAAGCCTGGAGACCTGGTTGTAAATATGGGGTGGAAATACACCCACTCTTCTCCCCCTCTCATCCAGAAGGCAAAAGAGTATAGGAAAGATAAATCAGGGTTTTAACCTGATTTGTGGATACTCATTAGGAGGGTTTTGCCTCAAAAGCTCCCACAGGGATAAAATTTTAAGGGAAAATTCCTATAAATAATTCTAGGAGAAAATAATTGTTTTTAATCAAAATCTTAGATTCTTTCCATGCTAAAAACAAAGTGGCAACCAATAGGAATGAACATAGTACACAGCAAAAACCTCAGGAGGTATAACTAAAAGCAGTATTCTCAACTCTAGTCAACAGACAGCATCAAAGAAAGCTCGGAAAAAACATATTCCAAAACTTGATTAATGTGATTCAAATAGCACATTCCCTACTACAGTGGAAAAATGGAAAATCACTATAAACATTTGCTTTCAAAAAGGAGTTGCTAGTATCGTTCCAGTAACACTATAATGCCACATTGCCTCAGATACACACCGATTTTTCTAATCCAGGGGTTTTCAACCCTGGGCAATTCTGCCCTTCAGGAGACATTTTGACATTTTTCATTTTGAGACCTTTTTCATTCTCACACGTGGAGGAGGGTGCTACTGGTATCTAGAGGTCAGGGGCCAAGGATGTTGCTAAACATAACACAATGCACTGGACGGCCCCCCTCCGATAAATAATTATCTGGCTCAAAATGTCAGTTGGGCCAAGAAAGCCTGGTCTAATCTATTTCTTCATGGCTAACTGGGACATAGTGACAAATACAGGTGGATAGAAATGATAAGTACTTTTCTTAAAGACCTCCTATTAAGTGAAACAAGTTAAGAGTTCTAAACTTCACTTGACAGATGGATAAATAAAATCTCAAATTTAAAAATTTTCGGTTACACTATTTTAGGGAGAAAATGGAACATAGTACATGACTGGCCGTGTTATTGAGCAGTGTATCATCTATATTTATCAACTCATCACATTTACCTACACAAAAGTTCATAATCCAAACTGGCTACTGCTGCCTCCATGTACTACAAATTAATATCTTCCTGCATTTAGGTGCTAACTGAATTCCCCATGCCTACCCACCAAGATCGACCAGACCTCAGATTTCAGCAGTGGGTTTTACATGGTCAGTTTCGGAGGAAAACATTCATATCTAAAATTCCCCTTCATGTTACAATCCATTAAAACTTTACTGTCCAGCTCCATGAAACTTAAAAGCCAGAGTGGGAAAGCAAGATGATTTTGATTGTAAACCTAAAGGAGCCTACAAAGAGATGTATTCTATAAAAATAAGGGGGGGTGGTAATGCACTGAAATAAAATATACAGAGGCTGAAGAGGTCCCTCTAAAAGTAGCAAAGCCCTTCGAGGTTATTTTATTTCCCAGTAAGTTTTCTTTGGGTGTTTCAACAAAGAAAGTCATTTTTCTGTTTTTTTTTTTTTTTTTTTTTTTTAATATCTCCATTTCCATGTTTGCTGAAGGCATTTACTTGTCTACTTTCTAGGTGTTATACTAAAAGAAAATTTTAAAGTTATGAAAAAATTCAGTTCAAATTTAAAGGAACCACACAGGGTTCAGAAATCCATTGTGAAACCAACACATTTATCTAGGAGAAAGACAAGCATCATGTAACTGACAAAAATCCATCTACAAGCTAACAAAGCAAGTACTGTTTGGCAGGAATGTAGAAAGATGGGCAATTTAGCCCACTGAAGCCTTCTGAAACACTTAAAGATGAAGACAAAACTACTGCTTAGATGGACTAGCTGGGTTCTACACCAAATGTCATCTTCTGACTGTAAACCTGAAATAGAAATTTGTCCTTGTGCTTAAAGTTCAAGAAGAAAAGCGCCCTATTTACTTCACAAAAAAAAAAAAAAAAAAAGACAAAATGATCCTAATTTAAAAAAAGAAACAGTACAGCACCAGGATATTTAAGTGCGAGATCTAATTTCAGAGAGTTGAGCATAAAGTCAGAGCACAAAAGTGGAAAACTCCAAGGATATCTCCTGTGCAGCAAATGGCACCAAAGTCTGTTTTGGCAAACATGTGGTGAAACTCTTTAATCTTGGTAAATGTAAAAAGTTTTGTTTTACAAGAACTTGACTGGACTCTTCACTGCAGTTCCAGCTTCTGAAAACAAGAAATGGCACCAGGCTTAAGAAAAGGGTGGCTAAGGGGAGATGTGTGTCCACAGCTTCCCCTCCAAATCCCCAAGGAGGAAAGCAGCCGCCTGGAGGTATTGGTAGCCAGGCAGCCTTACTGAAAACAACCAAGGTTTTGAGCGTTGTTTTTGGCAAAAGGTAGACGTGTTACCGGCTGCTTCCTGGGGCGCTGGAAGGAATGTGTCAACATCAATCAGAAAATACACTGAGCCCCGTGTTTAGGTCACAGAGGGACTACTGCCTCTTCCAACACGAATAAATCATGCCAAATCCAGGAAAGGAGGAGAAAGGAGAGTTGCCCGAAAGGTGTTGGCGCCCAGTGACCTGCAAGACGAAAAGGAAACCCCAGCTTGTGCTGAAGAAAACTTCGTGCGCTCACAGGTTACGGTGAACTCCAAGAACCGACGAGGGCGGGGGCTGCCACACTTCCCCGGGGACCTGCGCCTCCCGAGGGCAGTTCTGGGGAAGACCTCAGCGGTCCTGAGGAGGCGGAACACTCACCTCGGTGGTCCTGGCGAAGGACAGGCTCCCACCGACTCATCTCTGCAGTCCTGGGGAGGGACGGGCGCCCCATCTACTCACCTGGCAAGCCCCGCGCGAAGGGCCAGTGGATGAATGAACTGCCCACCCGGCCGAGCCTCCCGGGACACGGGCAAACCGCGGAGGGCTCACCTGCGGGGATGCTGGAAGGCTTCTCCGAGTCTGCACCCAGGCAGGGATTCCAGAGCTGGAAGACAAGCGCCAGCAGCAGCAGCAGCTGCGGCTTCACGACGCAGCACCCCATCTTCGGCCTCTGGAGAGCCCGAGCCGGCTCCGGCACCCCCACCGCCCAGCAGCGGCGCACTTCTCGCGAGAGCGCGGGGACCCCGGTCCGCCCGGGGCGACGACTGCGGGCGGGAGCCGGCGGGCCGAGTGCGCGCAAAGGACCGGCGGCGGGCAGCTGGAGCGGCGGGAGGGCGGCCGAAATGAGGCGGGCGCTGAGTCGCGGAGGAGCGGGCGCCCCCCGGCGCTGCGGGCAAGTTATAGACTCCCCGAGGGGGAGGCGACAGGGCGGGCCGCACCCCGGCTATTGGCCGCCAGCTGACCCGCCGCGCCGGTGCGGTCGCCTCCGCTCGCCTTCCCCGGCCCCACGTCTGGGATTGTTTGCTCAACGCCGACCTATTTAAGGAGCTGTCTGCGGCTACGTGTAGAGGCTCACGCAGGGCTTCTGGCTGGAACAGGGGAGCGAGTACTTAAGTTTGGGAGTGGGCCTGGGAGAGTGGGGAGGAGCCGCGGGGAGTCTGGCGGGCGGGCGGTGCTCCCCTCCCCTTCTTCTCTGCTGCCTCAGCACCAGGAGCTTCCCAGTAGCCTCAGAGGGTGTGAATTTGCTCTTCTCTGGATTTGGAGACTCTCTAATCACAAGTGACTACAAATCCTCAGCAATCTTCGCCGATGAGACCTCGCCAGACTCTAAGTCATAGAAATGAATCGACCCCCCCCACCCTCAACCCTTACTCGGGGGGGCAAGTTTCTTCACTCTGTAGAAGGAAGGCCGTGTTTTTATTTTACCCTGTAAACCGAATTTTTTTATTGTCCAGTGAACATTTCTTCCTCCTCCGCCTGTGCCAGGAGAGCCATAGACTCTCTCCAGTAATGGCTTGTAAATTCTGCGGAATTGGAGTCCAGCATGTGTAACCTGGGGCAGTGCCTTACAAGATCTTCCTTCAGTCCACATGGAAAATTACTCCCAGAGTTGTCTGAGCGATCTCTCAGGTCCCTGGCACGTCCTCCCCTGCTTCCAGTTTTGACTCATGTCTAAGCAAATTCCCTTTTTCTGTATTACATCTCATCACATTTTAGGTAGCCCAGTATTTAATCTGTTGGGATGAGCAGGGGTAAAAAGTACAAGTGTGACAATTTTGCTTCATATATTTCAAGACATGAGCTATCTTATGGGAGAAAAAGAATCAGACTGATAATACGGTGGTATTCTGTAATCTTCCGCCTCTATTTTCCTAAAATGAAAAAAAAAAAAAAATAATTTGAGCCAATACTTTTTCCAACTCTGAGCCTTTGAAGTTAAAACAGAAAATTATTGAAAAATATACCCCGTTATGATCACATTTTGTCTAAAATTAGCATGATATCTAGATAAGATGAGTAATAAATGGTTGCATTTAAAACAGGTGGAAAAACCTGCAAAGAAGTGTTGCCTGGGTGTGACATTTTAGAAAATCATTTCCTGTGCCCAGAACTAACCCAGTTGTTACTGTTTTGAAAGTTGGGTCTCAGGATTTTAAGAGGAAAACTGGAGAAAGTTCAGAGAAGAGTAACAAATAATTAAAGAAATGGAAAGAATGACCTGTGAGAAGAATAAAATAGGTTTATTTAGCCTGAAGAAGAAAAAGCTAAGGGATGGATTCCTTAATAACATCCTTCAGCATGTGGCCAGCACGACTCCATAAAACCAGGCAGAAAACAAACAACATCAGTCTTCTGAGTCTGAGGACTCCGAAGGGAATAGCTGCTGGTCTTTTGGCCAAATCTAAGTCTCCAGAATTCCAGAACCTGTCAACTGCACCTGAACTCTGCCAAACTCCTTGAATTGGACTTCTTGCTTCCCTGGTTGTCCAGCATCTTCAAGAATTCACCCGCTCAGAGGCTACCTTTCTGCCCTGTCACTCCCCCTTTTGCCTGTATACACACTTAGAGCCTCTCCACATCACAAGTATGTATTTCAATTGCAAAGTCCACCAATCACTGCAGGTTACTATGAAATTTCTCCTCTATTGAGAGTCACAAGGTTAGGACTGTAAGACCGTATAAAGCAAGTGTTTCTTCAGGATATTCACATAGCCAGGCACATTTATCGCTGTCTAAAAAAGCCCCAATTCTGAAACCGAATCCTTCCTGCCTTCTTATATTTCCAGCTGTCTGCTGAACATTTCTGCTTGGACATTCCACTGGCACAATCCCCAAATGTCTTTAACTCATCAAATCCAGATCCCATTCACAGCTTCCTCAACTCTGTTAATGATACTTCTGCCTTCTAACTCACAGAGCCTCGGACATTTTCTGGTCTCCTTTCCCACCCCCGCAACACACAGAACTCAGTTCCAAATCCTGTCATTTTTTCCCTTGACATTTTCTCTCCATCTATTCCTTTCCATTCTCACTGCCACCTCACTAATGCACTCCTGAGTATATCCTAACTGTGCTGCCTGAATGTTTCCTAACTGTAGACCTTTCCTGCCCCCAGTACAATACCACTACATGCCACAGCTAGATTCATCATACTCAGATATGCTTTTGATTACTCAAAGATTTCATAAAGAACTTGGAAACAGTCCAAATCCCTTCATGTAGAATTCAAATTCTTTTACTATCAAGCCTAGTCACCTCTCCCTATACCTGTACACAACCAATATGGCTTGCTTTATTATCTCCCAAAGCAGGCCAAAGACTTTGTCCTTTTTATTCTCTAGAGTTTGGGTAAAAATCACTGTCTTCGTTTGAGTTTTTCCAGAGGCCAACCCTGAGCCAATATTCAAGGGTCAACAGTTTGTTGGGAGTGTCAATGAAAGGGCATAGTTGAAGGTGAAGTGACACAGGAAAGAGAATTTAGTCAATAATGGGTGCATTATTAAATCAACAACAATAATTGAATAGAGTTCAACCTCACAAAATTGCTGCACTTACCCTTCAGAAATATCCTGGCCAAGGGGCAAGAGAAAGGGGGTATATATATCCCAACACTCATTAGTCATTAAGAGCTGAGGGGCACTCATTAATTCTTGGGCATTCCATCCTGCTTATGCTCACAGACACAGCATGATGCAGCTTGTGGCCATAAGTCAGCTTGGCATATTCGGAAATGGTAAAAAGCTTTGGGGAGAAATGAGAGGAGCACTAACAGCACCTGCTCAGCCACCATGCCTCTGTTCATGTTGTCCCTCCATCTGAAAAGTTCCTCTCCAAACCTCTCCTTTCATTGGGCTAACTTTTGTCAGGCTCAGGCACTACCTCTTATAGGAAGCCCAACTTTGGTGCCTCAGCCTACCTCAGGCTGGGTTAGGTATCCCTATTCCAGGCTTTCTAATTCCTTAAACAAAACTTTCTCATTAGTGACAGTTTTTTTTGTGTTTTTTTTTTTTTTTATTAAACTGTTTTTTGAGGGCAGGATCCAGTTGTTCTTCATCACTGCATACTAAGTAACTGGCACATAGTAACATGTAGTCATTCATTCATTCATTCATTCACTCAGAAAATATTGTGTACCTACTCTGTCTAGGCACCATACTAGATGCTGGTAAAACAAATATATCAGTGAAAAAACAAACATCCCGATGCATTTGCTCTTACATAAAGAAAGAGATAATACAACATATAATGATAATAAGTGGTAGAAAGAAAATAAATCAGGAAAGGTAATAGGAAGGACCAAGGCGGAGAGGGTATGCGGAAACTTGGAATAGGAAGTCTTAGAAAGACCTCACTGAGAAGATGATGCTTGAGCAAAGACCTAAAAGTGGTGAGGGAAAGAGCGTCATTGTGCTGGGTGGGAAAACTGTGTTCTGGAAAGAAGAGACAAGGAGTTTAAAGATTCTGAGGCTAGCACATCTCTGGAGTGGTAAAAGAAGATAGCAATGAACAGGAGTTCAGTAAGACCAGTGGAAGAGGTGACGAGGAGGGTAAAGGTAAGCAGACAGTGTGAAATCAGTCATAGAATCTGGTAACATCTTTGGCCTTAAGGACATTATACGTAAGCCACTTACGTCTAAAATAGTCAAACTCATAGAAACTAAGAATAGAATGGTGATTGCCAGGGGCTGGGGGAGGGGGAAAAGGGGAGCTGCTAATCAGTGGGTATAAAATTTAAGTTATGCAAGATGAATATGTTCTAGAGATCTACTGAACAACATTGCATCCATAGATAACAATAATCTCCTGTACATTTAAAAATCTGTTAAAAGGGTCAATCTCATGGTCAGTGTTCTCACCACAAGTGAAAAAAGAGAGAGAGAATGTCATCAGATGGTTATACACATAGTAGTGACATGGTCTGTGTAGGGTTCGAGAAGGCTCACAGAATCCAGATGCGTGGTTTGACTAAGGGACATGGGAAAATGAAATACAAAGCCTGGAGACCAATTTGGAAGCTAATGCAGTGGTCCAGGAGATGACGGGGCTTTCAGCCTGGTTGGTAGCAATAAAAGCAAGTCAGCTTCTAAATAGATTTTGATTGTAGAGCCAACAAAATTTGATGGTTGGAATGTAGGTGTGAGAGAAAAAAAAAAGACAAGGATATTTATTCAATGAATATTTGTTGAATGAATGTGAAGTCAAACCTTGGGAAGACATGAAATAGGCCTGGGGGTGGAGAGGAAGGGAGAGGTTAAATGAAATAGATGAGAAGGAAAACAACCAGACAGCCAAGAGCTGAAACTTGGAGAAGACAAATGCTTTGAGGGGAAGAGGAGGAGTTAGCAAAGGAGACTGATAAAGTCTGAGAAATAGCAAAAATTCTGCAAAAGAGAGACTTGGGAAATAGAAGAAAGCCTGGGAAAATGTCAGTGCTTTTAGCACTACGGACATGAGTTTAAGCTCAAAAGCTTAGATGGGAGCAGAAGCCACAGTGGATGTAACATGCACTGGAGATGAGGGCGTGGAG
Organism: Ursus arctos; assembly: GCF_023065955.2. Taxonomy (NCBI): domain Eukaryota; kingdom Metazoa; phylum Chordata; class Mammalia; order Carnivora; family Ursidae; genus Ursus; species Ursus arctos. The sequence goes on along the minus strand of NW_026622875.1, from coordinate 17,616,643 downwards.
GACACAGCAGCAGAACTCTTAGGCTGTTACCCTAGTCTAAATCAGCCTCTCTGCAGTGGTCAGGGGCAGCCTTTCTAAATTTAGGGAGAGCAAGTTGCCACCAAGCTGAAGGTACCTTCTACAAACGAGAGGCTCATAGCACACTCTGTGGGCCCCAGCCATCTTCTTTTTAAATTCTTTCTGCTGCAATTTGAGGGAAAGGATTTCCAAAGAGACTTTTTCAAGAGTTGGCTATCCAGACAAGACCAGTATGAGAAAATAAACACATGCTTAACATATGGTAAGCAAAAGAGCTTTCTTCGCCCAACAAAAACATTTATGTATCATAGGGGAAATGTGCATGGGCTGTTTTCTGAAGTTTTTTTTTACATCTCTGGTTTCTTTTTGTCTTCGGGAAAAGATAGAAGCCCTTTATAAATTCCAGGTCCCATTCAGCACTTCCAGCCACTTTTTTAACCTTCATTATATGATTTAGGCATCTGAGCATAACTGTATACAGTCTCCCCTAGGTAGATATGAATTGTGAAACCCTCATACCTAGCAAAATGATGTTGGACATAAAGCTAACCTCAGCCAGATTCAAAGTAAGAAGAGCAGGCCAGGATAGCAAAGAGAGCCAGAGAGCACACAAGTACTCCAAAGATGATCCTAACAGATGTTTTGTGACTATTCACACTCATTGGGATAGAGCTGTCTGGGCCGTGAGTCACCCTACAAGGTCAGCAGAAGAAATGTGTGGCTTCTGCATTCAGTATTCCAAACAATTTACCAAAGTTCCATACCAAAGCTGTGACATCTTTGCTGACATGGGTGACACCAGAATGACATTAATTCTGATTAACCGCAATATAGTGTCAAAAATTTCTTATTCAGACAGTAGTTTCTAATGATTTCTTATGGTAGCTTTTCTGGCCCCTCATTCTCCTGGACTTGCTTCTTCTCAGGACCATTTAACTCCTTTCTGTGGAAACATCTCTACCTAGAGGCACGTTTGCCCTGAAGCTAACAGAGCGTAAGCAAAAGTGCCCTCACTTACGAGAGCCTCTGGGCATATTGGGAGTGTCTGGGAATTGTATAATACGCTGTGTTGAGAAGGAAGCAAGGTTGTAATCAGAAACAGTTACTGAAACAGCATTTCACAGAAACTGCCAAAGGAGATCTTAGGAAAAAATTGAGACCTGAACCCCAAGGATTCCATCAATTGTTAGGTTTACTCTTCTTATCCTAAATAAGTACTCACTCTTTACCTTATTCTATATTTGTAACTCTATGGTCTTTTTCTTCTTAATAATGCCTAAAATGGTATCAACTTTAAACCTTTGATTTATTCCTTGTCCTACCCTTAAATCTAGACCCAATTCTTTCCATAAGTATTGAGAATATAAGGAATCTATAATCAATAAATTCCTGAGTCAACTCTGATCTTATATGATGCCCAGTTTCCAAAAATGACATTGTCACCTTATTCCTGTGTGACTGAGCTCTTCGTTGCATGCCTTAGCTCAAGTATTTAGCTATTATCTTGGATCCCTGTCTGATAGCCTAGTTCATCTCAGACCCAGAGCTCTCCTTGTCTCATAAATCTCCAGAGAATGGTGTTCTTTAGCTTCGCCAACCTCTGAAACTCCTCAAGGCCTCCTGCTGGCACTATCTTATCACCTGTGGTTGGGTGCTTCCTATGTATTCTGCCCCATGACTGGCTGGTCTGATTCTGAACATCCCTGTTCTGGCAGAGCTGATTAAGGCAGAACTAAACTTAGCATACATTGATTATGAGTGTTTGATTCAGCCAGAATACTATGAGTAAAATGATTATATTATAATTTCACTTGGTGAGATCTCCAATGATGTTAATTGGAAGTGAAGCATAGCCTAGCTAAGAAATATGTAGATCCATTATGCAATAAAAGAGATATAAGTAACTCTAATATTAAATGTTATAAAAAGAACAGAGAATAAAATCATAGAATATTATAAAGCTTTGGCCCCAGGGAAATGGATATTATTTAAAATACGCCATGAAAATACTAGTACTATTTTTAATTTGTCATTCTGAAAATCTGGAAAATGAATTTTGTGACATATGTTAAAGGAAATATTTCTGCAATAGAACTGAAAGGTAGAAAGGTTTATTTTAAAGGGTGTGCCAATAGAGAAAAGCATGGCATTGGTCAGCATGCCATGCCATGCCCATTCTGAATGCAGCACCCAGAATTATACGTGTTGTCTTCTTTAGATCATTTTCCATTACAGGTTTGCAAGAGAAATGGTTTGCGTCAGATGTAATTTTCTGTATCACAGACACAGATTACAATTCACAGAGCACCTTCATACCTTTGAAGATAGTTGTAATGATCATGCAGCCCACTTGCTGACTGCTTGTGCGCAACTTTGTATCATACGTGAAATGTTCAGTGAACTCCCTGCAGGCATCATATTTTGCAAAGTTCTCTGACATTATCTCTGACACCGCTCTGGTATCTGAAGGTAACCATTTGGTGACTGCCCTCTCATTTATCTTTACCTTCAATCACAGTGTTTTTCTTAATTACTGTTCTCATGTTACTTTGTTAATGTGTGGCCCTCATTTTTCCCCCCAGCTATTAATATGATTCTTAAAAAACCACAGTTTTAACTTAAAGTGGAAACACTACTTAGGTGCAAAGGATAATCAGTTTTTTAAAAAAATGTTTCAGGTATAGGCTATAAAAGGCAAATAATCATGTAAAGAAGAAGTCTTTAAAAAAGAATATTTTTTCTTAAAAATTTAAAAATCTCTTAAAATGAAAAATATTACCAAATCAGTTACATAAATGCCAACCTTTGAATTTTTCAGTTTTTCAATAATTATTATTTATTGCCTAAATCAAAACAAATAAATGTTACAACTAGTATCCACACAGCAAAATTGCCCCAAATCAATCACAAAAGTGGAAAATCCCTTTTTCTCTTTATTCTGCCCATGTTTTCCTTAAAGTAGGTGCACAGTTGTTCATTATACAGTCAACAAATAGTTACTATGCAGGCATCATATGCTAGAAACTACTTTGTCCTCAGGATTTTCAAAATGAATTAGACAGTTCTCTCACTTTGAATATATTCATACATGTTGAAATCACTGGGCAAAATAGTAAATTAAATCATATTAGTGTATAATCTGGTCTATAGTATACCTAAATAAAATTTTATTAGAGGGAAAAAATGTTCTGAATTTTGGATAACAGAATATTGGGGATAGACCTTGATGTCCCAGATAAAATAATAATTTGAATTATCCTCTCAAGGTAATTATTTTTTGTCATTTCTTGTTTATAAGGATAAGACTAGCATTTGTTGTTTACTGATTTTGGAATATAGTGAAATAATGAAGAAATGTTATGTTCTTTCATGTCTTTTTGTTGTTATCTATGTCAATTCTCAGTATAGTGCACACCTAGGAAATAATTAATTTTGATACTTCAGTTAGATAAGAAAATAAACTACCAAAAGTGTCATTTTTATTGCAAAAATAAAGCATTGAAAGGTAAGTTATTACAGTTTTAATACAGTCTTTACTCATGACCAATATTGCCTATCAGCTAACTTGCATAGGCCCTAATTTTTTTCTCTGTCACAAAACCAGTTTTGGGAGTATACAAAATATAATCTGAAGTATACTTTTAAAGTATACATTGAAGGTATTTCAGCAATGGCGATATGGCATTATGTTTACCTCAAATCATCGACTCAGGTCAACCTGGGTCCCGATGCTAATTCTACCACCTAATACCTGTGAAATCTTGACCTAGCTTCTTGACCTCTTGAACTGGTTGAAATTAAAGAAAATCTACTCTTGCACAAACAACGGTGTCCAGAAGCAGGGAGGTCCTCAGGCCTAGCATGTCAGGTCTCTGGCTCTGTCTCTGATGCTCTTGGCCTGCCCTACCCTTGCTCTTGGACTGGTAAGAACATGTGTGCCAGAGTTCTAGGCATCACATCGGCAGGAGGATACCCTGACAAAGAAAAGGAACTGCCATTCTTCATGTCTTTGCCCAGCAACTGCCCCCAAAAAACATGTCAAAACACTTCCCCTGGTGTCATTAGCCAGAATTAGGTCACATAGTCATTACTAAACCAATCATGGTGGGGGAAAGGGATCGCCACTCACATTTAGCTGGTCGGGATGTTTCCCTAGAAACGTGGATAGGGTCACCTTTCTCTGAGTCACATGGGAGGGAGGGTTGTTTTTTTTTTTGGAAACTTAAACAAAATTAAGGTTCCATTAGGAAGAATGAGTAAATGGTTGACAGCCAACATAGCCCATTATCTGTTTTTTGGCTGGCTACCAATTAAGTTGAGGATTCAGTACTTTTCTTTTTTTCTCTTACACACACACTCCTTCTCCAAACTTCCCAAAATGTGTCATGATTTTAGTTAGATTACTCTCTAAATTTGCACAACTATGGTTGTGTAAATAATATTCAGTGTTAAGGTAAGTAATTTTCTATGGTTTCATTTCCTTTCTTGTATATTTTCTGTTTTTCCTTGGGTTAATAATTACATTTTAAAAAATTTAACTGTCGTGGGGGGCCTGGATGACTCAGTTGGTTACACATCAGACTCTTTTTAGGCTTAGGTCATGACCTCAGGGCCATGGCATCCAGCCCCACAGCAGGCTCTGTGCTCAGTGGGGAGTCTGTTTGAGGATTCTCTCCTCTCCGTCTCCCTCTGCCCCTCCTCCCTCCTTATATTCATCTAATGTGGGTCCCTGAATCCAGGCCCTCTTTTCCATATTCTGCAGACAATAAATCTCCAGCTACTGATAGGGGAAGGAAGGAGGAAGTCAAAGAAAGAATAGTGTTCTGGCTGTGCAGGTGGGACAGGGGATCTGAGGCTTACAGACTTTCTATACAAACCTTTAACCAAGCCTCTTGTTTGTACCACTCCATCTTGCATTCCAAGGTATTCGGCAGTTCCAAATTATGAGCCTTTTCTCCAGCAAGAACTGTTTTGTTTCTCGTCTGCAGGCCCCAGGTTTCAGCTTTCTCCACTCTGCTAAGAGAGTTGCTAGAGATCTATCTGCTTTACACATTCTCATAATTTACTGGCATCACTTCCTCTCATCCTACTCATATTACCTTTTGGGTTTACCCCTTCATTTGTATTCCTTCCCTTACATTTTAGCTGGATTTTTGGAGAAAGTAGAAATGTATGTGTTTAATCTGCTATATTTAACTAGGTATCTGTTTAACTACATTAAGCCTCAATTTCACCATCAATTAAATGAGAATGTTAACAGTACCTATCTCATGGTATGGGTGATGAATTAAAGGAGCAAAGTATTAAAATTGTTAGTACATTGCCTAACACATAATAAGCAGCAACTTAATATTTATTATTATTATTATAGTTATAAAACATATACATATAACATTTATATGCAACAAATAATGCATAAGAAAATATGTTCAATTCAATTTTATATTAAAAATTCCATAAGAATAGAAATGTCGGCTTTTCTGTTTATTGATTACTACATATTTTTCTAATTACATTAAGTTGAATTTTTCAAACTTGCATTCAAGAGCCTACTAATTAAACAAGGAAAATATCTTTGTAGTTACAATCATGCATTTCACAGATGCAGACATGTAGGCCTAGTGGGCTGAAATCATCAAAATGGAAGCCTAGAGAACCCATTGTCATTAGTACATATTGATGACCTCCTGTCCCCCATCCCAGCAAATAATTATCTCTTTGTTGTGGTTATAAAGAATGTTATTTTTGTAATAATTTCCTATGGGCAAACTATTGGTGTGAATAAGATGATTTAGGGGAAAGGGGGTGAATGAGACTTGGAAATGGATTTATAAATATTTCTAATATTTCTAATTGTCAGACTTTCATTTATCAAAACCTGAGGGACTTCCACAGTGTTGCCTGATAGAAATCTTCATCACTAGTTGCTACATAAAGTCCAAGTGATCAACATATTAGACGTCTATTCTTTAAAAACTGTATCATCAGGATGGACCTAGTCACTAAGAATAAATTTAATGGTTTCTGGACATGCTGTAAAAAAAGGAAGCAGCTAATCATTTTATCACTAAAGGGCCTCCCTGGTCCATGCTGCTGCAAGTAGCCCCTCCTTCTCTGCCCTGCTGACATTTCGCCTGTATCCTTCATCACACTTGCCATCTCAGACTATATTTACTTCCTCGCACATGGGTTGTATTTTCCTCCAAAGCAGGGCTGCACCTGATTCATGTTCGTATTCCCCAAAGCCTTGAAAATTGCAGGCATGCCATAAATATCTGATGAATGAATGAGTGCCTTTACTATTTTCCCCCTTTCTGTCATATATAAAGACCCAATTCATTGTTTTCCTCTTCTAATCAGTATTTCAGTAATTGATACATACTTATTTTACTTATATACTGACATTAATAAAGCAGGATATTGACTCCTCTTACGTAATTGTATACAGCCCCCACTCTATAAACTATTATAGTTGTACTTCCCTGTTTTTAATTGCTTCACCCTTTTGCATACCTACATTTCCACTTCTCCACTTCTTTTTGATTCAGATGTTGGAAAACTGATGTTTAGCTTACCACCATGTGCTATGAGTTTGGGAAGAGTGACTATTGAAATTGTACCTTTTCAGTCCAATGAGGGATGTTCAATTGAGCCATAATGTTTTTTTCCTATCAAATTCTAAAGTTTCATCATAAATGAAAAATAATGTTAGTTTGCTCTTATATTGTGACTTATTATGAATTTTATCAGACTTTGTGTGAAAACTGGTATTTAAAAATATTTAAAAACAAGTGTGATGTATTATCAGATTTGAAATAATAATAATATGTGAAAAGAACAAAATGTTTTCCATAGGAGTACTGTTCCTATCAGAAGTCAAAAGGAAAACAAGAGGGAACTTACAGACAACATAAGAAAACTGTAACTGGTTGATAAAACCTTTTCTGATTTTTTTTTTTTTGTAATTTTTTTTTTTTTTTTTTTTTTTTTTTTGAGAGAGAGAGTGTGTGAGGGGGATGCAGCCGGGGGTAAAAAGAGAGAGAGGGAGAGAGAAAAAATCTTCAGCAGTCTCCATGCTGGGCATGGAGTCTGACATGGGCTCAATCTTAGGACCCTGAGATCATGACCTAAGCAGAAATTGAGTCAGACACTTAATTAACTGAGCCACCCAGGTGCTCCAAAACCTTTTCTGATTTTAATAAAATATATTTATTAGTATTTTGTAAAGTCAGTCAATCTAGACTTGACATCACTAATAACATGATGTCACATTGATTTCTTCAGAAAATATTCATTTATATCAACTGTTTACTATAAAATATTTGTCATTTCTCCAAGGTGTTTAATTATGGAATTTTTAAAAGACAATAAGTGTTTTGAGGTACTAAATAAAGCTTAATTTGAGGCCATGTAAATTTGTTTAAACATATGCTTGCTTTCCTGTTGTGTAGACAAGTAGGTCTTGGTGTAACTCTACCGATCTTTACGTATATTATCATCTAATTAATTGCAATCATAGGGCTAGAAATCCCAAAAAATCCCAAAAAATCAGTACAGTATAGTCTATTGGATGAAATTTGAAATAATAAAACATATTTGAAGAAATAATTTTTAAATTAACAATATTTCTTATATTTTTAAAATAATCTTTACCCATGTGCATGTCTCCAAAGCCTGAGGCAAGCATTTGCTGTGTGTCATGCTGGGGGTGAGGCTCTAAAGGCTGAACATTGAAGGCTGAGGTGAAGATATGGCCTTTCGTCTTTGGTCACTGTCAAGACGATCCAAACTGATATTGTCCCCTTCCTGTCAATTGTTGCTGCGACTTTCATATTTCAGTCTATAAAAATATTCCATGTGTCTTTTTGCCGCATCATTTGTAGAAAGTTTGTTTTTGGTCACATGACAGTGTGAAGAGGTTGTCTTTGAAATTGAGACATAGGTTTAACATTTCCCTGAACCATCTCAAGGCTCTGCTGATACAATGTCACATCATTGATGGTGTCACTAATCTTGTGCAGTGAAACAATAAAACATTTGCCTCTCAGAGGGATTATTAAAAACGGGATTTTTTTTTAAAAGTAGGATAATGCCATATGATGTGCAAGGTCATCTTTTGTACCTTAAGATCTCCTGCTTCTGCAGTGCGCTCTCACCAGAATTGCCTTCTCTCCCCTCCCAGGCCCTGACACATGGCAGGCCCAGAGTTACAACGAAGCCCTCCATTGCCTCACAGCCTAAACAACCAACTTCCCCCATGTAAACACATGTAATCATTCTGAAATATGAATTAAGTTGATGCAGCATTTTTTAATACTTTCATAGATTTGCTTGAGAGGTAGCTATGTCATGGTGGGTTGTAAACCCAACAAAGTGGAGCCCACCATATATTTTAAAATTATATCGATAATGCAACTCCATGTTAGGGAACTTTGAATGCTAGTTCCAGGAAGAGATTTTTGATCAAGAGTTCATTTCCAGCCTCATAAATGGTATACCCTTGCTCTATCCTTTAAAGCCACAAACTAAATCTGAAATAGTCAATTGTTTTTAATCAATAGTGGATATGCAAGAAGAATACGGAGAGCAGCTTTTCTGAAAGAGAGAAATAAAAACCTTTAATTTGCTGCTCAATTTAGTAAGAATTACCTAACATATCTAACTCCAAGATGTTATTGTAGTTATTTTTATAAGACACCCTTTTCCTCATTTTTCATTCTTCACATGAGCTAAGCACAATATGAATGAACAATATTCGATAACAACAAAAACATTTGTTAAGTTCTTCCATGGAAAGTTTCAGGAATTCGACAGTTTATCTGTGATCATTTGCCAGGATAAGACTAAGTGTTCCTGGAAAGCTTCCTCTCCTATTCCTGTAATGGTTTGTAGAGTTCTCTACTTCTTTCCTCAAGATCCTCCTTACAATCTCAATCTCAAAAGAAGCATTTGTCTTCTGCTTAACAGAATATGTGGAAGTCATCAGTATAAATGGTTTGACCTACCTTCCTCCCTATTCCCATTGCTGAATCTTGGATCTTAGACTTCCCAGCTTTCAAAACTGAGAGAAATAAATATTTTCTGGGTAAGCCACCCAGTCTAAGATATTTTGTTGTAGCGGCCTCAACTGCCTAGGACAGGTCCCGAAGATGTTTTGTTTGTGTGGGTTATATTCATTGATAATAGCCATAATCAAAATTAAAACAGACTTTTAAATAATATTTATTTATTCATTACATGTTATATTCACTACAGGTTAACATAAATAACATATTTTATGAAAAACATATTTCCATAGGAAGAATGGTAAATTTTAAAAATATTTTGCTTACTAGAAAACAGCCGGATTCATATATCTTCCACATTCAATTGGTTGTGATGTTTTGGTTTTTGGTTGAAATATATGAAGAATACCTAGTCTCATACAAATATGTAGACAAAAAAGATAAGATTATTGTGATAACCTTTTTAGATAATTGTGGATATTCTTCTTTGATGCCACATCAAAATTTGCTTCTGAAAGGTTAGTTGCAAAGTGAATCATGTCAATAAATGTTTGGTATTGTGTTCCATTAAAATTCATTGGTCTATTTTGCACTTTGAATGAATCTTTTACTTATGTATGATGTCGTAACACTGTGCATTAAAAATGTGGAATATATTGGCTCACTGAGTTATGCAGATCTTCCAAATACACACACATGAGATAATAAGAGTGAAAAAAGTCAAATAAACTCAATGTTATTGTGAAAATAGTTTTGACTATTTCTAGACAGTAAGGTCTAGCGGTTAAGAGAGCAGGATCCGGTTTCAAACTCCTGATAGACTCCTGGGTATGATTATCAGCCATATTGGGGAAAATCTGTGTATCAGTTTATTACAGGACTTCATTAGGACTGCTGTTTTACTGAAATGACATAACACACGTAACTACTGGTTCACAGTCAATAACCAAGAATGACAGTTCTTTTTACCTTTACCTTTTACTTTCTTTTTACCTTTAGCTTGTGTGTTGTTTACTTTGACTTCATTTCCTCTTCTCATCTCTGACATTCAAGGTATATGTGACCCAGGCCAAGTCTGAAAAAAATTTCAGAGATTAGAATCTTCGGCTAAATCCATACTGGAAGACAAGGAGACAGGCAAGTGCATGTATTTTTAGGAAGACAGAAGATTTCTAGACTTTTAAGAGGTAAAGAAAATGAGTCCTTAAATCCTAAGGATCCAGAAGTTGCACAGGTGAAGGATATAATTTATTAAGGATATTTCCTTATTAAGAAAAGATATGATTTATTAAGAGGAGTTTCTATTCCTAGGGCCTCCTTGGGCATCCCTATAACAGGAAGCAGAGCTCCTCCTTCAGGCTGCTTGAGTTGGTGGAATATTTGGGAAAAGCATTATGTCAACCTAAGAAGAATGGTTGCATTTGGCTCCTGGGCCATGGAAAAAATAGCTGACTTCAGCTCTTTGTCAGAAGTCTGACTCAAGCTGGGTTCAAGTTTCCTGTTTTGGTTACTATTGCTGTGTAACAAATTACCCCAAATGGCAGTATAGTTTAAAAGAACCATTTTATTAAACTCACAGATTCTGCCGTCAGTAATTCAGACAGGGCACAGTACGAACAGGATAACTCTGCTTCTCCGTGTCTGGGGCCTCAGCTAGGAAGATTTGAAGGCTAGGGGGAAACCCTACAGAGCTGGAATCATCTGAAGGCCATTCACTCTCATTGTTGGGCTCAGCACCTATACATGGTCTAGCCTTGGGGCTGAGGCTGACTCATAACACGGCAGCTTCACGATAGTCAGAAGTCACACGGTGGTTCAGTGTAACTAAAGTGTGAGTAACGAGCCAGAAGCTGCATTGCCTTTCATGACCCAGCTTCGTAAGTCACACAGTGTCATTCCAACCACATTAAATTTGTTGAAACAATGTCATAGGACATATACGGTAGGATCAAAAGGTTTCACATGCGTGCTCACACACACACAGATGGGCACGTGTGCGTACACACACACACACACACTCTCTCACTGAAATTGTGACATTCTCACTCCCATACATGCAGATACAACACATCAAAATGTAAACACTAGTTACTTCTGGGTGGTTGGATTATGAGTGATCTTATTTTCTTTATTTCTACTTTATTTTCCCATTTTCCTTGCCAAAAAGAAACCTTGGTCCTCCTCAAGCTCAGAGCAGCCAAGCCCCCAACTAGCCAAGTCTCCTTCTGACTCACTGGGCTCGGGAGCCTTTTGTTTTTCTTCCTATTCATTCTTTATCACTGGACCTAAGCGCAGAGGGTTAGACAGTTCTTTACCTTAAGCTCCAGAGAAGAGTTTCCTTGTCTGGAACTCAGGTAGTTTGAAACGTGGGCACAAAATTCTTTGACACTACGCTTCTCCTCTTGAATAGAGGCCCTCAACCCCAGGTTTGCTTCTCATGGGCATCTTGCTCTGAACAGATTTCTATTTCAGTTTTATTCACTTCTGCTGAGTCGGCTAAGTTAGCCTTCACTGAGTTCCCTTGTGCCTAGGTTTCTGTGCCCAGTGCCAATACCCAATACTGAGTTTTGTTGTGATTGTTGTTTTTCAAGTATTTACCAATTTGAAGAAGTTCTTCCCAACCTAGAAATGAATGAAGTCACGAATTACTCCTATGTGTAAATGTGAAAGTCAGGGCTCAGATATAAGAAATCTTCTGCCCTATAAACAAGTCCCTGTTATCTTTTATTAATGTGCCATTCCTGGTACAACAACAAAGAAAATAAGAAAAAGTTGCTACCAACAACCATCACTCCTCCCTTCCAGAAACTATTGACATAGTCTCAGGTTGACCATTTTACCAACTGGAACACCCTTGTGTTCTCTTTGTAACAAATGCCCAAAACAATACAGTGAACTCCCATCTCCTCAACCAGTAGCTCCATCTACTAGCAACCAGTTGTTCTGAGATGGAAATGAGTCCAACTAACATCTCCCAGGCTCCCAGGCCTACTTCTGAGACATCAGTTGGATTCCTAACCATAGCCACCTGATAGGGCCTACCCAGAAAAGCTCTCTGGAAAACAAATTGGTGAGGAGAAAATTATTCCTGGATTTATATCCCAGGAAAATCAATAGCCAGAAGTTAGATATCTCTTGCCAAAAGGCTTAGAAGATCATAAGAGCAGGGAGTCATGCTGCATATATATAATTTGTTGTATTCTTAAACAAAATTTTTTTTCTTATGGTTAATGGGTATTTCCAAATAAATAATAAAGTTCCTTCAAAGTAGCCATCAGAGCTAGGGACACAATTATTCTAATGACGCTATTCTTATCTATACCTTTTTAAATTCCTCTTTAGAATTATCGTTATAGAGGCCATGTTATTTTGCCTATATTCAATGCATTTAGTTAATATTTATTTAGTCTCTGCTTCTTGCTAGACACTGTTATATGCAGTGAAGATACAGTGGTAAACATGAAACACAAAATCCCTGCCTTCCCTGAATCTACTATAAACAAACAAATAATATTTCTGATGGTGTTAAGTGCTGAGAAGGAGAGTGTTTTGGGAGACTGGAAATATTTTAGACAGAGGGGTCAAGGCATGCCTTTTTGAGCAGGTGAACTGTGAAAAAAAGGAATAAGCCTCCTTCCTTAGGGTCTGGGAAGGATGATCTAGGGCCCTGAGAGAAAACGGAGTTTACTTCACAGCATATGGATAAGTGGAAAGCTACAGGAAGATTATCAGAAGGGCGTAACTTAATTTGGTTAATCTTTGAGAATAGTTTTGAGATAAGTGGGTGAGTGTGGTGAGCCATTCAACTGAGTCATAGAATTTATGGTACAGACTGAGTTTTGTAGTTTGGGAAGTCATTTTTAAAACATGATTTCCAAAACTGTTGTTAGCAACAGAGACCTTAGAAGATTCTCCACACTGGCCTCACCCTAAGTCCTTATGAAGAATAAATATCTTGTTAACAATGGATGTCCGTATGAGGGTGGTTAAGTTTATAAAGAATGTGTCTAAGAATTGAGCCTACAAATTATACATAGGTAGATAATAGTGTTACTTAAGTTCTTTTATTTTTTTTAGGAGGGTTAAATATGCTGTTTGCTTTTTTTTTTTTAAAGATTTTATTTATTTTGAGACCACACACATGAGTGGGGGGAGGGGCAGAGGGAGAGAATCTCAAGCTGACTCCCGCTGTGCACAGAGCCCTACTCAGGGCTGGATCTCACAACCCTGAGATCACGACCTGAGCCGAAACCAAGAGTCAGATGCTCAACTGACTGAGACACCGAAGTGCCCTTACGCTGTTTAATTTTTAAAAAATTTTTCATGAAAACTGTAACAATACACTTGAATCTAGAGCTTGTCTAAATGAACACATATTCAAACTTAGAAGAGCCCAACATAAGGCAGTCTCCTTGAACCCTAAAAACAGAATTGGGTCTGGTTCGTAAGGGGAACATATGTTAGCTAATCTTTCTAGACATATGGAAACATGGCATCCATACACATTTTTTCCATTTCACTTACTTTACCACTCAGACTTTGGGAATCTTCCCGTAAGTTTGTCTATGACTCATCCTTGGGTCAGATGACTTAATGCTTCCATCTAACCAAAAGAAGGGAACATGATTATTTAAGAAATCCACCATCCCCACTCAGGATGCCAGGAGCCTCTGAGGGGGCTAATCTTGTGGCTTGGCACTTCCATCTTTTCTTTTTCCTTAGAAAAATCAGTGCTTACAGTTGGCCTGCTAACTGGCATTTCTTTTATCCCTTGAGGGTATTTCTGGGTCAGTATGCTTTGATAGTGCATAAAAGCTATCCGAGAGCCCGGCTAGATTTCTTTGTGCAGAGCAAAACAAACCCTGTTCCTACTCTTCCTTCTTTTCTTTTACCTAGTAAAATTGCTAATGTTTGGAATAGTCCAGTCCTATCCACATAATTATCTCATTGGAATTCTCATGAAAACACTTATCAAAAAAAAAAAACACTTATCAAAATAAGTCAGGCATTATGGTTTTAATTTTACAGATGCAAAAGCAGAGGAGCGTAAGAGCTTCATTTGTAGCCTAAGGTCACTTAATTAGCAAGGGCAGCTGCTAGTCTCAAAGCAAATTCTGGGCCCCAGAACATCTTGTACACTCTTTCTGACACACCACATGTCTCTCCAGAACACATCTAATACTTGCTAGATACACGGTTCCCCACCCCCAGCTGAATATTGGACACTGTCGCGGTGTAAGCCTTCCTTGTTCCCTTATCATATATTTGTTATCTGTAGTGGTGATTCATGTGGTTAATAATGAATTCCAGGCAATAGAGTTTTCACGTTGGTACAGATAATAATAGTACTTCTTTCTTTTCAATAGACCATTTACTAAAGGAGACTCTGTGGTTTATGTTTGAAACTGATACCAAAAGCAGCAGTTAGAAGATACATTTACCTAAATTCCTATTTTAACACTGACAGGATAGACCCTGAAGGTTACATTCCCACACGAATAAAAGCGGGATGATACCTTTAAGAAAAAAGAGTCTTGCATTTCCTTGGTTTAGAATCTTTTCTGTGTGGTGCAGAAAAAATGACGATCAAAATCTTAAAATAGGTTGGTTTAGTTGGCTGAAAGAAGGAAGGATTAAAGGTGGAGTGGGAGAGATAGGAGTGGGGTTGAGGAGTTATTTGCTTATTTATTGAGTTGAGCAGGGGAAATTAGCAAAGGAATTGAGCCAGTTATAAAATCTAGGAATACTGGGGAAGAAAGATAAATAATGACAACTTGTCGATTGTTTTACTGGGCATTCGCAAGGTGATCTCTCTTTGCTTCTTCCTTAAGTATTCAATCTTCTTTTTTTTAAAAGATTTTATTTATTTATTTGACAGAGCACGTGTGTGTGCAGGTATGGGGGTGGGGGCAGAAGGAGAAGCAGAGTCCCCGCTGAGCTAGGAGCCCAATCCAGGATTGGATCCCAGGACCCTGGGATCATGACCTGAGCCCAAGGCAGCCCCTTAACCAACTAAGCCACCCAGGCACCCCAACTGTTCAATCTTCTAAAAACTCCTTTACATACAGAGAAGATCTATAGTACTCTTCAGTGATTTTTGGAGTACCATTTTTATTTTGTTTGTAGGGTTGCCAGATTTCACAAGTAAAAATATAGGAAGCCCAATTAAATGTGATTTTCATATAAGCAATGAATATTTTTTTATGTGTGTAAGTCTCAAACATTGCATGGGACAATCTTTTACTAAAAATTGATATTTGCAATTTGAATTTCCTGTATTTCATCTAGCAACCCTATTCATTTGGCGAAGACATAGATAAGACAAAACAAAAAGTTTATTTTATTGGCTTACTTGCAAATTGGAAGAAAGTTTCCAAGAGGTTTTTGGGCAGTAACAGCTATTCCCAAACTTGGCTGAACCTTGGAACCACCTGAGGAAGTCCAGATTCTGGTGGTGGTGTTCTGAGATTCAATCAGGGCACAGGATTTTTCAAAGCATTCCAGGTGACACTAATGTGCCCCAGTGAGGAGTTGGTGATGATGTCCAATGGATGTCATCCTGCACTACACAAAACAAAGACCTAAGAGACTTTTGGATCCCACCCAGATCCCATACCCAGATCCACCCCAGAGCAAATAAATCAGTGTGGGGGGAGGGGGCAGGAAGGGGGGTGGGTCCCCTACATTGCAATTTAGGAAAATCTCCCAATGAATGCTAATGTTCCTTCAAAAGTTAGGAAGTCCTAAAATATGGCATCCTAAGGAGGGCCATCTATAGGAAACATTTAAAAGTTTATCTTTAATATTTTAAATTATGAAATTAATATTTATTATAATAAATTCAAGCAATAAAGAAGCATCTAAAATAAAGATGACTCCCCCAGTTCTACTTTCCAGAGGTATCCACTGTCAAAGCCTTGATGTGTTTTTCCTAGGCCAAGCATAAAGGGAGGAGGAGAGGATTGATGAGAAGCAAATGATATGTCTCAGTTATCTTTTAAAGAAGTTGCCACACTTCACTTTTAATGGACGAGAACTTTGTCACCTCAACTCTTTAGGGAAATATTGAGTTTCTTCCAGGCTTCACTGTGAACCAGTGAAATCAGGAGCTGTATAATATAAGGGGAGAAGGGGAAGAGATGGGAGAGGACAAAACAACCTCTACCACAATCATATTCCTGTCCTGACATCCCCATGTAATGGCATGGCCTTAGAGAGCACTCCTGACCATTCTCTGTCTCCTTATGCACTTGCCTCAGAGAGCAGGAATGACTAACCCAGCCACTGAGTTGGAAAAAGGAACTGGGTCTACGTGGCTCCATCCACTCTTTTTGTGTCTCTTTGGGGAGGCAGCTTGTCTTGTGGAAAATGCACATTCCTAGCTCCTCTATGGGGTATGTTTTATACGGGCAAGCCTCTATCAGGGATCCCTCTGGTTTTCCAGCTCTGCCTAGAAGAAGAGGGTAATTCTGATTCTATACCATTCCATAAACCTTTCGTTGCCAGAGAACACCACATGTCCTTAAAATAGCCTTGTCAGAATAAAAATACTTTGTATTTCCTTCCTGTGTCTATCTCTTGCAAATGATTTCATTCACAAAGTAATCTCTCAAAACACCAGCAATATATAGTTTCCCTTTGAAAGTTATAGAGTTATCAGTGAAGAAAACACCATAAATTCTCCTGATTTCCAAGTCGAGGCAGGTCTTGTGACCACATCTCAAACTAATGGCATGAACATGTCATAAACAGAAAATCACAAAGCCAAATAGAATGGGGAGAGATACGCAAACATATGAAATACAGAGAAAAACAGAAATTTTTTACTAGTAGAGAAAATAATAGCAAAGCAATTGAAGGGGATAAAATAGACACTGGAAGTTGCCAGGAATATTGCTGTCATCCCATGTGCCTGATTCCTGAATAAAATATTCCCCATCCAGCCATGTCATCTGTATGTCACCTGTCAGGCCAATAGGTAGACTAGGTCACATTTGGGCAAGAGTTGTGCTCCATTTTCCATGAGCTCTATTAGTTTTCCCTATGTAGGGTAATGGCAGGATTGTCTTTGCCCAACTGCTATTCATTTTGAACTTACAATTACATTTCTTGAAAGCACGAAAATCTAGCAAACAACAAGTAGCTTTTTACAAGTACATATATTCACAAATATATATGTGTGTGTGTGTATGTATGTATGTATGTATGTATGTATACATATATACATATGCATACGTATCCATTATTGTATCAATGGATGAATGGGTGAATACATAAACTTCTATGTTACCCATGACATAAACATTTTAAATATTTTTGTTGCTGTTATAAGATAGTAATTCGGTTTCATCTTTATAGTTAGACTTCTGTGAAATTACTCTGGTTTATTGAGGTAGACTATAAGTATGTGCTTAAAACCGAAAACATTGGAACAGAGACAGCCACCAGATTCGCACCATGGTTCCAAGCCCGCTTCTGCCGCTGCTCCTGCGGCTCCTGGTGCTGGGACAGGAGCCGGCGCTGCTGGGAGGCCCCGCCTAGGAGCAGGTGCCAGGCACCACCCCTGGCCTCGGGACAGTTCCTGGAGTGCGGCCCTCGACAAGTTCATGGACTGCATGGCATGCCCCCCATGCGACTTCACAGTGACTTCTGCCTGGGCTTCTCCGCAGCCCCTCTAGCTTGGTGTGGAGTTATCCTTAGAAAATACATTGTAAACCCTAAGAAGTAACTGTGGAAGCAGCTGAAAGGTCAGCATCGTTCCTGTTCTCTGGCTATTGAATGCAATGGCCCGGTAGAAGCAGGATTCCACGATCCCCAGGGACAGGGCATAAGTTAGGAGCTAAGAAGGAATGTGACTCTCAGTCCCCCCTTTCTGCACCTGGCGATTGCTAGCCCAAACATCCCGCTCCTCCCTTATCCCATGACTGACTCCCTGCAAGCGTATGCTTGGGGGAGAATGCAAGCCTGCTTCGATACTTGCCATCCCTTTGTACTCCTTTCCCACCCTTTGAGGCATCTGTCCTTGCTTTTCTGATAAAAAAACAACTACATGCAGGATTCAGCTGCTGCTGTTGTCCCTTGCAGAGGCAGCCCTGCTCAGCCGCTTAGATTCTTGTCTGAGAACTTCATTTCAGTGCATGAGGACACTTCCTTCTCAATGCAGTAGCCCATCTTGTGTGTGTGTGGGTGGGGGGGTTGAGGGAGTGGGGAGGCTAAGCCAAGCCCTTGTGCTAGGACTGCCTTCTGGCTTCTTGGTCTGGGGCGGGTGCTGCAGAAAAGTGAAGTTTACTACTCCCATCCAGGAGGCGGGCAGGAAGTGCCTTCCTGAAAGGGCGATAATCCAGGGACAGTCCCTAGCGCCTGCCAACAGGAGGCCCCACCCATTCATCATACATTCATTCATTCATCTGGAGCCAGCCCCTGCCCCCCAGTCTGCTCCTGAGACAGCCCCCAGATAGCCAGAGCCAGACTCTAGCAAACAGGGGTGTGTAAGGATGGGGAGTATGACCTTTGCGAGGCCTGGGCCTCTGCTTCAGAGGACCCTTAGAGGGTGTCCGACTATACAGTCTCTGGCTCCAGCATAGAAAAGGACACCCGAGCTGGCTCACACCGGACAGCTGACACTAAGAAACCTCAGCATTTGCACTAGGCCTCCCACTCCCACCCCACACCCTCGGCCTGAGGGCCAGGCTGACCTAAGGGACAGGCACAATACCAGGCCCCACCCACTCAGATGTACTGAAATTTCACCCCAGTGCCTCAGTCTGAAGAGTTAGGGACTGCTTCTAATACTCGGGGGCTGGCCCTAGGACACTGCCCACCAACCTTCAAAGGAGGGGATATTTATTTTCGGGAGAAAGTTTGGAGGGGAGAGAGAATTTATTAATAAAATAAACTTTAAAAAATGATTTAGAACATTAGAATAATTTGAAACAGGTTTTTTTTTCTGCTAAGATTCCAATGTTATGAAAGATATTGCATCACAATGTTTTAAACCACTGCTAAATTTTTGGTGTGGTGGAAGGAAACTGGAGTAACACATGGAGATCTGTACTTTTACTTTTGGTTCTAAGTATGAATTCATGGCGTAACTTTGGGCACTATCTAGGCCTCTCTCAATTTCTTCATTTATATCATAGAGTGTAAAGCAGATAGTCCTTAGTGCCCCTTCTAACTGTAAAATCCTTTGATTCTATTCATTAAAACTTCTAGATTAGTACCAAGTTCTTGGCTGAGGAAAAAAAAATGAGCCTAGTTTACTGAAGAGCCCAAGAGCGGGTGCTGCCCCCTGTAGTAGACTGACAAGGGGGGCTGAAACTAGATAAATACTTTGTCATTCAAATTGCTTCTCTCAGTCACTCTCTATGCGCCTACTCCTGCATAATCAAGAATTCTAAAAACTAATTTCTGTTTTTAACAGTTATAATGAAAAGAATTAAAACTCAAATTATATTGAATAACTATTAGCTAAGACAATTTGAGCAAACATGTTAACAATACTCAAGGAAAGGACTGTTTCTATAATTTTCCAAAATAAATTCATCTGAGCCTGGATTGCGGAAGAGGTGGTACCATTTTAGATGAATTTCTTTTTATCTAACAACAGTATTAGAAAAATTAAACATATTTTAAGAGAATCTGGAATTCAATAATATGATAGATAATTAATATACATCATTTTGAATAGAACAAAAATCTAGTTGTAGATTAGGTCTAACAAATAGTAATAATATAAAAGTTCAAAATTGTTTTAAATTTTGTATTTATGTTAAAGCATTATCTCCTGAATATTTTATTTTATGTAAAATTGTGTGCTGTTAAAAAAAAAAAATATATATATATGTATATATATATATCAGTTTCATTGCTGGCAATGTTGCCGAGATCATCTTAAAATGCTTTTGCAACAGCATGCCAAAAAGTCTAGCTAAAGTATATCCAAAAGCTATGCAAATGCAAAGTGTAGCTCCTAAGAGGGCAAGAGAATTTAGCAGAGGTCAAAATCAGGCACAATCTGAAGTCTCTGACTATTAAATACAGGCTGACACTTTCTCTGACATCCCAGAGAGGAGTTACCAACCTTTACTGGCCGTGGTTTAGATTTCACCTCCTAAGATGAGACAGGAGATGAGCCATGGGCTTAAGCAAAGACGTAGTATTGGAACAGAGACTACCAATAAAATGGGAACTTTCAAAGACACACACTCCAGTGTAAAGTGTGAACTAGAAAAGAATTCCCCACTGGCAAACAGAGCTCAAGAGAAAGTTTGACTGTTTGGGTTTGTGCTATAGGTATAGAAAAAATGGCTCACTGAGAATCTGTAACGAAGACTTATCTTCATTGTTTTGGTTTTCCTATTTAAAATGCATACACAAGTTGGGAAGCACCAAATGGACAGAACAGCATAAAAGTGGTCTTCAGTCGGAAATACCACTGGGATACCGGCAGAAGCAAAAGCATACCTCTAGGAGAGAACATACCCTCAGACAAAACCCCTCAGAGCCTCAGGGGCTCCCGACCATAATCCTCAACTTGAGAGAACAGATGAGGTAACACACCACCGTCTTCCCCTATTTCTGTTTCCCTATATTTCTGAGTTAACACACAATGAAAAACCACATATGACACAGAGATTAAAGAAGCACAAGGCATAGTGGTTTAGACTGTAGCCTATGGAGCTGCCTTCAAATAATGGCTTTGTGGACATAAGCTAGCTGGGTTCCTTTGTGCAAGATACCTTAATCTCCCCTTCCCCCCTTTTTTCATTTGTAAAGTTGGGATTATTATAGCAATCTATCTCACAGGATTGTGAGAATTGAATGAGTTAGTATATAGAAAGTCTGTACAACCAGTATGGTACCTGCGGTATAGGAAGCGTTAGAAAGAGTTAGCTGCGATCCCTCCTACATTGTTGGTGGGAATGCAAGTTGGTACAGCCACTCTGGAAAACAGTGTGGAGGTCCCTTAAAAAGTTAAAAATTGAGCTACCCTATGATCCAGCCATTGCACTACTGGGTGTTTACCCCAAAGATATAGACGTAGTGAAAAGAAGGGCCATATGCACCCCAATGTTCATAGCAGCAATGTCCACAATAGCTAAATCGTGGAAGGAGCCGAGATGCCCTTCAACAGATGACTGGATTAAAAAGTTGTGGTCCATATATACAATGGAATATTACTCAGCTATCAGAAAGAACGAATTCTCAACATTTGCTACAACATGGACGGCACTGGAGGAGATAATGCTAAGGGAAATAAGTCAAGCAGAGAAAGACAACTATCATATGATTTCTCTCATCTATGGAACATAAGAACTAGGAAGATCGGTAGGAGAAGAAAGGGATAAAGAAAGGGGGGGTAATCAGAAGGGGGAATGAAACATGAGAGACTATGGACTATGAGAAACAAACTAAGGACCTCAGAGGGGAGGGGGGTGGGGGAATGGGATAGACCGGTGATGGGTAGTAAGGAGGGCACGTATTGCATGGTGCACTGGGTGTTATACGCAACTAATGAATCATCGAGCCTTACATCGGAAACCGGGGATGTACTGTATGGTGAATAACATAACAAAAAATCATTAAAAAAAAAAAAAAAAGAAAGTTAGCTGCTACCATCATCATCGTCGTCGCCATCGCTATCATCATCACAGTTAGTTGATCACATTATACCACCTGTCTCATGATTAGGCTGTTTTTCCTCCATATGTGCCCAGATGCATATTCATCTACCCTAGAATTGAATCTTGAGGTAAGCCCAGCAACTACACATATCAAGTTATATGAGTTCATATGACCGGCTCCCTTGTTGATAAGCAGCAGAACGACCTACAAGAAAAGTTAATGGGCTAGCTAGTTACAGAATGTTTTAGAATTTGCTGTTTACTTTTTGTTTAGATATTATATGAAGAGGCTCCACCACCACCCCAACCTTAGCACCTACCCCACCTCTTCCACACCCTCCAGTGAGTACTCACCACCAATCCATTCTGGACGACTGGAAAAGGGAGTGAGGAGATTAGGCTGCCTGATCAGATTTCTGGTCGGACTTTGAGACAGGGCAACTCTACATGTTCTTCCACGCGCTGTGCTCTCTATCTTCCAGGAGCTGTTTGTTTCTCACCTTCTATCTATCATTTCAATTTTCCTTCATTGCAATTACAACAGGGGAGAGGACATTCCTTAGCACCCCATCTTTTGCTATTACCTCTTGATGAAGTTTGTTTCTTCCTTTGAAAAAATGGTATTGATGTTTATCTCATGATGCAGTTGTGACAATCAAGTAATATATATTTTCAAACAAAATAATTTTTAGTTTATGCAGTAATTCTTTAAATTTGTGCTGCAATTGCATACTTACTTGCTTTATCCTTGCTGAGGGATAGAGGACTACCTTCTCATTTCTGTCTCCTGTAACACCTAGCACAGTGTCAAACACATACTAGAACTATTTTCACTCATGCAACAAATATTTGTTGAGGATCTCAGATGTACCACTCTCTTGGGCTCTGTGTTTAACTGTAATAAACAATCAATCCCTGCTTTGCTTGATGAAAATTTGCTAAACTGACCTTTTCCATTGTATTTACCATGTATTCAGCTTGCAGACGGGACTGTAAAATCCATCTTATTCACCTCTGGCACTGCCAGGAAGTGTACCTGGGCAAATGACACAACCAGCCAGCCTAAACTATCGATTAAACGGGATAGAAATATATAGCACCTGAGATGGTGCAAGTGACATGGTCTCTACGGAATGTGCCAATATCCCATTGAACACGTGTCCATGTGGTCCTCAAAAATGTGCATTTTGTTTAAAAGTCTGTCTCATCCATCAGCCGGTGAACGCCTGAAGGTAGTAATTATGTATTTTTTACATTGCTTTTCCCTCTGCCTTCAGAAATATTTCAGTGCCTGAATTTAGTAGAGATTCAATAGAGTAATTATTAATAGAATGAAATAGTGGAGAGAGGGATGTATTTTTTAAAGGGTGAAACTTTTTACTGGGTACTATAATAAATATTTCAAAAATATAGCCACTGATTGCATTGCTATTCATTGGGCTACTGAGTGAATGCCTACCAGGTGCTATTATTAACCATGCTAAGCATTATCATGAAGGTATCATTCTGTTTTTCTCTTTTTTTGGGATTAACAGTTAAAGAGGTCTAGAGGCAAATAAATGGGAAACAGTTTCTGTGAAGGTCAACAAAATTATGGGAAAGATCCATTTTCAATGTTAGTTATCACTAGCCAAAAAGTTGAATTTGGTATTAGCTTATTAAATCCACGCCTATGGATTTTTCAAGTTTGCATCTTTCAATGTAAGTTAAATTAAACTTTAAACACTGGGGAAGGGGCAGCAGGTACTAAAACGTAGCCAGCTGTCCCAGCAGAGCAGGATGTCGTTCCCTGGAATCACTGCTCATTCTATACTTGAACTTAATTTAACATCCAGTTGGTTGAAAAATTCAACTAGTCTCGTAACCAGCTTTTTGTATAATTTTTGGGAAATCTGGTCATTAAAATTGTCTTAAAATGCATCCTTCACTGGCAGTTATAAATTCTGGCAGCTTTCCTGCATGAAATACTGCTATTGAAATCATACTTAAAATTTAAAGGTGCCTTAAGTGCGTGTAAGAGAAATAAGCATTTATAAATAACTTGGTTATATCAGAAAGCCAGTCACTACTATAAAACACTACAAAAATGATTTATTGGAATTAAACTTACATAAGAAAACAAGGATCCTGAAGGAAACTGATTGATAATAAGAAATACCTTCAAAAATCCCTTTGAAGAAAAGTGTTAAAAAAAAACTGTCTTAGGTCTATTTTGGCTGCTATAACAAAAATGCCATAGACTAGATGGCTTATAAACAACACATTTATTTCTTGCAGTTCTAAAAGTCCAAGATCAAGGCCCAGCAGATATTGTGTCTGGTAAGAGCCCACTTCCTGGCTCATAGATGGCTATCTTCTCACTGTGTCCTCACATGGCAGAGGGAACTCCTTGCCTTCTTTTTAATAAAAGTACTAATCCATTCATAAGGGCTCCATCCTCACGTTCTAATCACCCCCAAAGTCTCACCTCTAAACACATCACATTAGGGGATTAGATTTCAACATATTAATTTAAGGGGATACAAACATTCAGTCGATGGCATTCCACTCCTGGTCAGGACAAAATTCACGTCCTTCTCACATGTAAAATAAATTCATTTTATCCTAACAGTCAAAAAGTCTTAACTCGTTCCAGCATCAAAAGTCTGAAAGTCCAAAGTTGCATCTAAATCAGGTATGTGTAAGACTCAAGGTACGAGTCATCCTGAGGCAAAGTTCTCTCCATCTATGAACCTACAAAACCAAACAAATTATGGGTTTCCAAGATAAAATGGTGGGACAGGCACATGACAGACATTCCCATTCCCAAAGAGTGAAATAGGAAAGAAGAAAGGAGTGACAGATCCCAGGTAAGTCCAAGACCAAACAGCACAAACAACATTAAATCTTAAGGCTCAAGAATTATTTTTGACTCAATGCTCTGTCTTTTGGGCCCATTGGGATGCCCATGTTACCCACAGGGCTCAGTGGAATGGACTTCCCTGCAGAGACTCTCTTCCTGGGCCCTGTGGATCTCCAGGACTGGGGTTCAAAGACTGAGGTTCTCCCAGATGGCCCTGTTCTTTGAGATCTAGGTGAAGGCAGCCATGCCCCCTTGACCTATGCACTATGAACATCAAAAGAGATTGGGCCACATGGACCCACACCCTCCGGAGAGGTAGCCATGCCATACCAGGGCCCACAAGAGCCACAGCTGGGGTGGCAGAGGAGCACAGCAAGAGATTGCAGAGAGCAGAGCTCCCCATGTGAGGTAGGGCCAGATAGTGTGCAAGAAGGTTCCAGTTATTGAAGGCCCTTCCTTTGAACCACGCAGCCCCCTAAGGCCTTGCAATATAGGCCTGTAATGGGAGTAGTGGCTCTGTTGACCACCGATTTGCCTTCAGGGTCATTCTTCCATTGTCCTGGAGAATAGTCTCCTGGCTTCTGTTCAGAAGGCTCACTCACACTGACCTCCTTATCAGTACCTTGGCCACACCCTCAGTGTTCTCATTTTTTGCTATATGGATAAGCTGAAAATTTTCCAAGTCTTTATGTTCTGCTTCCTTTTGCTTAACAATTCTGTCTTTAAGTTACTTCTTACTGCTTGCATTTTACTAGAAGTCAGAGTAAGCCTAACTGCATCTTCAACACTCTGCTTAGAACTTGCTTCCACTAAACATCTACTTTCCTCACTTGTAAATTCTATGTTCCACAAAACACAAGAACATGAACATAATTCAGCCAGGTTCTTTGCCACATTATAATAAAGAGGGCCTCTCCTCAAGTTTCCAATAACATGTTCCTCAATTTCATCTGAGGCCTCATTAGAATGGCTTTTACCACTCATATTTCTACCAATCTCCTGTTCAGGATTACTTAGCTATTCTCTAAGAACATCGGGGCTTTCTCTACAGCTCTCTTTTCTTTCTGAGCTCTCACCAGAATCACCTTTAATGTTCTGTTAAAATGTCTAGGCTTTTTCTAAAATGCAACTCAAAACGCTTCCAGCTTCTACCCATCACCCAGTTCCAATGCTGCTTCCACATTTTTAGGTATTTCTTACAGCAGCACCCCCACTTCTCAGTACCAATTTCTGCCTTAATCCGTTTGGACAACAATCCTGTGGACTGGGTGGCTTAAACAACAAATATTTCTCTCTCACAGTTCTGGAAGCTGCGAAATCCAAGGTCAAGGTGCTGGCAGATTATAAGGATACTAATCCCATTTGTGAGGGAGGGCTCCACCAACATGACCTAACACCGACCAAACATCATCACATTGAGGTAATTCATAAGTTTGGGGTGGGAGGAGGGGTACAAGCATTCAGTCTATAGCAAAGACTCAATCACAAATCAAAAAATAAAAACTATTTTACTATAAACCATATATTTATTTAAAAGCCAAAAACAATAGATGAAGCATGAAAACACACAAATTTCAGAGTAGCTTTTGTTTTTAGTGAATTTGATCAATTTTACACAATGAAATACCATTAAGAAATACAGAAATTACAATATGAACTGTAGTATAAAAATATAAGACCATAGTATTACTTTTTGTTTTAAAGATTTTATTTATTTGTCAGAAAGAGAGAGAACTAGAAAGCACAAGCAGGGGGAGCAGCAGGCAGAGGGAGAAGCAGGCTCCCCGCTGAGCAAGGAACCCAATGTGGGGCTCGATCCCAGGACCCTGGGATCATGACCTTAACCGACTGAGCCACCCAGGCGCCCCAAGACACACAGTATTACTTATAAAGAAAGTGGAATTATAACTGTAAGAGACAACTTAATACTACAAAAACTTTAAACAAATTTAAAATGTCGTATGTTAAAAATAAATTTTTTTTTAGTATTATGCAGCATGTCTTGGGATGTAGGGATATAGGCAAGTAAAAAGGAGGTTTATATGATAAACTTTCTCTATACTATTTGTCTGATTTCATATATAAAATGTCAAACATTATTATAGGAAATAATATATATGTCTAAGACTGCAATTATATTTTCAAATATAAGGTAATTATTTTTTTTTAGAAAGCAGCAGTTTTACATTTTTTTTAAAAAGCTAGTAGCACCTAAAAATAAAAATTATCAGAAACTGAGTAAAACAACTTTACCATAAAAGATAAATATAATTTTAAAATGAAGCACCTTTCTTTGACTTCAAGAGGAACTACGGGCAAAGGCCTTCATCTCTCAATAATTCCATCTGAGAACACTCAGGCTCGTTTTACTTAACGAGGAAAATACATTTCATTCAACATACTGCCTGTGTTGAAAGAACACAGTCCATGTCCAGATAGGAAGGTAGAGTGCAAAAGAGGCAGGCTGATTCATCAGTCTATTCACTAATAGACTATGCTCTTAACTAGCTACTAAAAACAGGTACGTTTGTACTTTAACTATGGTGATCCTACATAATTTTACTGTTAAACTATAGTTCACACAGAAGTAATATACGCTTGCTGTGTTTGCTGTGTTCTATTCTTTTCTTTGCATAGATATAGATTTATCTATCATCAGATAAAAAGCAGCGAAGAAATATTAAACAATGTGAAGATTTGTAGGTTTTGCTTTTACAAAGTGCTACACAGAATGTCACATTTCAAAATTTAGAAACAAAACTAACTCCAGCTATTAGAAAAACACGGTAATTATCAGGGATCTTTTTGAAAGGTAAAAAAACCCGATTATCGTCTCTGTGTCACATCAAATGAGATATGAAGGTTTGAAGGCAATCTTAGAGATTTGGCCAAACATATTTTAAATATAAGGCATCTGTGACCAAGAGAGATTCAATGGATTAAACGCAAGCTCCTTATAAGGGCGCTAATGTCTAAATTTCTCATCTGAGTAATTCTCTAAATTACTCAGAGATCTAGACTGGCTGTGGCCCATGTCACCTCTTTTCCTGATAGTCTGACCCTGACTCCATATACAGGCAGGTTCTGACTGACCATGCTAGTGAATGAGGGAGTATGCATGGAAAATATAAACCCTATGATTAAAAAAAAAAAAAGTTTTATTTGGTAATAAAATCAAAATTTCTATGGAAACTTAGAAACTTGCAAAACAAGGTTTTGATACATATGCACAAGTGAATTTTTCCTTGTACAATAAACATGCAGTATTTCTGTCTGCTTTCCTTTTTGTTTTTAAAGATTAAGAGTATCATTCTTTTCACCTGGAATTAAATTTGTCTTCAGTAACAGGACAAGAGG
This sequence comes from Ursus arctos, assembly GCF_023065955.2. NCBI lineage: Eukaryota > Metazoa > Chordata > Mammalia > Carnivora > Ursidae > Ursus > Ursus arctos. Next base: position 17,588,798 of record NW_026622875.1, on the reverse strand, counting down.
TAGGAGAGGTAGGACAGCGTTACGGATAAAAGCTCTATTACTCTATCTCAAAGATTGCTCTAAAAAGCTCACCATTTCATGACCTATTAATCTGAAACCACTGGGATTTGTCTTCCCTTACGTCATGGTAAAGCATTTTGAAACTCATTGTAATGTGTTTACTTGGTTAATGAGTCATAGCTTTTTCAAGGTGAACTCCTAGTCTACCAAGAGGACAAATGGACAGATAATCAATTGAAACATGTTTAGATTGTATTGCCCTCACACTCTTAGCCTGTTAGAGCTAATACCCAGTGAAAATAATCTGCAAAAGCAGACACATATATTTGCAAATAATTCAGGGGATTGTAAGCCCCATCCAACTTTTCTAATTTTTATTAGCCATTATTGCTGATTTGCTGTGTCCATCTATCTTGATGAATTTTGTGGTGGAGATCTTTCAAAATACATGAAGTCCTGAAATCAGAAAAAGAATTATACATACATATATAATATATATATAGAAAGATAACTGTACGTATATAGATACATACATAATTAGATGCAATGCATAGAGTATTACCCTTTATAATTTATCAGGTGATCATCATTCTAGTTAAGAATAAATAAATCTAATAAAACCTTTATGAAGAGGACCTGACATGAAGACCAGAAATTACAGACTTGGAACTTTTGTTAGCTAGTAACATTCCATCTGGGGGTACCGATTAACTAAATTTTCGTTGTTAAAAGGAAAAAAAAAACTTGACAATCAATATTAAATATGTTAAATATGCCAATTGCAATATGTTAGCTACATTTTAAGGTAAACACATCCATTTTATTTCTGTGCCTGACTTATGAATATTAACCACTGATCAGTCATTAACACAGCAAGGGAACTTTACCTAACAAATCTAAGGAAGATACAACACCAAGGAGTCCAGTGACAGAGACGCAGTAGGGTGGAGGGAAAGGACATCAGCTTTAGAGTTATTTACTTCATTAAGAAGTCCTAGGATAGGCATCTTTAAGTCATGGGAAAGACAAACAACATGCAATGAGGACAAGTACACCCACTGGATGCCCAATATCTCCAAGTACTCTTCTGGTCCCTTTATTCATATGAGGGCTCGTGTTCATTGCCCTGAAAAATATAAGTATTTTTATCTCCATTTTATAGGTAAGGCAAACAAGGCCTGGACATGCTAAGCACTTTGTAAAACACGTAACTAGTAAGTGGCAGAGACAGGCATTGTTACTGCCTTTCTATCACACTACACTGCATCTCATCATAAAGAGTGATTCTCTCAAGACAACTCAGAAGCAAAAGACTTACAATGAGGAAGCAAGCTCCAAAAATCATGGCTTTCATCTTCACATCCAGGTCTAACGGGAAGTGAATTTCAAAGTGGTCAGCATCGCCCATTGCTGATAACAGACCGTTCCACTTCCTAATAATACTGCCGACGTTGGACATGCCATCAAGGGATTTGACCTAGAAAGATAAGAATGTGACTTTATGATGATTGAAAAATATTATACATATTATAATACATATTTCATTTCATATTCCATTCCTCTAATTAGCAGTTTACACTGCAAAAGCATAAATACAGAACAGGAAATTAATATAGTAATAATTACACTACTGTAATTTAATAACTATAAAGTAATACATTACTGTAAAGTAATAGGGAATTAGGGCCAAGAAGGCTTAAGTGCCTTGAAACTGGTTAATAACTGAGCTGCGGTATATCTGACAGTTCTCGGGCTGGAGTTCTTACTTCATCCTCAAATGAGTTATTAGGGACGTATGATTTGAATTGATTCTGAAATTCTTTTTCATATAGTGAAGGGTGGGAACTGGGGATTGGAAAGGAGTCTCTACAGTCTAGGGAAACACGTGAGCAAAAGTAAGGAAACAGTTCTATGTACTTCACAAATTTCAAAAAATCACTCAAGTTTTGTGGGCCAAATCCACCCTGTCTTCTTAAAGTATGTCAGAATCTCAAAGGGCTTTGGCTTGTAAAAGGGGGATTCTGGCACTTGCCAGAGGGAAAATACCCAAATATTAACTTCTGGTGATTGGAATGATCCCATACACCCACCCCTACACTTTGGCTTATCTACATTTTCTAGTTCTCTACACTGGGCTTTTAATAAATAAGCAATGCTTGAAGAACTAAAAAAGTTTATTGGGTGTCATAGGAAATATCTGAATGAGCAACTTTAGATAATGAGCCTTGCTGAATTGTAAGGCATTCCAGAAGGATTCTCTAAGCAGCTCAGGAAATATTTCTAGGCATCGCCTTTGTCAGATTCATAGGATAATAAGCACGCATTTTGTACTCACTAAGATAGAGGCAAAACAAGAGGATTTTTCATTTTCCTGAGAAAATGTTATAACCTATTATGAGTTTTATCCATGTTATCAGTGTTATCCTCTCTCGTAAGGACACAGACAACTTCTACCATGCAAATAAACAATGTACACAATCTTGGGGGTGCTCCATATGTCCTGTGATGTGTTGGGCATTTCTGTTAATCAGGACCGACAATCCTGCAAATCTTTGGTAATAATGGTTAATTAAATATGACCAAGGGGCGCCTGGGTGGCTCGGTTGTTAAGCATCTGCCTTTGGCTCAGGGCTTGATCCCAGAGTCCTGGGATCGAGCCCCACATCGGGCTCCCAGCCGCTGGGAGCTTGCTTCTTTCTCTCTCACTCCCCCTGCTTTTCCCTCTCTCTCTGGCTGTCTCTCTCTCTCTGTCAAATAAAATAAATAAAATCTTCAAAAAAATAAATAAATAAAATAAATAAATACAACCAAGAATAAATAAATGGATTCCACCAGTCTCTTCTTTCAGGTTTAGTGCTTTAAATGGTTACTTCTTATCTTTATCAAACACTGAAATCATAAAAAAAATTGCTCGCACTTTGGAAAACAGTAAGCAATCCACGAACAGTAATTTGAAAATGATTTGATGTCAACCAATAACTCTTCCCCATTCTACTTTATTCATTCACATAAAAACATAATCTAAAACCAAATAATTCTAAGGTCTGTTAGTACATGTAGAAGAAATAGTAAAAATGTCATTTTTATATTTGTTTACCTCAAAAACCGAATCAGAACCACAGCCGTAGGTGGAACACGGCCCACGTACTCTCATCACGTTTTCTCTCTTCTCGCTTTGGAGGCTGTAAACTGCCCTGCACAGGTTCCAGTGCTCCGCGACAAAGCCAATGGTGACACCGGGAGGGCACTGCACCTCCAGCTGCAGATGAAGACGTGACAGAGGGGAGGACGCTACAGAGATACCCATACGCATACACACCACCTAGATGTGCTCTTAAGTCTTTCACGGACTAGAAAAATTGTTACTGGAAGACAGCCTTCCATTTTACCCAGGCTCGCTCTTAGGGCTGTAGGTCAGAACAGCCTTGAGAGCGGAGGTCACATTTCCCTTTGGAACAAAGTGACTGCTTACCATACAATGGACAGTTCTCCAAGCTCACGACTGCTCAGCTGTGTGCAGCACCTGCGTGAGCTCCTCTGAGTCAACCTATAGAACCTGGGGGCACGGGGACCTACACCAACATACTGCTCAAGACACTCATGCTGTTTACTGTGCTGTGGTGAAGTTCTTTGTCTCTGCTCTAGGTGTCTCACGTCTTCCGGCACAATTCATGACAAAGCAAGCAAGGTAACTTCTTAGATTTAAATCACAGACATGACAATTATAAGAGAAATGGAAAAAGAGGCATTCTGAAAACTGAATATTGTGAAAACAACAGAATGTGTGAATGAATATATAAAGCCATTTTATTGATTGATTGATTTAAAGACTTTATTATTTGACAGAGCGAGAAAGCGCAAGTAGGGGAGCAGCAGAGGAGAGAAGGAGAAGCAGACTCCCCGCTAAGCAGGGACCCCAGGATTATGGCCTGAACCAAAGGCAGATGCTTAACCAACGGAGCCACCCACACACTCCATAAAGCCATTTTATTTTATTTTATTTTTTTTAAAGATTTTATTTATTTATTTGACAGAGACAGCCAGCGAGAGAGGGAACACAAGCAGGGGGAGTGGGAGAGGAAGAAGCAGGCTCATAGCGGAGGAGCCTGATGCGGGGCTCGATCCCGTAACGCCGGGATCACGCCCTGAGCCGAAGGCAGACACTTAACCGCTGTGCCACCCAGGCGCCCCCATAAAGCCATTTTAAAAAGAGTTTCAAAATTGTCCACTGCCCTGTTTTGGCTAAGCATCTCTACAATACTCCTCTGTGAAGAACTAAGATCTTCATATTTAGTAATAACAAGAGTCAGAGTTCAAGTTCTACTGGTAGCTTTTCTGGTGTCATATATACTTTTCTAAGAGTTTCCACTAGGTCTCATCATGGGGCAGGACTACATAGCTTCATGAACTGTCAAATCAAGATATTTCTTTAAAAAGATTTTATTTATTTATTTGACAAAGAGAGAGCGAGCATAAGTGGGCAGAGAAGCAGGCAGAGGGAGAGGGGGAAGCAGGCTCCCCACTGAGCAGAGAACCCGATGTGGGGCTTGACCCCAAGACCGGGATCATGACCTGAGCAGAAGGCAGATGCTTAACCAACTGAGCCCCCAAGGGACCCCTCAAATCAAGATATTATTTTAAAAAAAAGATGTTATTGTTCATATATATACATTCACACATATACTTAAGCATATAAATTTGATAGCTGCCTAGGATTAAGATCTTATACAAGTTTAGGCCTCAGAGCTAAAGAAAAATAAAAACTGTATACAAGTAAACTACTTAAAAATTCATTTGAGAAGATAATTCAACTCATGAAGAATTCCTACTATACCCAAAAGGACTCAGGATTAAAGGTGAAGATTCATCTCAAATAACAGGCTGTTATTACAAAAACAGTAACGAGAGAGGAGTAAGACTGGGAACAACATTCTCTGAGCACCGTGCTATCTGCCAGGTACTGTAATGAAGAGTTAACATTTACTTATTACTATTTAATCCTCAAAGCAATCCTGTGTGATAGATGCTATTATTATCTCCATCTCAAAGGAAATCAAAACACAGAGAAGGTTGTAAATAAATTAACATTTAGTAAGTGCTGGCACTTACTGTGTCTTCTAAATATCCCCATAATCCTGTGGGGTATAGTTGTGCATAGTTTATGTGCAAGAGCATGGAGCTCCAAAGAAGTTAAGTAAATCGCACAATTTAAGTAGGTGACAAATCTAGAATTCAAAATTCTGGTGGACCTCTCGCTAAGGCTGCTTCATTTCCCTTCAGAGAACAACTTCCTAGAGCCACACAGGCTGTAGAAGAGCAACCCGACTGTAACTCAGAACGTCAGCTCTCTAGTTCCAGCACTCGGGGGCCTGTAACATCCTCATCAGGCACGTCATCTTTCTGAGCCACCCCTTCTTTATCTGTGGCAAGGTGTGGACTGGGATGGGGAGTGTAAAGTCATCCAAGGTCTCTTCCTATTCTAAAAGCATTCGATGATGTCTAGGGACATCTTACCTGGGGATATGTAGGTACATCTGGACACATGTACGTGACTTCTGTTCTAGGTCACAGATACAATTCCAATTCAAGAGAGACAAGTGACAAAATTGTGGTCACCGAATAAATACCCTAATTTCTGTCTGACCCGCCAGAAGACAAGAGCCCACAAGAAAAAGCCCTCTGTGATTTTCCTTGGGTGAAACAATGTGGCCTCCTTCCTCCCCACTCCCTTCTTTCATGCTGACCAGCAGACCCAGTGAAAATCCCCTCATTGTCATTCTGGAAGGAGCACAAGCGTGCTGTGAAGACTTGGATCAGGAGAAACCAGGGATAAGACCTGCATTCTCTGACCTCTTGCCTGGAGGAGGGACAACAGAGGCAACAGCAGGTGCATCTGAAAGGTCTCTGCATTGTCATGATTTCTCGGCCCATAAAGTCGGTGACCCGGAGGATGAAGGGCCTTAGTGTCCGATAAGCATTTCTGAAGTCATCTGTGTCTTCAGTTACGATGTAAACCATTTGGTCCAGGTTGTTTTTAATATCATATCTATTATTAGTTTCAAAAGATGTCATCACTAAAAAAATAAAATAAGAAAACCACTTTAAATTAGAAGCAGTTAAAATGGGCGTCAAGAAGTCCTTTTCTAGTATTTCTTAGGGGCTTAAAGCAAAATAGCTTTTTAAAAATTTAAAGTGAAATATTACAATTGATTAGGACACCAAAATGATTCAGATACCGAATAAATACCTGGTAATTTTGAAAATCTAAAACATTTCTTTTAAGGAGATCAGTACAAAATGATTTTTAAAACTTTTCCATACAAATGCAAAGACTAAATCTATATTCCTGGAGTACCTGAATTTAGAAAACTTAAATTATAAAACCATGTAAATGAAATTATACATTTTACCATAAAGTAGTCAGCTCAAGAAATATACTGAGATGGTTAGGGTCATTCATAATTGCAAACAGGAAAATGAACCAAGGAAACTCAGAGGCTCTGTGTGGTGGTCAAATGCATGTGCAGATCTGGTGGTAACGTGGGGGTCAGTAATCTAGTGAGGATGAACTGAGATCAAGCAGTATGTTTACTGTGATTTCTTTTTACTTCTAAAGCAAGGGCACTGGACTAGAGCTTAGCAGATTTAGATTCTATTTCCAGCCCTACCACTGATTAGCTGACTGTGGGGCCCCCGGCTAATTCATTTAGTCTCTTGATTCCTTCTTTCCCTCTTCCATGAAAGATGAATATGCGGAATGGGGGGGTTTGGCCAGATAAAATGTAAGTCTTTTTCAAGTCTAAGAACTTATGTATGATACATAAATAGATACAATTATACAAAATAATTCCCTTTATTACTTTCTTGAAGGAAGGGTAAAAGAAGATAGTCTTTTCCCTTTGAACCACTAAGAGATGATCAATATTAAGGAACTAGATATTGGGTAATGCAAATTTTCACCTGATTCAAATACTGCTGAACACTACAAAATTATACCTACTTTCCAGAGGCTCAAAATGCTGAAGGACGTGTATGTTGTCCAACTGTTGGGATAGAACAAAGCAATTAGGAAAAATAGAAATAACATAATTAAATCAAATCAGTGTTAGAAAAGAAGCTGATGAGAGAGGTATTAAAATGTATTAATTGATACCAAAATATCTTTTTGAAATTGAATGGAATAAAAAAATTATCAAGTGAAATTAGCCTATCTGTACCTAGTCAGCAGAGCTGTCCAGGTAGGAAAATCACTTTTCTCCACTTTAAAAGATAAAGTTACCAAAAAAAAAAAAAAAAAAAAAGAAGTTGCCCGGTACATCAGAAAATCATCATCCTGCTATAGTAACAGCACCTAGAAGAAGCTGTGTTGATACAGATTGTTTCTAGCTCTGCCCCTACTCACTGGTCTCATTGACAGGTCACTCACACTCACAGCCTGGAGGTGCTCAGAAAGTTCAGGACGGAATAACACAGACCAGCCACAGAGGAAACTATTTTCTCAGTGGCTTAGGGAGAGCAAATCAGCCAGGAACCTCACACAGGAGTATCCAGCTTTACATTATTTTCACAGGTACCCCTGGAAGATGTTAACACACTGATTTCCACTCATTTGAGCTACTAATGCAAGGGTCTTCCCTGGGTGCATACTTTAATAAGGAGAGGGTCCACAAAGGCTGGAAGCATGTGATTAGGATTAGGGCAAAGAGGAAGAAACATTCTGGGATGGGATCTCTTGAAAAGGGTGTTGGGAATATCACCCGATAGACTCCTACCTTAACTTCACTTAGGAATCACTCTAAAGACAGTATGATGGGCTCATTACCTGATATACTTGAGAATATCCTAGCAGAAAAGAAGAAACCTCTTTGAGGACAGAGTAATTATATCTATATAACTTTAGATAATATAGATCATTCCTAATCCCTGAGCCCAGAATATTGCCTGAAATGTCATATTTCACCAAATACTCATTGAATACATTAACTGATAAAAAAGTACATGAATGTGGTAATAATAGAAAGTTAAAAATAACTTAACCAGACATAAATATTTTGTGGTGTATGATTACAGGAGGATATGAAGAGGATACAATCCTTCCTTCATTAAAAACTTTTTCTTATATGAAAACACAATCAGGTGAGGAGGTCTAACCATGTCTTCTAAAATGCCAAAAGTGGTCACTAAGGTGGTTTATACTTCCTTTAAAAATCCAGAATGTTAAAACCTAGAACTCAAAAATATTCACTGCTGATAAAAGCATCCACTGCTGAGCAAAATATTCTAAAGAAATAATGCCTGTTAATGTAAAAGAAGTTTGTCCAGTAAGACACTATGGTTGCTATGGCTCAGTTCTCTAACCAATTGGTGGAGTCACTGGCCAAGCCAATACTCTAGAAATAATATAATCCTGCTACTTTGAATGCTCCAGAATCTTGACAGTCCTGATAATGATTCATGGAATCTACATCAGAGATTGCAAAAAGGCGAGGATAAGGAAAATGATAAAGCAAATGGTTCTGTCTTCTGTTTGCATTTGAGGTGTTTCAACTAATAACATCCACAAGCTACCGCCCATTGGATGGGCCCTGTGTGCCAAAAATAGTAGGTGCACTATAAATCTTAGCTCCTGAAAAATTCTCCCAACCACCCAACGAGGTATGTATTGCTAGTACTATTTTATTGATGAGGAATTCAAGCACCAACAGTTACTGAAGGTAACTTATGAAAGTTACTGAAGGTTGCAGAGTGAGGAGGGAGTACAGCTAGAATTTAAAACCAGGTTTGCCTGGTTGCACACATTTTTGTTGCTTTTTTCACTTATTTTTTTAAATTCAAAACATCGCTGAAAGAGAAAACAGAATTCATAAAATATGTTCATTTAACTCCTTGTCAGAGTAATAGAAGGAATTTAAAACGTGGCAAATTAAGAAAACTGGCAAGTCCCTTGCTTATAATGTATTTCAACATCTCCTTTTTCTAAAACCAAACATAATTCAATAGGTTCTAAGGAACTTCCAGTACTTGCTTCATCTAGTTTTCATTAAGCAATTCTTTTGAGTCTCTGACATGTGGTTTTAAGCGATACCATTTGGTACATGGCTTTGACATACTGCCCCAGTTCCTGAGCCGGATATCCTGATAGCTTCAGAATGTCTATAGGGATGGAAAATAAGAATTCACTGTGTTGTGGGAAGAGGGGTCTCTGGAATTTGGCCTGAAGCAAAACCCTTGGTAGTTCTCTTTTTATTGACATTTTATGTTTGGAGGGTGGCAGGAGTGGCTAATAAAAATTGTGGGTAATGATTGAAAAAGGGATGGGCAGAGGCACTCAGTGACTCGTTGACGGTCTACTGTTCTGCTCTACTGTTGCTGTTCTTGGTGTTAACTCTTCTATGCAAACACCTCATCTAGCATCTTCCATAGTTTTTCCTCTGCTCCTGTTTTTTAAACTGCCTTCCCCAGGACACCTTACGTATCTTAAAATTCAGCATACATCCTTTAGAAAGCCTACCGATCCCACCAAATACATTCCTGCACTCATTTTCCCTTCACATATCTGAAATCAGTACCACCACTCCCACGGTCTCACAAACAGGACCCTTGTCATCACTGACCCATCACCTTCATCCGCTCTATCCAGCTCTGGATCTCTTTTTGTCAGATCCCCAGTCATGTTTCATATAAGAAAATTATTTGGATTTGTGTGGAGTACCTGGGTTAAGTATTCCAGACCAGGAGGACAGTTTGGCATAAGAGCAGGCCCTGGCATCCATGTGATTGGAACAGGTTGATTTGGCATATGATATTTGCCAGGCTGGTACTGGATAGGATGGATACCACCAGGTAGCTGGTACGAGGGAAAGGCACAGGGCTGCTGCGGACTGTAGTATCCCACAGGCAAGCCTCCTGGGTAGCCTGCAGGTGGAGGGACAGCTAGTCCAGGGGCTCCTGTATCCAAAAACAAAGGAAAGTGTTATACACTACTAACACTATAACACATTGCAAGTTAGAATGACCTTTTACATGAAAAATATATGTGCCACACAACACCCACTTTGGGATAAAACACGACCCATTTTCTGAATGTGTACCATGCACAGACAATGTATTAAGTAAGGGGCTTTATGTATTAACTCATTTAATCCTCTTAAAGGTTCCTAATCCCTGATTGTAAGATAATTATTCTATACAGAGGTGTAGAGATAAGGTCTGAAACATCAAGTAACATGTTGGCTTCTCTGTAATAGGTTTCTCCCTTGGAGATAATAATATACCTGCTTCACTAGGCTGTAGTGGGATTAGCACAAGACTTAGCACATAATTAGCACTGTACATTTATGTTATTAAGTTTACTGTTGTTTTTGTTTAGGGTCACAAAGATAGTAACTTTAAAGGGATGTTTTTAATGATAGCTATGTAATTCCAGAACAGTTTCATCACTCCAGAAAGAAAGCCCACACGCATTAGCAATTATTTCCCATCTTCTGCTCCAGCCCCTGGAAACCATGTCACTACAGATTTCCCTAACCTGGACATTCCATATAAATGAAATCGGGTAACATGTAGCCTTTGTGTCTGGTTTCTTTGACTTAGCATGATATTTTCAAGGTTCATCCATGTTGTAGCATGTACTAGTAGTTCATTCCTTTTCGTGGCTCAGTAATATTTCATTGCACGGACACATCACTTTTTATGTATTCATTAATCAACCGATTAATGATTTGGGTTGTTTCTACCTTTTGGCTACTATTTGTAATAACACTGCTGTGAAATTAGTGTAAATTTTGGTGTGAACATAAGTTTTCAATTCTCGAGTAGGAATGGAATTAGCCTTAACATTTTGAGGGAATGCCAAACTGTTTTCCGAAGTGGCTTCACTGTTTTACACTCCTACTGCTGAACTCACTTATTAGTGCTAGTTGTGTGTGCATGTATGTGTGTATCCCTTAGGATGATCTACATACAAGATGACGTCATCTGCAAATAGAGATAGCTTTACTTCTTCCTTTCCAATCTGGATGACTTTTATTACTTTTCCTTGCCGAACTGCCCTGGCTAAAACCTCCAGTACAATGTTGAATATAAGTGGCATGAGGCGATATCCTGTCTTGTTCTTGACTTTAGGGGGAATGCTTTTGGCTTTTGCTATTAAGCATGATGCTTTTCATAGATGCCTTTTATTAAGTTGAGGAAGTTCCCTCCTATTCCTCGTTTGTTAAGTGTTTTAATTATGCAGGATGTTTCACTTTGTCAAATACTTTTTCTCTATCTATTGATATGATCATATGATTTTTGTACTATATTCCATTAATATGGTACATACATTGACTGATTTTCGAATGATGAACCAATCTCTCATACTTGGGACAAACTGCATTTGGTCATGGTATATAATCCCTATTATATATTGCTGGATTTGGTTACTACATTGCTAGAATTCTGTGGAGCATTTTTGCATCTGTATTAACTTATAAGGAATATTGCTCTATTGTTTTCATTTCTTGTGATGTCTTTGTCTAATTTTGCTAGTAGGGTAATACTGGCTTCACAGAATGGGCTGGGAAATAAGTGTTCACCATTCTTAAATTTCTTGTAAAGGGCTGGTATTAAACCCTTCATTAAGCATTTGGTAGAATTCATGAAGCCATCCAGACCTGGGCTTTACTTTGTCAGAAATTTTTAAATGACTAATTCAATCTCTTGCTATATAGCTCTATTCAGGTTTTCTATTTCTTGGAGTCGGTTTCAGTTGTTTGTGTTTTTCTACGAATTTGTCCATTTCATCTAGGTTTTCCAGTTTGTTGGTATGAAACTGTTCATAGTATTCTCTTGTAATACATTTTAATTTTTATAAGCTTGTTAGTAATGTCTCCATTTTCACTCTTGATATTAACACTTTGAGTCTTTTTTTTTTTTTCTTGGTCAGTCTAGCTTAAGATTTCTCAATTTTGTTGATATTTTCAAAGACCCAACTTTTGGTTTTGTCAGTTTGGCCTATTGCTTTTCCTTTCTTTATTTCATTTACTTCTACTTTAAAATTCTGTTATTTCCTCCTACTTGCTTAGGGTTTGGCTTCTCTCTAAGGTGGAAAGTTGGGTTACTATTTGAGGTCTTTCTTCTTTTTTAATATAGGTGTTGATAGTTATAAATTTCTCTCTATGCTGTGTTTCTCTTTTTAAAGATTTATTTACTTATTAGAGAGAGAGACAGAGAGGGGAGGGGTAGAGAGGAAGAGAGGGAGAGACAATCTGAAGCAAATTCCCTGCTGAGCACAGAGCCCGATGTGGAGCTTAATCTCACAACCCTGAGATCATGACCCGAACTGAAATTAAGAGTCAGATGCCCAACCGAGTCACCCAGGCATCCCTCTCTATGCTGTTTTAGCTGTATCCCATAAGGGATATTGAGGTTTGGTATATTGGTATATTGAGGTTTTATTTACTCAAAAGTATTTTCCAATTCCTCTTGTAATTTCTTTCTGTCCTTTTGCTTATTTAAGGGTGTGTTAATTTCCTCAGATTTCCCAACTTTCTTTCTATTTTTATTGATTACTAATTTTATTCCATTGTGAAATCAATATGATCTCAGTTTTAAATTTATGAGACTTGTTTTTTGGCTTAATCAGTAATCTCTCTTGGAGAATGTCCCATGTGCACTTGGGAAGAATGTATATTCCACTGTTGTTGGGTAGAGTGAGCTATACGTGTCTATGTTTAATTTGGTGTATAATATTTCCCTTTTGACCTTCTGTTTAGTTGTTCTATCCATTACTGTAAGTGGGGTATTGCAGTCTCCAACTCTTATTTACTGAAATGTCTATTTTACTCTTGAATTCCGTCATTTTTTGCTTCATATATTTTGGAGCTCTGTTTTTAGATGTATACATGTATATAATTGTTATGTCTTCTGATGGATTGACACTTCTATTATTGTAAAATGTTCTTCATCTCTAGTAACAATTTTTGCCTTAAGGTATATTTTGTCTGATATAAGTATAGCTATTTCACTAATTCTTAACAACGAAGTTTGAGAAACATTGTTCTAATATAGTGTTTTACAATCTGTACATACAATCTGTGAGCTGTGAAATCAATTTAATGATTCACAATTAAAAATTTTTTAAATAAAATTTACTACACTAGAATAAAATAAAATAGAAAAAAATCAAACTGTATTTCCCACATGCTGCATACTCACTGTATTGAATATTGCTTGGTGAAATGTTATATATAGCATATATATATTACATATATATAAATATTTTTATATATAAATATATACATACATATATATTGTTTACTCTGGGTCACAGCAGATTGTCATCAAGAATGTTTAAGGGGGGACGCCTGGGTGGCACAGCGGTTAAGCGTCTGCCTTCGGCTCAGGGCGTGATCCTGGTGTTATGGGATCGAGCCCCGCATCAGGCTCCTCTGCTATGAGCCTGCTTCTTCCTCTCCCACTCCCCCTGCTTGTGTTCCCTCTCTCGCTGGCTGTCTCTATCTCTGTCAAATAAATAAATAAAATCTTTAAAAAAAAAAAGAATGTTTAAGGGGGCGCCTGGCTGGTTCAGTCAGTAGAGCATGTGAATCTCAATCTTGGGGCTGAGTTTGAGCCCTATGGTAGGTGTAGAGATTACTTTAAAAAATTTTTTTTTTTAATTAAAAAAAATTTTTTTTAATTAAAAAAATTTAAAGAAAGAATGTTTGAAAGCCAGTGATTTAAAGACCCTTCTGTTAAACCAACATACAAAAGAAAAGATCCTATTTTAGAAAGGGAAAGATGGAGACAATGTCACAAAACTGTGATGCATAATCACATAGGAGTTTGTTTTCACCATGGTTGCAAATAGTTTTGTGGATCTTCTCCTTGAAGGGAAAAAACAAATCTTCTGTAAATACAGGTTAAACTGAGTTTCTTTCTGAAAATTGCTACTTGTCTATAAAATTCCTGTTTATAACGTGTGTATGTGCATGTATCTTTGTTTTCTTACACTGGGATGTTGGTCCAGAAGACAGCAAGTGATGTCAGAAGCCGAGATTCATCTCCTGTCTGAGTAAGTGCACTAAAGGGAACAAGCCTGGGAGAGCTGTAGCTTGGGCTGTGATGCTGAAGGCCCATAAATGCTGTCTTAGTTCCCAAAGTAACCCAGGCTCTGGGCCTGTGGCTCTACAGACAGGGGAATCCGGTATCTTTCTGTAATCAGAAAGCAATGCCACACAGCTGTGCAGGGCAGGGACTGATATTTCCTGAAAAATGGGAACAGTGCATTGGTGGCTGTTCTTTGAAAAGGTCCCTCCTACAGAATGAAAAAGACCTGAGAGAGTGGGGTAAGATGGAGACTACGCTCTCTCTTGGAGAACCCAAATAACTGGATCCTGAACACCATGCACACCAGGAAGGAGCTCCTGCTGGAGGAGGCTAGTAATAGTTAATACTTGCTGAGCTTTTATTGTGGTCCAGGCACTACTGTAACTATTTTACATGTATTAAATCTTGTAATCTAGGCATCAACCTTATGTGGCAGGGACTATTACTATTACCCTTAATTTACAGAGGAGAAAATTGAGGCATAGGAGGATAAGTAACTTGCTAAAGAATCAATAATGTCAATATGTGACACAGTCAGAATTAAAACTCAAGCATTCTGACTGCGGAGGCACCCTTGATTAAATTATGCTAATACTCCCGTTAGATCAGAGAGGCGTGGAACATCCAAAATAGGACTCTATGGATGGCCGTGAAACTACAGACTAGAAGAGCAACTCCAGCTGGCAGCTGTTTTTTTAGGCCTTAAGTTTTGTGTGCATATGCATGTGCGTGCGCACACGCACACACGCACACACGCACACACACACACACACACACCTCTCCTAGGGGATGTCACAGAAATAACAGCTTAGCTGGCAGAAAGCTGGCTTCAGAAAGAGCTAGTGGTCACCAACATAGAGGCAAAGCAGTGGTCTGGGGTCAGCCCATGCTGAGGAAACCAGCCACCACCAGGAAGGGACATTCCCCAAGACTTCCAGAAGTTGTCTGGGATGAGAAATAAATACAGATCGTACTTCCTGAAAGGCAAATTGGACAGAGGGTCAGATTCCAGTGATTTGGGCACTAAAGGGAGGAGTGGCTGTTGATGCTCATGAAGCCTGGGACGTTCTGGTTACTCGTCAAAACCCCACTCAGAAGCATCGTGAATTGTGGAACTATTTCTTCTAATACTGACAACAAAGTCATGAAATAAATCAGACATTTCTTTATTTGGGAAACATTCCACAATTCCATCTCAAGGACCAGCTGCTGTGCTTGCTGCTAGACACAGAAAGATGTAGAAAGACATGTCTGTCTTTGAGGACACTCAGTTCTGCAGAAAATACACAGATTTTTTTTTGAAAACGTGAATGGTTATCATGAGGCAAGTAACTCGTGGGATCAGGGGTAGATTCATAGTGTGTGAAGAGATTAGAGAGGAAGGGTGCTCAACCTAGGCAGAGAAGGTACCCTATGATGTGAGTGCTGACCTGTTAGACCCAGACAGCACCTCCACAATGGGCAAAGGTTTTGCAGGGACAGTAGGTGCAAAATGAACAGTTGCACAGAGGAGGCTCAGTATTGCAAGCGGTCAAGGCTACGTATAGAGATTTAGCAGACAGGCTAGAAAGGAAGGTGGGGAGGGGGTGAAGATTATGAAAGACCTATACTCTGTGCAAAGAGTAAACTGTATACCAATAAAATAGAAAGTGAAGTAATTGGACTTACACTTAGAACCTCTATGAACGAGGTTCAGTTAGGCAGGAGGTGCCTACAGGAGTGCAGACGGAAGGCAAGTTAATTTGTAATGTAAGGAGGAGTAAGTGGAAGAGTAATAAGCAACACTGAAAAGATAGTCCTGTCTCAGTAACAGACTGGATATGAGGGAAGATTCTCAAGTTCTGAGGTGGGTCCCTGCAATCTCCAGAGGACGGAAAGAATAGAGGGTATGTGCTCTGGAGCGACGTGCCAAAGTTGAATCGCAGACCACTGAGTTTGAGATCCAGGGTCCTTCCAGGGCAAATGGTCTCTAGGCAGTTGGAAATGCAGGTTCAGAGCACAGGAGACTGATATGGGTGGGTGCTAAGGGATTCTTAAGTGGTTAAAGGCAAATTACCAAGATCAGGAGAGTGTGTAAAAAGGTTCGGCGAATGGGCTAGGTCGAAGAGGGAGACAAGGCAGGGCAGGGGAGTCGCCCAACCTTGGGGAACACCAGTTCTTTAGAAGACGTATAGGTGTTGACAGAGAGTGAGAGTCAGGAGAGACTAAAGGAAAAATAATAGTAACTAGAAACAATGTCAAATTAGAGCTACCTGAGAAAAAACAAAAACAAAAAACTCTAGTGTCTTTAGAACAAATGGAAGAAATTACATGTTTCAGTTTGTCATGAAGAATATACTTCAATTCATTTAAGAACTGTGTTTAAGAGAGTACCCAAATTAGACTGGAAATCAGATATCCCTACCCCTTTTTCTGAACTATTAAAAACAATTCAACTAAAAGTCATATAATGATCTTAAGAATACTGTTTTATCACCTCAGTGAGTTGCTTAATTCTTATATTAGCCATGTGATTTTAACCTAAAAGTACCTCATGTAATAAAATTTGAGGATCAATAAATTAGAAAATTATAGTTTAGATTATGGGGCTATTCAGCACAGATTATATTTCTAAGAAAAATTATATACATGTTTATGTAATCAAATGATTTTTGTTATATTTATTACTCACAGATGTTATGAGAGCTGAAGGAATAAACATGATCAAATTATGTGTGGTAAACAGTATATTATATTCCCCTTTGAGCTTTGAAATTACCATTAAGGATACTGATTGGTTCTGTAGGAAACCAAAACAAAGCAAAATGGTTAATTCTGTGTAACTATAATATCTCATATTTATTTACATAAATAACTCTGTTATGGAGCGTTGTCCTACCAATACTAGTGTGAAAAATACCGCTTTGTGGGATTTGTATCTTCTCGGTTATTTTGAATACTATCATCCTTTTTTATTTCAAGAAATTATGTCATTTCTTTTCTTTAAATAGACTACATGTAACAAAAGTGTCTTTATTAGCTATTCTTTCACACATATTTGGGACAAAATTATTTTCAGTGGGAACACATGGCCAGTACTCTAATGCAAGTAGAAATTAAATAACTGAATTTAAAGAAATTATTTAAAGCCAAATACTTTATAGTATTTCAAGTTCCTTCATGTGAATAACATAAATAATTCATAAGTAAGTATATAGTTCAGCCACTAGGTGGCGATCACAGTGAATTTTTGTCACTGTATTTCATAACTGAAAATTCAGTTCTGTGCCCTGCACTATCATCTTTTTCAACTTATCTAGTCATTTGATTTGAATGCTATATCCTATGCTCTTGCTAATTTTTTGATACGAGGAATAGGTACTTTCCCAGACGAACAGAACATGACTTAGCCAATGCAACTTAGAAATGGTAGAGCCTCTGTTCTAGTGGAATCTAGGTTCTTGGATACAGAGCTATCCATGAATTAGGAGAAATGGTCAGATATAGCGTGATTATAATGTAGGACTGTCAAGACCTTGGATTTAGCGGGAGTTGAGCCAGTAATGGCATTATATTGGATCAGATATGCATACATACAAGGGAAACGGGAAAAGGAAGCCCTGCTGTTTTCAGAAAACACTGCAAGAGCAGAGGTTAACTGAGCTCCATGGATCGTAAGTCTAGAGCCAAAACATTTTTACCATTATCCTGTGGGTACTGGGGAGTCTTCTCCTCTTTCACAGACTAACTCAATGGTTTCTACCTCTAAATATACACTTAACTATATATTTAGAGAAATGCTGCTACACCTTAACTATCATTTTCTAGGTCACTGAAATGTATTTGCATACAACCACGATCATTTCCGTCCTTACTTCAAAAGTATATTTCTAATTTAAAAAATTTTACACACTGCCTAATTACTTTCTAAAAAGACTGTAACTCGGATTTCCACTAGCATTATGAGTATTCATTTCACTGAGTCACCACCAGTAGTGCATTCAGACTTATATAAATATTTGTATAAGTACTTAATCAGCACTCAAGGCCATTCACCTCCATTTCTCCATTTGTCCCATATATGTCTCCTGCCAGACTTTCATGACCTTGGCCCTTTTAAAAAAAAATTTCAATTCAATTAATTAACATATAGTGTATAATTAGTTTTACAGGTAGAAGTCAGTGATTCATCAGTCTTACATAATACCCAGTGTTCATTACACACCATGAGCCCTCCTTAATGTCCATCATGAGCTACCCCATCCCCCCACCCGACCTTGTGCTTTTGTAAACACAGCTCCTTCTGCCAGAAAGGCCCTTCCTCCTTTTCTTTGAGTGAGAAACTCCTTATCAAGCCAGAAATATCTGACTTCCTCAATTATATCTTCCCTCAAATCCCTGGTAGAGTCAGTTACTGCCCTACAACATTCTCTTCGTATTTTTCTAACATAGTGAAGACAATGCCATCAGTGTTTGAATAACTTCCTTCCTCAGCAGCCTACAAATATATTCTAATGGACATCTAGTAAACTACTTGGCATCCTGGAGGCATTCAATACTTATTTACTGAATCACTCAATTACTTACTTCTAAAAGCAATCTTAACTACTAGTATGGTTTCCCGGAGAGGTGAAGTATCTTTCTGATTTAACCCACCTGGTATAAAATGGGAACTGTAGTCAGGCGGAGCATCAGGCCTTGGGTCAGGAGACTTTATCTGATTCTCCGTTTCATCTGTAGGTTGCTCAGGGGCGGTGGGGACCACACCTTGGGAGAAGAGGTAGAGGGGACATGATTTATAATGGAAGTGATAACGTGGTAAGAGAATATATTCACTTTTTCTTATCAATGAATGTAAATAATATGAAATACACTCATATTCTTATAAGACACATAGCTCGTGTATATTAGGTATTAACCTATTAATATATATTGATGAATTTTCAGGCTGAATATATATTTTTTTCTTTTTAAACAAAGCAATTATTCATATTGTGCTATGATCAGAGCCACACCCTTTCATGCTCATGGTTCAGCTGACCGCATGTAGCAATGGTGCCACACACGACTCAGTTCGAGGCCGTTTTATCTACCTCTCCAGGGAAAGTGATCTCCGTCACTATAGCTGCAGCAAGGGGGGGACTGAACTCACTTTCCATGATGCTATCTTCTCCCCTGTTGCGATTAGAGACATGTCTCCCTGTACTCACTACAAGGAAAAATTCTGATTCTCCTCTGATTTTTATCTCTGAAAAACACGAATCCCACAAATGTGGTGTTTCTCTCCTTCCATCATCTCCTGCACTGCTTGAAAATGTAGGACCTGATTCTGAGCCCTTCTCTATATGGGCAGGCCGTCACTACAGGCCTCTTATTACTACTGCCCCTCTTTGCATACTTACTTTCTTACTTTTTCCTTTACTTAATTCTCCCCACATACTTTAGAGATCTTTCAGTACATACGTGCCAATATAAATCCCTTTTAATCCGTTTCTCTCAAAGATAGATAGAAATGTGCATACATATAAATGAACACATATATGTTTTCTCCAAATGCTAAATAACAATAAAAAAAAGAACTTCAAAAGGAAATAAACTCCAATTTTTAAGGAAAATATCACATAATTCACATTTGAAAATAAGGTATATTAAAATTTATTCATAAAATCTTACCTGACATTTTGGAGAATTTCACTTAGTCCTACAAAACAAAACATTTTAATACCTTAAGATAGATATATATAGTTACTATTATTACTTAGTGATACATGTAAAAATCTGTAATTTTTTTAGTTGTTAGTTACCTTTAATTCATTCCTTCATTATGTCAACAAATACTTACTAAGCACTTATTATATATCAGGCACTAACATAGATGTTGAAAATGCAGTAATCAGAAAAACAGGTGCCCATCCCTCATGCTGGAGATTATATTTTAGTGGCATGAGATTAAAAACACATTAACAAATATTTTAAGATTATATGTGGATAGTACAGATACATAAAGAAAACAAAGTATAAAGTGCAGGAAAAACATGGATGGGGGTCCCAGGAGGTTCAGGGAAAGCCTCTCTCAGGAGATAACCTTCGAGCCGTTTGAACCAGGAAAGGAGGCCTGACACTACAAATGTAGGAATGGAGTTCTAGGAAAACAGGCAATACGTGCAAAGGCCCCGAGATGGCACTGAGCTTGTGGTACTCAAGGGTGAGGAAGAGGCGTGACTGGGACACAAGGACTGAAGAGAACAGAATGAAGAGATGGAGACAAGTCTGATCCTACCAGAAGACCGAGGCAAGACCGAGCAATTGCTGTAATTGCAGCTGGGCAGTCTTCGGAGGACTTTAATCAGTGGAGTGATGAGAGCTGATTTATACTTTCTCTTGAAGGGGCAAGAGTGGAAGCAGTGAGGATGGGATGGCAGCCGAAATCCAGGTGAGACCGATGCTGGCTTAGACTGGGGAGGGTGATGCGTGGTCAGGAGCAGAACCTACAGGAGCTGCTGATGGACAAAGGAAGAGAGGAGTCAAGGATGAGTGTCGGTTTTCAGACCAGGGTACCGGAGCTGATGACTGTGCCATTAACTGAACTAGAGAGGAAGATGGTGGGGAAATGGTAGGGACTGGGGAAGGTAGGAATCAAAAGCTCAAAACAGGCATGTTTTGTTTAAGAAGAGACCAAAAGAAGTTTATTTTATTTAAATAAACAGTATATATATGAAAACATTATGAGTATAACTCAAGAGAAGTAAAATAGAGGTTGAGATGAGATTTGAAACAAAGGGTGGGGGAGAGATTTCATGGATTCCTTCAAGATTGAAAAAAAAGTCATTATCAGAGAAAGCAATTTCAGGATTTCTGAGTTCTGGATGATAACAATGAACAACATCAACAAAGGCTATAATTTACTGAATGCTTATCTAATGTCAGGCAAAGCATTGAATACTTTCCATATCTTTAATTATATTATCTGTCTCATATATAAATAGCCACCCTGCTAAAATCAAGTACTTTTAAATCCAGTCTGTTTTGGATTTTCTTTTCAATGTGTCATTCTGTTTATCAGATTACAAAATGGGATCATTTATGCAGTTCAAGCTGAGAAGAAAGTCACCAATATAGATGAGGTATGTCAAAGAAACTTTAGATTACCATATAAGACAGTAGACAATATGGATACTGAGTTGACTCAATATATGTAGATTTCCAGCTCAAATGACTGTCTTGCCAAGCATGGATCAGAATCCCACCAGTCTTGCACCATTTCCACTCACCTCTGGAACTAGAGCTAGTTGTACAAAGTCCTATGTGTCTTAAAGGTTAAAGAAGTATTCGGGTGGAGGGGCACCTGGTGGCTCAGATGGTTAAGCCTCTGCCTTCAGCTCAGGTCATGATCTCCAGGTTCTGGGATCGAGCCCCACGTCAGGCTCCCAGCTCAGCTGGGAGTTTGCTTCTCCCTCTCCCTCTGCCCCTCCCCTTGCTTGTGCTCTGTCTCTCTCTCAAATGAATAAATAAAATCATTAAAAAAAAAAAGGTATTCTGGGGCATATCAAAAAGTCAGACCAAACTGCAGGCCAATCAAAGGACAACAAGGAATTGATCCTGTTCCTTCAATGATGGTAATCTCTGGTGTGTAGAAAATGAATGTTTCTAGAACCTTAAATCCTGGACAGTCTTAGGAATATACCCTCAAGTGACCCTTGAACATGTATACAGAAGATACATACAAAAATGCTGACATACTGTTCACATTAAAAGAAACTAAAAACATTCCTAATGTCCATCAATGGTACATTAAACAAATAAATTATGGTACATTCCTATGATGCAAGAATATACTGTAGTGAAAACAAACTGTAGCCATATACATCAAGAGAAATGAATCTCGAAATTATGACAATAAAAAAAAAAGTCATTGGAGAACACATATATGATATCATTTAAGAATGTCCAAATGTAGGAAAATGAAACAGAACATTTTTTTTTCTGATACATACACAGGGGAAACTTTGAAGAAAAGTTAGGGAATAACATACAATTCAGGAAAATGGGTACATGCAGAGATAGGGTGTGGGGCAAGTGTTTCGTTGTGGCCCACAGGGGCTTGAAGTTTCTCCTTATGTCCTAGTTTACAGGGTGGTGAGACGGGGGGTGATGGGTTCTTACTAGTCTTTAAAAGGTACATGTTTAAATATGTATATTTATGTGTCTGACATGATTTCACAATACAAAAGAACTATTTGACAGTTTTATGTTGCGTATAACTTTCTATCTGTTGTTCCTTTCTACATTAATCCTGGGAACTGTAAACAATGAAGAAACGGTGTCAGAAACTAGTTAGAACAGATGATTCAGTGCCTTAGTGAAAGGGAATTATCCGTCCATGCATCTATCACCTATTCAACTGTCTATAGTGGCAAATGGTAGAGTATAATGCAAAAGCAGCACATTTTAACAATTGCTGAATTTAGGTAAAGACAGAGATTTGAATATTTTTATGTTCAGGGTAAAAACTTGAAGGAAGAAATACAGAATTCTGGATCCCAAATATGAAGCAGTACTTTTGGGGTTCAGGCCTGGAAATCTGTACTTTCAATACAGTCCCTGTGTTCAGGCATGTTGGAGGCTGATCTTGTGTACAGAAAAATAACAGTTCTCAAGCATGTCAGGCAGAGCTTAGAATTCAAATCTGATTTAAGTGACTGAGTCACACCTTGAAAAAATATACCGATCTTTAAATTAAAAAAAAATATAAATGTTTTAAAAAGCAACTAACATCAAAATATACCTACACATTGCCTCACAAGTTGCAGGTGTTTGCAGGATTTACCTCCCCTCTCCTTTGAGATGCTGTTTTCCTTTTGCACCTCAAATTCTCTTCCCTTTGTTATAAAATTTTACCATATACTTTTATCCAAACTGTTACATAAGGCAGGATAATTTCTAGTTGGTACAAGCACAAATCCCTTAACAGGGATGGTGTTCACAGGATTTACCTCCCCAGTAACATCCAGTAGATCGTTTTCAGATTTCCCAATCACTCAGCAAGGACAGAAAGTGCCATAGGTTGAAAAGAGACGGGGTTTTGGCTTTACAACAGATGGAATTCAGATTAGAAAACTGAACTGTGTCTCCACAACAAGTTAGCATGATATAGTTCCAAGAGCTCTTAATTCCAAAGGTCTTCCGCATTTTTAGGGCTTAAGCTGCATACAGGGGAATCTAAGCCAACTGGAACCCAGTAAAGAAGCAAAGAAGACATGGGCTAGACAGGACGAGGTTGGTGAAGCTGTGGTTTGCTGCTTTACAAGGCAGCCCCGGCATCATAAATGGCATTCCACAGCAAGAGATCATTTACATGGACACCCCTTGCTGCATCCAACATTGCAGCTGACACTGTACCTTGTTCTTCAGTTCCACCTTTGTAAACAGTGACGTGCAAGCAAAGCTCAATGAAACCACTGAAATCAGATAGTATGAACAGTGGCTCACACAGACAGATCCCAGGCATCCCTAATGGTTATGTGACTTTGAGTGATTATTCTGCAGTTGGGTTATCTGTTGTGTCATGGGCAATATGACAGCTACATCCACCTCAAAGAAGGTGTGAAGACTGAAATGGTACACTCAGAGAGCACTTTTATTTATTCATTAAAAATTCTATTTTATTTTTTAAAAAGATTTTATTTATTTATTTGACAGAGAGAGAGAGTACAAACAGGGGGAGTGGCAGGCAGAGGGAGAAACAGGCTCCCTATTGAATCCCAGACGATTCACCAACAGAGCCACCCAGGCACCCCCTCAGATAGCACTTTTAAAAACAGTGCCTGGCACACAGCAAATCCTCAACAAGCACGTATTACTATAATTTCACTAGGTAAAATAAACCAGCTTGTGAAGAGACCAAGAATAAGTGTCTGTCTTCAAGTGTAGTGTAAAAAAAGCTCTTTGCCATTCAGCCATTTAACAGGCATTACTAAGCATCCCTGGTGAAGACTTTATTCTGGGTTTCAAGCTGACATCAATAACTCCCCATTGTCTACCAGCAGTGAGAATGGTTCTAGCAGACATGATTTTACAAGTGCTGTTGGTAATGAGTTTCAAATTGGAAGAAACTAGGAGAAAGAAAATGGAGGCATTGCTGGAGGGCTTTTTCCTATTTGTAGCTAAATGAAAGACAAATGACTTAGAGCACATCTTACATGTCTAAAGGATTTGCTATTAGATTTTAGTAGGATAGTGACATTAATTATATTATTCAGATGACTGGATTTATCCACTACTGGATTTATCCAGTAATGGACTTTAAAAATTGCAGACAATTATAGTTACATTAAAGACATCTTCTAAAAATAACAATAATCATTACATCTCCAAGATATAAATAGTGAGGTTATTTTTTAATTACCCTCCATTACAAAAAAAACAGTATTTATGTCTTTATTAGTGTAGTACTTCATGGCATATATTCAAATGAGATAATATATCTGTAATATTACATTTGATTTATTTGAAAGCCTTGATGAAACTCTTATTAAATGTAAATGGTATTTTTCAAGCATTCACAATTTATAAACCTTATTTCACAAGAATCCATGCTGGGTAAATATAAGTTAATGTGCTAATAGTCCCACGAATGCATACATGCCTTGCTTAAAAAAGAAATATTTAATTAAGCTTTGATTAATCTCTCATGTATTAATCATTTTCTTCCATTTCCACAGGAAGTGATGGCTACTCAAGTTCAGTTGTTTCAGGTAACTTTGTGTTGTTGCGTATGAAAGATTTTGTCTGGCCTTTGTCCCAGGCTCTGGGGAGACACTTCTGAACCCTCAGAATTTTCCGAGCGATGGGAGTGCCTTTATTAATCATGGGGGGCCCTTGGACCACACCTCAGTTTATGCTAAGGAGATGTCACAGGATGGGGGCTGATCATGCCAAAAGGTCACTGTATTAAGACGGTGATATTTTGAGCTATGTTATATTTTACTTATCTCTTAACTTCTGGGGAGATGAGAGAGGCTGGAGATTTACTTCAACTACTTGGCTAATGATCCAAGTAACCATGCCTATGTAATGACACCTCAATAAAAACTTTGGCCACTGAAGCTGGAGTGAGCTTCTAGGTGGCAAACACATCAGTATGTTGGGAGCGAATGCATTCTGACTCCACAGGAAAGAGGCATGAAAGTTTCATACCTGAAACGCTACCAGATCTCACCCAATGTGTCTCTTCCTTTGGCTGGTCCTAATCTTTACCCTTCATAATGAAACCTGCATTGTAAATGTAGCACTTAGAATTCTGTGAGTCATTCTAGTGAATGATCAAACCTGAGAGGGTGATTTGTAGCCAGTTGCTCTGAAGTATGGGTGACCTGGCAATCCCTGAGGTTAGGGCTTCAGTGGCAGCAGTCTTACTGGGGATTGTACCTTTAAACTTGTGGAGTCTGTCCTAACTCTGGGTGGTTAGTGTCAGAACTAAACTTCAGTGCTTAGATTTTTGGAAAAGTTGCTGAACTATTACAAATAGAGGTACATATATATATTTCTGATCACAACAGTAAAACATCATCATTTGTAAAGCATCAGTAAGTATAAAGAAATGAACATAACTCTTAAACCCGCTTTCAAAAAAAAACTATTCTTAAAATGTTGGTGAATATCCTGTGTGTGTGTTTGTGTGTGTGTGTGTATGACTTTATGCTTCTGTGTGTATGAATGGGGGGTTTTATAATAAACATTATTAGAAATACTGTGAACTAACAAATATATGTGTTTAAATGTAAGGTACCAATGACTACCTTCACTTATTCAAACTATTCCATTTTTATTGTTCATACCTTTCTAGTATTGTGACTAATGTTATAAAATTTCAATTTACATAAGTATTGTACAAACTTCTTATAATTAAATAATTTTAGAAGAAATCGATTTGTGTTCTATAGGTGAATGTTTTCACAACTTAGGGAACATTTTGCCAAACTATTTTCTTTCTAGCAAGGCTCCTTCAGTTTAAACACAAATCATGTGAGTGACCATCTCAGTGTTAATAAATATTACCTCCCTTTAAACTTTGCCAATTTGCTAGGTGAAAAATTTATTTTGTATTATCGTGCCATTAAACACAATTCTTAATTCAATCACTATTCAAAATAATGTGCTTCCTGAAAGAGAAATTTTAATGGATATTGTGGCTTACAGATTTTAAAGAATCACTCATGAAAATATTACAAAATAGCAGGTACTCAGCACTGTATGGAAGGAACTTTTATTTACACATTCAAAAGGATTGTTGATTCTTCATTTTTAAGTGACCCTTTAAATACCTCTTGCTAATTAAAAGATATAAAACTTTTATTCACTTCTTTGAATGAAGCAAGACAAAGACAAATGGAAATTTAATGGATGCCTAGATAAAGAGTCCCCAAAATTGGAAGTTTAAAAGCAACAGGTGCATTGTGTTCCTATTTAGCTTGCCCATAATTCTGGGTTGAATATTAAAATAGCTCTACCTTACTGAAAGAAAATCCAAATTAACACACATGTTCAGGATAGCCTCTGTAAAATCACTGCCAAAGAACAAACTAGTTCAAATCAAATTTGACTGGAATAGCCAAAAAAATGGCCTCTAAATCTCCCTAACTCTTATACGTTTAGAGTTTATGCAGTCAATTCACTAGACATTATTATTATTATTATTACATTTTTTAATCTTCCATTAATGGATGAAAAAGGCTGGGATGCCCAAGAATCATAAAGAGCTTTAGAAATGAGGTATTATAACAGAGGGGGAAACTGAGGCACAGAGGAGTTATTTAAAGGCTTTTCCCTGAGGGTGCACAGCCATTAAGAAGTACTGCCAGCATCTGACCAGTAATCCAGTTCCCCCCAGGCTACAGCACGTTGCTGCTACACCTCAGCCTTCCTCTTCCCCATAACTGCAGCCACACAGAACCCTTCAATATTTACCTTTAAGGTAGGGTGCAGTGGAAAAAATACTAGAAAAATAAATACAATCTAATGAGCTACTCTTCCTTGTTTCTGGTGATAGACGGTAGAATTAAAAGGCAGAAACTAGTTTGAATGTTTCTTTTTGAATATGAAATTCATTTCATAAATGGGTGGGTCTGGTCTTTGAAATGTTCTTATAGTAATGGTGACACATTTATATTAATCCATCTATTTCAGCTCACCAAAAGTTTTGTGGATTATAAATACACTATTCATACGTGCTATTACCAAGGATAATATTGGCTACAAATGTTAAACTGAGTCCGTTTACTTACTTTACTGAATATGATGAGATATGTGAAGAATTCATTGCACACACAAAAAAATTCTGCAGTAAGATTTCTCATGACATAAACAGAGATCAGGAAGAAAATGCTTCCTGGGAACTGGCCCAAGGGGAGATCATGTTTATAAATGGAAGTACTGGGGTCTCAGCTATTCTACTCTGGCCCAATAGACTCACTGGACCAAAAAGAAAACACTTTTCTGTCTTGGAGGTGGTGCCATGTGGTGGCGAGAGTGGATAAGAGCAGGCAGGGCAGTGGAGAGTGAGCCTCCTGGTAAAAAACCTTAAGGAGAACAGGGAGAGAGAAAATTAGCAGCAGTTACAAGCATAAACAGCTTGGGAAAGATAAGGGCTTTAATGAGGATTAAATTTTGATGGTTACCTACTGATTAAGAAAATCAATTTCCTGCATAGCATCTTAATAAGACTCCAAATCTTTTTTTTTTTTTAAGATTTTATTTATTTATTTGACAGAGAGAGAGACAGCAAGAGAGGGAACACAAGCAGGGGGAGTGGGAGAGGGAGAAGCAGGCTTCCCGCTGAGCAGGGAGCCCGATGCGGGGCTCGATCCCAGAATGCTGGGATCATGACCTGAGACGAAGGCAGACACGTTAACGACTGAGCCTCAACACTCCAAATCTTTTAACATAATATTCAAAATACAATATCCAGGATACAGTACACATGTACAAAAAACCAGAAAAGTCTCAACTTATGTGGGTTGAGAGCCACCACTAAAAACACTACTCATAAAGATAGAATCCAATACACAAAGATAAAATCCAAGCACAATGACAGATTAAATACCACAAAAATATTCAAATAATGCTAAAAAAAAACAAAGAAAGACAGGAAATGAGACACAGAAGAACGAAAAAGAAAACAAGCAGGTATAAATTCAAATCTATCAATAGTACATTAAATGTAATGTATTAAACATAACAATGAAGAGACATACATTATCAAAATAGATAAATGGATATTTTTTTAATGATCCAATTACATGCTCTCTAAAAAGAAACTCATTCAAATGTAATGATAAAGTAGACTGAAAGGAAAAAGAAAAGATATACCAAGCAAACATGTAAAAGAAAGATGGAATGTTAAGACAAATTGAAAACAAGCAGCAGCTGAGTGTCAATCAATAGATGAATGGATAGAGAAGATGTGACACACACAGACACACACACATAACAAAGGATGAGATCTTACCATTTGCAACAAGAACATGGATGGACCTAGAAGGTATGATGCTAAGTGAAATAAGTCAGACTGAGAAAAACAAATACCATATGATTTCACTCATATGTGGAATCTAAAAAGCAAAACAAACAGCAAAATCAGACCTATAAATACAGAGAACCAATGGCTGCCAGAGAAGGGGGTTGGGGATGGGCAAAAATGGGTAGGGCAGAGTGGGACATAGAGGTTTCCATTTATGGAATGCATAGGTCACAGGAATAAAAGGCACGGCACAGGGAATATATAGCCAATGATACTGTGACACTGGTGTACGGTGACAGATGGTAGCTCCACTTATGGTGAGAATAGCATAATGTATAAAGATCTTGAATCACTATGTCGTACACCCAAAACTAATGTAATAACTATACTCAAAGTAAAAAATTTAAAGAAAATATCTGATATAAATCCTACCTTAATAGACACGGGTTAAACGATCTAGTCAAAGGCAAAGATTGGCAGAATGGGTATAAAAGAAAGAAAAAAACATGATCCAACTATACACAGCAAACAAGAGACACAGTTAAGATTTAAAAACAAACAGGTTGAAAGTAAAAGAATCAAAAAGGTAAATACCATGCAAGCAAGTCCTAACCAAAAAGTGCAGTGGCTACAGCCTTTAAGATAAAACTATTACAGGAGACAAGGATATTTCATAATAATAAAAGGATCAATTCACCAGGAAAATGGAACAATTATACATATATGTGCACATAACAAGACGGTCACAAAATAAACAAGCAAAACTGGGCAGAAGTGAGGGAAAAAACAGGCAATTCAACAATAATGTTTGACACTTCAACATCCCATTTTCAATAATGAAAGGACCAACTGAGCAGAAAATCAATAAAGAAACAGAAGACTTGAACATTTTTTGAACTAAACCTGTCATTTATAGAACATTGCATCCAACAACAGCAGACCACATTCTTCTCAAGTGTACATGGATCATTCTCCAAGATAGATCATGCAACGGTCCATGAAACAAACTTCAATAAACCTTAAAAGACTGAAATCATATAAAATGTTCTCTGAAAACAATGAAATTAAATTTAGAAATCAAAAACAGAAAAAAATTGGGGAAATTCATAATACGTGGAAATTAAACAATATACTTCTCAATAGGCAACAAACTAGAAAAAAATTCACAAGGAAAATTAGAAAATGCTTTGAGATGAATGAAAATGAAAAGACAAAATGCCAAAAACTTATAAAATACAGCTAGCACCATGCTTAAACCCAAATTTATGCTAGTCAATGCACAATGTTTTTAAAAAGATGTTTCTCAAATCAGTAACCCAATCTTCCACTTCAAGAAAATAAAAAAAAAGCAGATTAAAACTAAAACAAGTGGAAAGAAATAGTAAAGATTAAAGTAGAAATAAAACAGAAAAAAAAAAGAAAATGAACAAAACTTTTTGTTTTGAGAAGATCAACAAAACTGACAAACTTATTGCTGAACTAATGAATAAACAAAGAGAGAAGACTCAAATTACTAAAATCATGAACAAAAGCAGGCATACTGCTATCAACCTTACAGTGAAAAAAAAAAGAATTGTAAAGAAATAATATAAACTATCATATAATAAAAACTTAGATACACCAGATAAAATGGACAAATTATTAGAAAGATATAATCTACCAAAACTAACTGAAGAAGAAAAAGAAAACCTGAAAAGAACCATAACAAGAGATTGAATTAGTAATCAAATTTCCACAGAGAGCCCAGGCACAGATGACTTCTTTGGTGAGTTCTACCAAATGCTTAATAATAAATACTAATCCTTCATAAACTCTTCTAAAAAATAAAAGTGAACGTATCGCACCTCATTCTATGAGTCACTAACACCATGATATCAAAATCAAAGACCTCACAAGGAAAGAAAGCTACACTAATATCTCCTATGACTATAGCTACAAAAGTCCTCAACACTAGGAAATGGAATACAGCAACATATAAAAAGATTTATACACTGTGACCAAGTGGGATTTATGACAGTAATAAGATACTGGTTTAACATACAAAAATCAAGGAATGATTTAATAATAAAAAAGTAAAAAACACAATCAGCTCAATAGATGCAGAAAAATATTTGACAGAGCTCAGTACCTTCTCACTACAAAACAAAACAAAATCCCTAAACAACCTAGAAATGCAATGAAACTTCTCTAATCTGATAAAAAGCATTTATAAAGTGCCTCACTGTTAAGATTATATTCAATGGAGAAAGACTGAATGCACTCCCCCTAAGACCAAAGAACAAGACTAGAAGGTTCACTGTCACCACTTCTATTTAATTGTACTAGATCTTCTTTTTTTTTTGAAGATTTTATTTATTTGAGAGAGAGAGTGTGCGCACAAGTGGGGGGGGGTTGGTGCAGAGAGAGAGGGAGAAGCAGACTCTCCGCTGAGCAGGGAGCCCAACGTGGGGCTCGATCCCAGGACCCCAAGATCATGACCTGAGCCAAAGGCAGGCACTTAACTGACTGGAGCCACCCAGGTGCCCCTGTACTAGAACTTCTAGCCAGAGCAATTAGGTTAGAAAAAAATAATAACAAAACGTATTGAGATCGGAAATGAAGAAAGTGATGTATCTTACACATAGACATTCCTAAGGAATCTGGTAAACACCATTAGAAGTAATAAACAAGTTCAACGATGTGGCAGGACATAAAATGAATATGCAAAAATCATGTGTCTTCTATACACTGGCAATGAATAAAACAAACCAATTCCATTTATAACAGTACCAAAAAATAACATACGTAGGAATAAATTTAATGAAAAAGTATAAAACTTGTATATTGAAAACTAAAAAATCATGTTGAAATAAATCAAGTAAGATTTAAATAAAAGCACAGACATTCCAAGTTCATAGATCAGACAACTTAATAGTTAAGATGACAATACCCCGCAAATTCATCTATATGTTTAACATTATCTCTATCAAAATTGAAGTTGCCTTTTTTAAGGAATTAATGAGCTAAACATAAAATTCATATGGAAACAAAAGAAAACTCTAACAAGCCAAAATAATCTTAAAAACAAAGAACAAAGATGGAGGATTCAAACTTCTTGATTTTAAAACTTACTATGGTTTTTCCAAAGAGACATCCAGATGGTCAAGATACATGAAAAGATGCTCCACATCACTTATCATCAAGGAAATACAAATTAAAACCACAATGAGATATCACCTCACACCAGTCAGAATGGCTAAAATTAGCACAGGAAGCAACAGATGTTGGCGAGGATGTGGAGAAAAGGGAACCCTCTCACACTGTTGGTGAGAATGCAAACTGGTGCAACCACTATGGAAAACAGTATAGAGGTTCCTCAAAAAGTTAAAACTAGAGCTACCCTATGACCCAGCAACTGCACTACTATTTACCCAAAGGATACAAAAATACTGATTTAAAGGGGCACATACACCCTGATGTGTATAGCAGCATTACCAACAATAGCCAAATTATGGAAAGAGCCCAAATGTCCACTGACTGATGAACGGATAAAGAAGGTGTGGTGTATATATATAAATGGAATATTACTCGGCCATCAAAAAATGACATCTTGCCATTTACGATGATGTGGATAGAGCTAGACAGTATTATGCTAAGCAAAATAAGCAAAGTAAGTCAGTCAGAGAAAGATAAATATCATATGATTTCACTCATACAAAATTTAAGGAATTTAAGAAACAGATGAACATAGGGGAAGGGGAAAAAAAAGAGAGGGAAGCAAACCATAGAGATTCTTAACTACAGAGAACAAACTGAGGGTTGCTGGAGGGGAGGTGGGAGGTGGGGGGTAGGCTAAATGGGGGATGGGGATTAAAGAAGGTACTTGTGTTGAGCATTGGGTGTTATATGTAAGTGATGAATCACTAAATTCTACTCCTGAAACCAATTATGACACTTTATATTAACTAGAATTTAAATACAAATTTGAAAAAAATTAAATAAATAAATAAATACATACATAAATACATAAATAAAACTTACACAAAGCTACAGTAATCCAAATAGTGTGGTACTGGCCTATGATAGACATATAGACCAATGAAACAGAACTGGGTGCCAAGACCATTCAACGAGGAAGGCGTAGTCTTTTCAACAGTGTTGGGAAAACTGTGTATCTACATACAAAAGAATGGATTTAGACCCCTACAATATCCCATACAAAATAATTAAGTCAAAATGGACCATAAAGCTAAATGTAAAAGGTAGAACTAAGAAATTTTAAAAGAAAAATGGGAGCAAATCATCATCACTTTGGGTTAGGCAATGGTTTCACAGATATGACACCAACAGCATAGGCAACAACAAAAAAGAAATAAATAAAGTGGACTTCATCAAAATTGTAAAAGCTTGTGGTTCAAAGAATACCATCGGGAAAATTAAAAAGAAATAATCTACATAATGAGATAAAATATTTGTATATCTGGTAAGGGACTTTTATCCAGAATATAGGGAGAACATTCAGAACTCAGTAATAAAAGACAACCCAACTGAAAAATAGGATTTGGACACTTTTTCAGGAAAGATACATGAATGCCAATAAGGACATAAAAAGATTCTCAACACCATTAGTCATCAAAGGCATGCAAATCAAAACTACAATTAACTTTTCCATCTACTAAGATAGCTATAATAAAAAAGACAGACAATAACAAGAGTCAGCAAATATGAGGAGACACTGGAAACCCTCCTTCACTGCTGGTGGAAATGCAAAATGGTGCAGCTGCTCTAGAAAGCAGTCTGGCAGTTCCTTGAAAGACTAAACATAGAGTTTAATATGGTTAATACGGTTAAACATATGACAGCAATTTTATTCCTAGGTACATACTAAAGAGAAATAAAAACATTTTCACAAAAACATGTACATAGCAGCATTATTTGAAATAGCCAAAAAATGGAAACAACTCAAATGTCCACCAACTGCTGAATGGGTAAACTTTGAAAAGTGATATATCCTCACAATGGGATATTGTTCAGCCATAAATGATAATAAAGTCTAATACATACAACTTGAATGAACCTTGAAAACATTAACCGAAAGAAAGTAAAAGAGTGAAAGAAGTCAGTCACAACAGACCATATACTGTATAACTGATTCCTTCTACATGAACTATCCGGAATAGGCAAGTCTATAAGGGTAGAAAGATTAGGGGTTGCAAGAGGCTGGAGGGAAAGTGACAGGAATGCAGAATGACTGCTATTGGGCATGAGTTTGTTTTTGGAATTATGAAAATTTTCTAATATTAGATTGTGGTGAGGGCTGCAAAACTTTGTGAGTACGGTAAAAAGCAATAAACTTTAGACAAATGAATTTTAGGACATGTGAACCATATCTCAATGAAGTTATTAAGAGAAAAAAAGCTGGAATTAATATTCCACAAGTAGATTTCAGAGCAAAGAAAATTATCAGAGGGCCATCATTGAAAAGTAGGAGTCAAACCAAGATATAGCAATCCTAAATGTCACTCCACCTAAAAACAGGGCTTCAAAATCCATGAAGCTAACACTGACAGCATTGAAAGGAGCAACAGACAAGTCCCCAGTTACAGCTGGAGTCTTGAACACTTACTTTCTCCTTCAGGAATCTACAGCACCAGTGGAGAGATACTCAGCTATAACACTAAAGAACTGAAATCAGCCAACGGCGACATTTATAGAACACTCCACTCAACCACATCAGAATACCCATTCTTTACAACACATGGAAACTTCACCCAGACAGGCCAGATTCTGGGTCATAAAACAAACCTTTAAAAATTATAAAGTATTTTTTAAAAATTAAAAAGGATTAGGGCACCTGGGTGGCTCAGTCAGTTAAGTGGCTGCCTTCGGCTCAGGTCATGATCTCGGGATCCTGGGATGGAGCCCTATGGCAGGCTCCACGCTGTGCTTCTCCCTCTCCCTCTATCGCTCCCCTCCCCCTCATGCTCTCTCTCTCTAATAAATAAAATCTTAAAAAAATGACAAAGGACTAAAATCAAACAAAGTGTGTTTTCTGACTATACTGTAATGTACCTGGAAATCACTAACTGAAGAGTAACGGGAAAATCTCCAACCACTTAGAAATAAAAACGACACACTTCTAAATAATCCATAGTCAAAAAAGACATCTCAAGGGAAATAAGAAAAATATTTTGAACTGAATGAAAACAATAGGTCATGAATGTGGTGAACTTCCAGAAGTATATACATTTTCTAAAGATTTTATAAACTGAAAGTTATTCATATAGCAATTTCCCCCAAAGCTGACCTCATGTGTGGATTTCAACTACAGTTAATATAACTTCCTTGGGTAACTGAAATACTACTGATACCATCTTTTATTATCTACTTGCAAACTAACTGATTTACATTTAAATTTGGAAAACCACTTAACAATATTAACAATTTCCTTCTCCTCTTAAAAATGTGATTGTCCCAGGGTAAATTTATCAACCTTAATAGCTTCCTGGGATTTAGCTATTGCAATGATCATATATTAGATTCTGTGTGGGGTCAGTTCTTTCACAATAATGAAATAGTCTGCAAAAACACTGTATACATAGTTTAGGTTAAGGACTTTCCATATGTATCACAAAAAAACAGCATGATGAATCCAGCAAAATCCACCTCATTATGCCTCAATAAAGTCATCACCTGTTTAAATATATCTTATTATCCTTCCTTGGATAAAGGCCCAACACTGCAATTAGAAAGAAAATACTTTTCTACTGGGAATATTTAATTATTCAAAATAGAAACATAGAATGCATAAGCACATATTATAAACTAAGAAAATGATTTCAAAAGTCTGGGACAAAATCAAATTTGCAGATCTTTTATTTCTTTTCTACTGGGAAAACTTTTCAAAACTTTTATAAGCATATAAACCTCCAACATTAAAACAACACAAAAACAATTGAGAAAATAAAACTGAAATAAAAATTAACACCTTCTACAGCTCAATATGATAGTGGTGTTTTGTGTAGATTTTTTAGCTGGATTGAGTTGCTAAGGATATTTTTAAGTAAATAAATATTCTTAGATTATGACATAAAATAAAGTTTTTTTTAAACTTTTGCTAAAATGCTATTCAAAGTTACTTGACATAGTAGAAATTTTTAAAAGATTAATAGGATATGCAACTTTCCTACAAAAATATTCCAAATATTAAGTCACCATTTGATGTTAACATTTCCAAAATAAACGTAGACATTTCTCTGCCTTCTTAATCCAATATTGTTAAGAATATTTAAGAAGGTCAAATTTGCTAAGTATGTTATTAAATAATATGGTCCAGTTTGTTGTGAATGTAAAAATTACAAAATTTTCATCACATTGAAACTGAAAAAACTATGCAAACATTTCATAAAGAGAACTTCAGTCAGATAGAACACATACAGACAAATATGTGTTAGGTATACAAACCTGAAAGTTTGAACAAATTGATTTCCAAAGTTCCTTCCCACACAAAATTCTGTACCTCAGCAATCAAGTACATTAAGTCTCAAGGAGGAAGAAGCAGGTGTATTAAAGAAATTTGGAACTATTCCAAATATGCCATATACCACATGAGACCAGGTGATGCTGACATTGCTGATTTAGGCCCACACTCTGAGAACCGCAAATCTAAGGGACTTCTTTCTCTAAGTGTATGAGGCTTGAAACCATTTCCCAAGTGAGTCTGATATACCCCTCACCACACACCCACCCATCCATAACTACAGATTAACAACCTCTCTTTCTCCAGTAAAAATCCATCTTCGAAAGGAATCATATCTTAATAAACTCCATTAAATCTTCAATTTACTAATGCAACACCTATCTAATTTTCCTCAAACCTCACTGGTAAACCCAAGTAAATCTCTTCTGAAGTTCCAAAGAAATCCAAGATACGCTGTAAAATTTTTAAGTGATGCATTCTCATTCTTGTATTAGGAATATAATCTAATAGATTTTATAATCTGAATTGAAAAAGAATAAAAAGAAATAAAACAATATACTCTGTAACTATTTAGATCTCAAGTTCAGCAAAGTTGAAATGTTTTACACACACTTCCAAGTACGATTCTCTTTATAGACTTTGAGCCAAAATCCTGGCTCCTGTAAGTATGTATAATTGTGTTGATTAGTTTTACGGGTTTCTCGGTTACCAGGGAACTGGATAGTTGAGTGGGCTCAACATGAATGGATTAAAGTCCTATGACTGAAGAATTCCGTCACTCTGTTCCACACCTTGGCAACTTAATAGGTTGCTGTCACATAGCTAGAATTAAGAAACTATCCAACTCAAAAAGCTATTACAAAGGCTTGCACTAACAAGATAAACCTCGGTCTGTTACTTTAGGATAAAATATGCAGTAGAAATGTCCCGAAGATGCACAGAATCTCTCATTAAGACTATTTGTAGAACATGTATTTATTTAATTATATCTTTGCATGAAATCAGCCCTACAAAAAACTTCAAAGAAACTGTGGTTTTCACTAGGAACAAAAATGTTGGCAAAATCTAATCAATTTTTACTGTTATGTTTTTATAATCGATATAAACATATTTCTTATTTTGGTCACACCATGATTCCTTCCCAATGAAAGGTCTGTGGTGGAATATTTACTTCTTTTTAGCAGAGAAGAATCTTGGAGGTTGGTTATTTGGCTTTGTTTTAAAATAAAAGAATGAGATTAGGAGGTGCCTCGGTGGCTCAGTCAGTTGTGTCTGACTCTTGGTTTAGGCTCAGGTCATGACCTCAGGTTCCTGAGATCAAGCCCTAGGGTAGGCTCTGCATGCTCAGTAGGGAGACTGCTTCTCTCCCTCTCCCTCTGTCCCTTTCCCCACTCGTGTGTGCACTTTCTCTCTCTCAAATAAACATTAAAAAAATAAATAAATAAAATAAGAGAATGAGATTAAATAGAAGCAAAGTGGGGCATCTGGTTGGCTTAGTGGATTGTGTCTGACTCTTGATTTGGACTCAGGTCATGACCTCAGGGTCCTGAGATTGAGCTCCACATAGGGCTCTGTGCTCAGCAGGAAGTGTGCTTGAGATTCTCTCTCCCTCTGCCCCTCCCTGCAGCGCTCCTGTGCATGTGCCCACACCTCTCTCTCTAAGCAAAGTGACAGCCACAGTTCGTAAATAGTTTTATTAGACACTAAATTGGTTTCAATTGTTTGAAAAGAATATTAGGCTTCTCCATTTTAGCTTTCAAGGGAGAAATGTTTTTGTTACTTGGAGTACAAAAATACCAGAAGAGTAATATTATTCATAATATTTATACAATACATTTAAGGAAACATTACCATGTCAATTATGATACCTGGAAGATTACCATAAAATGCCTTATTGTGTCATTTTCTGGCTAGTCTTCTAGTATTAAAAACTGTACCAAAACATGATGGTATATGACCTACAATTAAGTCATTTTGATAAGAAACCTTACATTTATAAGAACATATTTTAAAATAGGTATTATCTGCAAACAAACACTGAAATTAATCAAGTAGTCAAGGAGTACATATACTTATACCATGAAAAGTAAAAATCCCTCCTACCTAGATCCCCATTTCTCATTTCAAAAGGCAACCATAGATGGACTTTTTGTCTTCCATGAGATTTTCTAAGTATACACAAACTAATATATCTTTTAATACAAATGACAGTCTTCTATATACCTTTCTGCACTTTGTTTCTGCATGTGTTAAAATGTTTTGATGTTGACTACAATTCATATAACCTTATTCTTTTGAATGGCTGTACAATTTAATTGGCCTATTTTAAATTCCAGTTAGTAAACACAGTATAATATTAGTTTCAGGTGTACAATAGAGTGATTCAATACTCCCATATATCGCCTGGTGCTCATCACAAGTGTCCTCCTTAATCCCCATCACCTATTTAACCCATCTGCCTGCCCAGCTCCATTTTGGTAGTCATCAGTTTTAACTGGTCTATTAATGATGAAAATTTAAATAGTTTCCAAATACATGCAATTAAAAGCATGCTATAATAGACTTATATATACTTCTTTTTGTGCCTGAGTCTTAAATTCCTGGAAGCAGACTGCTGGATCAAAGTATTGTGC
This sequence comes from Ursus arctos, assembly GCF_023065955.2. NCBI lineage: Eukaryota > Metazoa > Chordata > Mammalia > Carnivora > Ursidae > Ursus > Ursus arctos. The sequence continues at coordinate 17,550,121 of NW_026622875.1, read as the reverse complement.
ATTTTTATTTTGACATATATTCTCAAATTGTATTCCAAACAATTTGAATTGGTTCATATGAGACAAAAATGTGTGAGATTCCTAATATGATGTTTTATCAACATTTTTGTCATTGCCAATCTGAAAAGTAAAACCACTTTATTTTCTAGATCTTATGAGTAAGTTGAGCAGTTTTTATTACATTTAAAAGTAATATGCAACCCCATTTCTGTGAACTGTTTGTCATTTGTCCATTTTTCTGTTTGTCTTTTTTTTTTAGATTTTATTCATATGAATAGTATTAGAACTTTAAGAATGTTTTCCCCAAAATTTGTCATTTATTTTTTCTTCATTTTTGCCATACACTCTTTTCTACTTTTTGTAGTCCAATTTTATTTTTCTTTTTAAGCATCTCTCTCTTATCCTGAAGTACTGTAAAGGTTAATTTTTAGTACAATGCTGCTGAAATACATTAAGAACATGAACATTCCCTGCATTTTTTATTTGTAAGAAAGTTAACAGGCTGTAAAATCCCTCAGGCAAAAGTTTTCAGTTGTGTGCCTCTAAGAAACATCATAGTACTCAATACTAAGAAAGGAGATAAAGGAAGGAATTTTCAAAGGAAGACACAAAGAGGACATTCAAAAATAAAGTAAATGAAGAGAACAACATGGAAAGCTTTGTGAAAGAAAATATATTTTTTCCACATTGAATGACAACTAATATATCCAGAAAGGAATTAATCTATATAAATTACTAAATACACTTCCAGGACCTTTATTATTTATTATTTTTCCTATTATAATAACATCACTTTTCCCTTAGACACACATATATTATAGAACTAAGAGAACGTGAATACACATAATATAATTCAGTCTGGTTCTACATTTTATTTACAAAAATGTTGTTACTGTATATATATTCTATTTATATATATATACTGTTTCAACTTGTTTTTTGTGTTCCAACTTATAATATACTTTGGACATATTTCCACCAACATTTAGAGCTATTAAATGTTTCAAACTATACATTATCCCACCTTTGGATGTACCATAAATTATGTAACCAAATTCCAAACAATGGTTATGAAATTGTTTCCAAGTTTTCTGTATTACAAATAATGCTGTGAACATCTTTGACAGACTTTTATTTGCACGCTTATGAGCATGATAAACTCCAGTGACTGAATATTTGAAAAGTTTAATAGCTATCACCATAAAAAAGCTTTACCAATAAAACTTCCACTAAGAGTTTGTTAGACTGTATTTCTCTCATTACATTATCAACAATACTGAATATTATCAGACTTTCAAAATCAGTAAGACACATAAAAACTCTCACTTTAATTGTACTTTTCTGATAATTAGCCTGGCCAAGTATACTGCTTGCCATTTGCATTTCTCTTGCTTTGAACTGACTCTTTATGTCCTCAAATTGATTGTTGATTTTAAAAGTCTTAATGAGAATTCTAGGCATACTAGTATAATTAGCTCTTTTTCTGTTAACAATTTCCCTATTTGTATGTTTTCTGAACGCAAATTGTTAGTAAGAACCATGTCCCTAAATAGGCTGTAGGTTTTTGTATCAACCTCAAAAAAATTTACCCACATGCCATGTTCACAAATATTCATTTGGGTTTTCCTCTTTTACTTTCAGGTTTCATACCTTAAGATTAAAATTAATAAGTCATCTAGATTACATTTGTGTGCTAAGAGTAAGAAAGTTCCAGTTTTATTACGAGTTTTCCCAAATAAATACATTATTTAAATATGATCAATTACAGGACATTTCTTCCCCACCTGATTTAACATGTATGTTTATAAAATGGGAGCATTCCTTTTATTCTGAAATCTGTCCAGTTTCATTGACTTGTCTGGTCTATTCCCTATTCCACAGTCTTTTAACCACTATAGCTTGATAATACCTTTTATTATGTAGTAAAGAATATCTACTGTTTTTGCACATGGGCTAAACAGCTGACTTAGAAACAAAAAAAATCAGGAATCTATTTAATTTATATATTCTCTTAAAGAAATTGTATATTTAGAAAAACCGTATTTTACAGCATTTTTACTTATGCATTCATTGTATGTTCACGTCTGTAGTTTTACCTTTTTTTTTAGTAAGTTTTCAATTTCGTGTTATTTCAGGCTAAAATGGTTTATTTTGTTCAGTTGTATTTTTTTGTTTATGTAACATCTATTGATACCTATTAGTTAGATGCAATTGGATCCTATAATCTATCTATAGGCTAGATGCAATTGGACACTTCATTAAATTCTTTTTCTAGGATATTTTCAGTTGTTTCCTATAGACATTCAAGATACACAATCACATTATGTGTAAAAAGAAATAATTTCGTTTCTTTTTCCCCTACTCAGAATGTTAATGTGTTCCCTTGCCAGATATCACTGACCTATATATACCATTCACAACGTCACAGAATGTCATGAGCATTCTTGGCTTTTCCAAATCTAATGGAAATGACGCTAATATTTCAAAATTAACGAAGACAATTGAGTGAAATATTAAATCCATAGTCTTAAGTAGGTGGGAAATCAATCTTTTTTTTTATATGGTATGAAATCAATCCTAATAGCTTCATCTGTACTCGTTTTGGTAGCTACACTTTAAATATGCAATACAGAATCAAAAACTCAACTGAACTGTAGATCCTAAGATAAAAATACCAGAAAAGTAAACGAAAGAAAAATCTAAGTCTTGAAACATAAACGTCTTGTTTTATAGAAACATACCAAGTACACCCCAAGATAAATTACATCTCCTCAGTTTGTCCGCATTTTTAAAATGAGAGAAGGGTTCTCTCCTGTAACCCACGCCCCTCCGCCCGCCAAATCTGTGAAGTTACCACAAACCCTTTTACCTGCGAATCAGCCTGGAAGGAGTACCTGAGTGCTGCGCCGAGGGGATGCCTGCGAGAGACGCAAGGGGAGCCCGGTCAGGAAGGACCCGGCCTGCGGGGCAGAGATCCTCGGGTGGCCAGGGCGGCCCCCAAGCAACGCGCCTTCCTCCCGCGGGACACGCTAGAAAGGAGACGGGGAGGGCCGGGAAGCGCAGCCAACTCTCCCAGAGCGCATTTTTGCTCCTGAAGAACGGTCTTCCCAACAGAAGCTTTCATTCCGGGGCCGCTGCCGCTGCCCGACCCCCAACCCAGGGATGGAAACAGGCTCTGCCTGTCCCCCGCCGCGTCTCCGGACAGACGCGCGCCCGGAGCCCCGAAACTCCCGCAGCACCTGAGGATGCAGCGCGCGGCACAGCGGGCGGGCGAGTGCCAGCCCACAGCGCCGTGCGTCCCGGCGTCCGCCAGCTCCCGGCCTCCCCTCATCACGCAGCTCCGCGCCCGCGCCTCCCGGACCCCGCTCCTCGCCCGCCGCTGGGCCCCACTCACCGCCCGGCTCGCTGTCCTCTCCGCACCCACGACGCCAGGCCCGGGGTCTAACTTTCCCCGCCGAGCGGGGTAAAGACAAGGGGCGGGGAAAGAGAGAAGGAAGAGGAGGACTTTTCAAATTAAAAACAAACTAGTGCCCGGAGGGGACGGGGCGGTGCGGGGCTCAGGGGCGTGGTCCCGGCTCGCCCAGACCCTCCCCCAGGGCGCGCGGTCGCGCTGGCCTCGGACCCCGCCCCCCGCGCTTGGAGCTCGGCCGCCGCGGGTGGGTTGTCCCGGGAGGCGCGGGGCGCCACTAGCGTGGGCGTCCACAGGAAAAAAAAGGGGGACGGGGACACGGAGAGAAAAGTTGTCACAGCTCTAGTGTGAGGTGTAGAGAAAGGTAAGGACCTGTCGACGGTTGCCTGTAATGAGGGAGGCAAGTTCCACAGCCTGAGAGTTTTGCTGAGATTACTGTGCACGGAAAGGAAAAGAAGAAACCACTCTTTCGCAACAGCCCGGTTAATTTGCATCTGCTCCCACCCAGCTAGACCCTTGGCTTGGAGAGTTGGCCTTGGCAATGCAACGCTGGCTGGAAACACTCAGGCGCAGGCCCAGGCATTCTGTTTTCTTTTCCGCGGGATTGGAGGAGGCCAATTTGATGTTGGAGGGAGGGAGTCCAGGAAAAAGGGAAGGGGAGCAGGGTTGCCTAGTTTTTTGAGTTGGGAGAAAACTGCCATTTGTTAATTACCATTGTTGAGCACAAATGCTTTTTTATCCAAACTCCTGGGGTTCAGCTCTGGGGTGGTCCATGGGGAGAAGCACAATCCCCTGACTAAAGCTGGGGAGCCTAAAAAGGTCCCTGACGTTATAAAAAAAAAAATCAGAACTGGGCAGAAGTAAATTAGATTAAGATCTGAAGAGTACTTGGCAGTGCTTCACTATGAGAGGTTTGGATAGGGGAAGGCATATGGGAGTGGATTTCTGGAATTTTCCATTTTTCTTTGTATGCTGTTTGTTAGTATGCACGTGAGAATAGGTTTTAAAAATTTATATTGTATTTCTCAGTAATAATTGCACAAGACATTACATAAATACAGAAAGTTATATGGAAAGCATAAAACAAACTGGTGCCAAAACTGCAGCAAAATATTTTACTATTAGTTTTGTTCTGAATTCATGAGTAATCAAGAAATTGAGCTTATGAATGCAAACATCCACAATGGCCACATGAAAGATGGCAAAAAATTCAAAAGCAAAACATGCCCTGTGAAACATACTGCCTTGAGGGGGACGGGAAAAGAAATTAATGAAAGTGTGTCTTATGCCCAAATCAGAAGTTTTGTGGGGAATAAAAATGATTCGAACCCAAGTCTTCCTGAGATTCCTGATCTGATGACATTTCTACTTGGATACTTTCAAGAAATGACAAATTATTTTTTTGTACTAATCCTATTCTAGTTGTTCTTAGCTACATCTCTTTGTATTTTCTTTTTACTAGTTGTTCCTACATTTCCGAACTCTGCTTAGAGTTAATATTGTACTGCTTCATATAAAATTTAAAAATTTGCCACAAGACTTTTTGGTTCCTCAGTACTATGTGTCCTTGCTCTCGTGCTTTACATGCACACAAATTATAAACTATGTAACAAAATGTTGTTTTGATAAAGCAGTTGGTTGTCTTTTACAGATGTTAAGAAAAGAAAAAAAATAACTTTTATATTTACCCAGATATGCATAATTTTTGCTCTTCATTTTTTCTTGTAGATAGAAACTTATCTCACTTCCCTTCAGGCTGGAGAATTTTCTTTACTATTTCTTGTAGTTCAGAACAGCTACTTAGAAATTCTCTCAATTTTAAATCTGAAAGTATTTTTATTTTATATGCATTTTAATGGTATCTTCACTAGATAAAGAATTTTGGGCAAACAGATTTTTTTCTTTCCCTCCAGTTTTAACTTCCATTTTTGTCTGATGGGATTCATCTTACTGGTTTTGAGATGAAATTTTTTAGCTTTGGTTTTCTGTGGTTAGTTTATGATGTGTGGTATTCCTTGTATTTATCCTACTTAGAGTCCTCTGAGTGTCATAGGTATGTAGGTTGATCATGGTAAACTTTCAACCATTATTGTTAAATTACTTCCGTAGCCCATTCTTGCTCTTTCCTTTCCTTCTGTGAATCCAATGAAATGTTTGTTAGACTACTTACTTAATATTGCCTCATGTCACCAAGACTTTGTTTACTTTTTTCTAATTTTTTTCTCTTTAAGTTGAATAATTTCTGTGGCTTGCTTTTCATAATATACTGGCCTTATTTCAATCTGCTATTAAGGTCATTACAGATATTACACTTTTCAGTTCTAGTATTTCTGTTCGGTTCTTTTTCACAGCTTCTATGTACCTGCTGAGATTGCACACCTGTTCATTCATTTTGACCATCATTTTCTTTAAATTATTAAACATATTTATAATACCTGTTTACTACGCTATGCCAATAGGTGATTCATCTTGGGATCTGTTTCTATAGGTTGCTTTTTTTTCTTTTTTTTTTTTTTTTTTTGACAGAGCACAAACACCCACAATTTTCTGTTTCTTAGGATATATATTAATTTTGTATTGTGTATAGGATGTTAAGGATAATATATTGTAAAGTTTCTGATTTTGGTCTTCTTCCTCTGAAAAGAATTAATTATTCTCTGATATGTAACTGAAGGCAAATCATCTTTAACTTCTGGAGCCTTTGGTTTATGCTTTGTTAACACCAATCTGTCAAATGCCTGAAGGTTTTAACAAACCCCTCTATCCTTGGCAGTCCTCATATTCCAAATTCTATTTGCTTGCAGTGAACAGCAACTGAAATTTCTGTCCAGTTCTTTCACCTGCTACTTTTTGCTGACATCACTGGAGTATCTCCAGCACATGTATAATTCAATGGTCAGTCAAGGATTTTAGGGCTTTTTATAGGCAGGTATTAATGTTCTTCCCTCGGTATCATCTACTGTCTGATACCCTCAATGTGCTACCTGAAATCTCTTCAGTGACATCACAGGTCGGTAAAACTAAAGCATTCTACTTGAGTTCTAGCTGCCCTGCACCTGAGGACTGGGGAATGTCCACAGGGAAAAGGCTGTATAAACATGCATCTCACTCGGTTATTATAATTACCTTCTTTTACTGGTCAAATCCCCTACAGTTTTGGTCAGCTTTTGACAGCTGTCCAATGTCTTCAAATAGCTGTGTTTTTTTTTTTTTCGGGTTTACTAATTCTTATCAATGGGAGAGTTATCCCTGTACAAGCTAACTTACCATTATTGAAACTTTAACTCTCACAAACTCATAACATTTTTAAGCAGTTCATTGCTAGATAAACCAAACTGTTAGAAAGCTCTTTTTATTAAACAAAATCTATATCCAGAAGACATTGTTTTTTCTTGACTCTATTGTTTGTTCCAAAAGAGAATATATTTCTAACTTTAATTCAGTAGCCTTTTGAGTTTTTATAAGTCGTTATCCACTTTTCCTTAGATATTTTCTTCCTAAGATTGAACACCTTCTTTTTGCTATTTCTATTTGTCATAATCACAGATTCCTTACATTGAGATTACTTTCCTTAGAGGTATTAATTGCTTTCTAATAGTTGGTCTGATACTTATGTAACACAATGAAATATCAATAGGGCTCTATTAATGAGGCCCAATTACATTAGCTTTATCAGCATATTAACCATTTCTAGTATATTTGTGGTGATTAAATCCCAACATTAGTTACCGTGGAGTCTGTCTTTTCATTGTATACTAGAGAAATTTTACTTATTAGTATTTGGTAGATGACCTTTTATTTACTAGCATTTGGTATATGACCTCAGTTCTTTAGTAAGGTCTGTATATAAGGGATAGGGGAAATGGAACCCAAAGAATTTTAACAAAAGAGCAAATAAAGGTAACAAGAAATGAGAGTAGGCTGAAGTTGGGGGTGGAGGGAGATGAGCATGGGAGAGAAACTCTTCCCAGCAACTAGAGTAATAGCTTAATGGTTTTGCCAGCAAACAATATACGGCAAATTGCCCAGTTTTCAATGATAATCTTCCTTGCTGCTCTCAAAATTTTTGGAGTTAAAGTACTCCATGGCTCCCACAGTCTTCATACATTATAACACTGACCCAGAAAATAAACTTTGCTTCCAACTAATCAGTGTAAGGAGAGTATTTGAACAATGGGAAATATTTCTATATATCATTAGATATGAACAGGATGCCAGCAATGATAAGAGCATTTGGACAATGGGAAATATTTCTGTTTGTGCACAGCATTAGATATGAACAGGATGCCAGCAACCATATGCTTCACAGTAAAGTTTCTCATTGTCAGGTTTCTCATTACGGACAGACTTGACATAAATGCTGTGTTTCAAACTAACTTCTCTCGCACATTAACCAGTCAATAAAAACAGAAATCCTTGTCATGAAATTGTTTCTCTCCAGACCACAAGTAATAGAAGTTTTTTGCTCTCTTTGGAATCTTACCTGCTCACTTAGGGCTAATTTAGGGAGGTCTCACCCAGAAACTCATTTTTTAAAAAACGATTTTATTTATTTGAGAGAGAGAAAGAGAGAGCAAACACAGAATTGGAGGGGAGAGGGGCGGAGGGGCAGAGGGAGACAGAGAAGCAGACTCCTCCCTGAGCAGGGAGCAGGGAGCCCCTTCGTGGGGCTCCATCCCAGGACCCTGAGTTCATGACCTGAGCCAAAGGCAGACGCGAAACTGACTGAGCCAGCCAGGCCCCATCACCCAGAAATTCATTTAATGGCAATTTAAGAACACAATCTGGTTAGCCATTTATGGGTGATATCATCAAACTAGCTCTTTAAAGCTATAGATAGAGTTTCTGTATGGGCAACTGACTTTTAATTTTAGAAACAGAAACTCATATTTGCCTATATAATCTCATCTTCTTCATTAAACCCATTTAGCTCCTCAGCCTTATGACTAAAATTAGATGTAGCCTATTAAGGTTAATTTGAATTTGTATTCTGTTAACCTATCATGTTAGCTTTTTTCTTAGACTTTGTCATTAAAATTTGACTTTTTTATGTTTGCTTTTTTTATGTCTACATTCATGTCATTGATACAAATGCTGGGACAAATAAAGAATCTGATAAGTTGTTACTAGAGGCTAATCTCAGGATGACAGAAATTCAGTGTTGATTACTGAATTCTATAATCATTCGATCAGTTAAAAATTTACTTAGACTGTCCTGTTATGTAATCACTTTTTTCCTTGCCCAAAGCAATTAAAATGAAAATTTCTGCTACATGTATGTTAAAAACAATGTTGATCATGGTGTTCTCATGATCTCTTTATAGTTACAAGCAGGAAAGGCAAATGTGTCCGTTTTATGAGTTTTGATATTTGAGAACACAAAATTGTTAATATCGTTCACCACTCCTTTTGCTAAGCGCTCGCATACTATTATTTTTAAAAAGTACTATAAATTTGCCTGAAATTGACATTGCAGTATATTGTGGGTTGAATGGCATGCCCTAAAAGATCAGTTACTACCCTAACCCTTGGTACCTGTGCATGTGATCGGTCTTATTTGGACATAGGGCCTTTACAGATGTAATTAAATTAAGATGAAACCATATTAAATTGGGGTGATTCTAATCCAATGACTAGTGTCTTACAAGAGGAGAGAAATTGGAACACAGAGGCAGACATAGGAAAGTACCATGTGACAATGGAGGCAGAGATTGGAGTGATGTATGTATAAAGCAAGGAGCACCCAGGATTACTAGGAACCACCAGAACCTGGGAGAGGGGCATAGAAATGATTCTTCCTGAGTCCACAAGAATGAATCGACCTTGATAACACCTTTTCTTCAGATTTCTAGCCCCCAAAACTGTGACAGAGTAGAATTCTGTTATTTAATGTGATCTAGTTTGTGGTAATTTGTTAAAGCAACCGTAGAAAATTAAAATAGAATGTGTGTGTGTGTGTGTGATTTCTACAAGTCAATATTGCTTTTTATCCTCTGGAAAATTGGATTTCCAGAATTGGAAGAGTTTGCCATTCACAAGTTTTCTGAGTCTTCACATATTCTATGATGTTGAAAATATAATTGACAGTGGTTTCAAAGATATATTTTCATGTTATTTTGTGCCCATGGATGTAGTTTATATGATTTTAAAAGCTTAAACTCATTTATACCATCTGGATCAACTGCCATGCTACATGAAGTAGAAAGTGAGTTGCAACTCCAAGAACATAGCAATAAAGAATGGAAAAGAATGACTGAGTGGGGAACACATAGAACCTTAATCAAAATGATTTCAATATCATCTCAAGGAGGCACAAATAGATATGATTGATCAAGAAGAAAAAGAGAACATAATTCTTTCTGAAGTAAAATTATACTCAAAAACATGGGGTGATTCTCTGCTAAAAAGATATCTTGTATACATGCATATATGTGGACATAGGTATATACACCATGCATAGATGTATGCATACACTAGATATGCTCATATATAATTTATGAGCTTGGAGAAAAAAAATAGAAGAACACCACGCTGTTATAAACATGGGCTATGTGGGATGTGGCAGTGGTGGAAAGATGGAAGGAATGAGAAAACTGTGGCTTAGAGACAATGAGGTAACTGGCCCAGCAGGTAATAGGATTGAGATCTGAACCAACTCTATCTTGAATATTGAGACTATTGTCATAGGCTTTGTTCTAAATGTTATGATACTCACTTCGATGTAGAAAGGGACATTGGAATAATCTTTTTTAAAAAGATGTGTTCTGTTCTTGAAATCTAATTATATTATATTTTCTTTTTTTTAAAGATTTTATTTATTTATTTGACAGAGAGAGAGACAGCCAGCGAGAGAAGGAACACGAACAGGGGGAGTGGGAGAGGAAGAAGCAGGCTCCCAGTGGAGCAGGGAGCCCAATGCAGGGCTCGATCCCAGGACCTTGGGATCACGCCCTGAGCCGAAGGCAGATGCTTAATGACTGAGCAACCCAGGAGCCCCTATATTACATTTTCTTATTTTTCCTTTCATAGAACATATTAAATAACTTTTCTGTCCATTCACATAAGTGTATTTAAAACTTACTCTTACTTTTTTTTATCTAACAATTTTTTTTTTTAAATCTTAGGTCCACTTCAGACTGATTCTTATGTGTGTCTATGGAACATATAAAATATTCTTTAATGAAAGTATATTTCTTAGACACTATCAACTAGGCCATGTGGTCATCATATATTTACTTATGCATGTTTGCAAAATCCCAAAATACCCAAGGCACTTCAATAAAAATTTAAAGAACTAGGAAATTTAAGAGGTCAGCACTTCCAAAAGCAAAAAGGAGAAAAGGAAATATTTCTTGAAATCAGATAAATATTTAACTATATGTAGATGAGAAGGGTATCTCAAATTCAATTTTTACACATGGCAGTTCCAAATGCCACATTTTCACAATTATTATGACATCAGAATTTAAGACTCAATGAAATGAGTGTTCATGTTGTGACTAAAGACCTAAGAATTGGTCTTTGTCCTTAAATGTAGGTAGATAATTCATTAACTTATTAGCAGAGCATCTTTCTGTATTGCATTTGTATGCAAAGTGAATTATTTACTGATTTAAAAGTTTTTGGCTGAATCAGAGCTATGGACATTTTACAAATATATTCAGAAATGTGAATGCTTAGGGTAAGCTCCATACCTTTTTTGAAAAATAAGATTTTTTTTTAAAGAGCATTTTTAGGTTTATCACAAAATTGTGAGAGGGAGGTACAGAGATTTCCTGTATTTCCTCTGAGGCCATACATGTATAGGCTTCCCACTATCAACATCACTCACCAGAATAGTACTTTTTTTTTTTTTTAACCAAGGATGAATTTACATTGACACATTATAATAACCCAAATTCATGGTTTACTTTAGGGTCACTCTTGGTGTACATTCTATTGAGTCTGGACAAATGCATATTGACATATGTCTATCATTATAATATAGAGTATTTTGACTGCTCTAAATATCCTCTCTACTCTGCTTATTCATATCCCTTTGCCCTCCACCCTGTCCCAGGCAACTACTCATGTTTTTAGTGTCCCCATAGTTTTGCCTTTTCTAGAATGTTACAGAGTTAAAATCATGCAGTATGTAGCTTTTTCAGATTGGCTTCTTTCACTTACTAATAGGCATTTAGTATTCCTTCATGTCTTTATATGGCTTGACAACTCATTTCTTTTTATCATTGAATAATTTCATTGTCTGGATGTATCACAGTTTATTTGCCTATTTACCTACTGAAGGACATCCTGGTTGCTTCCAAGTTTTGGCAATTATGAATAAAGCTGCTATAAACATCCAGGTGCAGGTTGTTTTAAGGACACAATTTTTTTATTAATCTGTGCAAATACCAAGGAGCCCACTTACTTGCTGGGTCCTAAGACTTTTAGTTTTGTAAGAAACCAACAAACTGTCTTCTAAAGTGTCTGTACTATTTTCCATTCCCATCAGCAATGTGTGACGGGTTCTGTTGCTCTACGTCTTTGCCAAGCATTTGTTGTTTGTGTCCTGGGTTTTGGCCATTCTAGTGTGTGGTGGTATCTTACTGTTTTAATTTGCATTTCTCTGATGGCATATGGTGTGGAACATCTTTTCATGTGCCTATTTGCCATCTGTCTATCATTTTTGGTGAGGTGTCTGTTAAGGTCTTTGGCCCATTTTTAAAATTTCATTGTTTATTTTTTTTAATTGTTGAGTTTTAAGAGTTCTTTGTATATTTTACATAACAGTCCTGTATCAGATATCTTTTTCAAGTATTTTCTCCCCATCTGTGGCTTGCCTTCTCATTCTCTTGACAATGTCTTTCACAGAGCATAAGTTTTTAATTTAATGAAGCTTGGCTTATTAATGATTTCTTCATGGATCTTGTTTTTAATCTTGATCTAAAAAGACATCATCATACCCAAACTCATATAAGTTTCTTCCTATGTTTTATTCTAGGAGTTTTATGTTCTTTTCCATTTCCATTTACGTCTGTGATTCCCGCTTAACATAGAACAAATTATCAGCATTGAAATTCTCACAGTGATATTATATCCTGCAGATTTCTTTTGTAATTATGGTCTATAGGTGTGAATATGTGATGAATTAAATTTGATATATACTTCAACCATATGTATTCTGAAATGTTATCATTATTACACTTAGCAATGCACATGATACAGTTATAAAAGATGCCATAATTTCAACGGAGTCTGCAGGGTGTTTTGCAAGAAGGAAGAATCTAGAACCAGAAAACTAAAAAAGCTGCAGAAGATTTGAAGTTGAATTTATACAGTAAAGAATATAAGCCCATATTCGTACATAATTTGGAAAGCTAATAAATTCAGCATTTAGCGCTCCAATGAAACAAGAGAGTTGAAGCATACATCAAATTGTTATTCTGTTATCATTCATTCAACAGATACTTTAAAAGTATCTCTCCTGAGCCATCTGTATGGATTCCTTGGGAATCAGGTAAGGGACAAATAGTGGAATAATGCTTCCATTTGAAAGCACCAAACTTAAATTTAAAAAAGAAACATTTTTTGAATGTATAAAAGAACAAGAATAACAAAACTGATTCAGAAATATGTGATCCCTGTCTTACACCTAGGAAGGCATAGGCAAAAGAGACTCTGGGTTGGGTACAGGTGATAGAAATTTGCCTTGTGACCCTAATAATGCAATCATTACTGCCTGCTTCTCAACTAGCCACCACTTGCTCCCACCATACCTCTGTCTTGTGGGATGCTGTTCAGTCTGATTATCAGTTCTTAGTTTCACATCTCTTCCATATTAACACCTTTTCACCTCTCTACCAAGCTTCACGGATTAGATAAATATACCATATCTACAAATAAAAAGAAAAAAAATCCTTGACCTGTAAAAGAAAAAAAATAAGATAACTGAGATTACTGTTATCTTTCTTTTTTCAACAATACCTCAATCTTACTACACTTTCTGGTAGAGAAGGGCAGATGAAGGGCAGGGAACTGAGAAACAATGTATTAACCTGGAGTAGCCTAAATAATGTTTGTCCAGCAGAATATAGTTGTAAAGTGTCTACAGGGCCCACGTTTCAATAAAAATGAAAATCTACAATACAATTTGAAGAAAGCATGTCTCATTAAGTTAGTATATTGGTGTGTTCTTTGGATTGTATAAGAAAGAGTTTGGAAAGAGTAGTCTATAATTTTACAGTGGAGGGGAGATAATACATGCATAGTACGCCAAAGAATTAAGATTTCCTAATGCATGAGAAGTGTGTTGAACACACCACAGAAGGAGGAACACTACAGCTTCATAAAAGCAGATCCAACAGACCTCTTGACTTTCAGTTTAATTTGTACAGAGTGTACCTGTCAGATGTACCAGAAGATGAGAACAAGTGCAGAAGTTTTAGTGGAAAGAATATGCAATCAGGCTGCAGAAAGCCTGTGCTGATTCTTTCATTAATTTGGAAGAAGTTTGAGCAGAACCAAGCATAGAGCTTGACACATAACTAGCACTAAATTATTTACAGAACAAAGGAATGAGTCCAAGTAAAGAAGTAAGGAGGAGTACCCATAGCTAAAATGTCTGACTTTCTTGCTTGGGGAAGAGTTTATGAAATAAGCAACCAAGTTATATTAATTCAAACCGTAAATTATTCAAGATAAAAAGAACAGAATCTGAATGGTATCAGTTAAGAATGTTTCTTTCCTACTTTAAATTTCATTTACTGTCTTGATAATAGATTTTTAAAAATTACAACAAAATTACATTACTATAGTTTGGGGGAAAAAAAAAACCACGAAAAAGGAATAAAGGCATTTAAGTTCCAGTTTGATCTATGACAAGCCATTAGATCTTTATTCTTATTTATTATTGACACATTAATCCCAGCCCTCCTATATCAAAGAATCTTTCGATGATTTAAGGAGATAAGACTGCAAGTCCATCAGTACAGTTTCTTCACTTCTGAATCTCCAGGAATTAGTACAGTCCTGGCACAGCAGCCAATTAATAAGTACTTGCTGAACATTCAGTTAAATAGTAATTCAAATGAGACTTTTTAGCAGCATTGAAAAGAACGCTTCTCTTTGGGATCTTCTTAGCTTGCTGGTTTGATTAATTCTTTGTTTCACTTTTTCAGATTACCTGGCCATCATTTCTGAGCTGATAGAATAAAACATGTCTGCCAAATTTATAAAACAGTATTTCCTCCCAGTGGGACAGTACATTAAAATATTCCTTGCAATATACTTTGGATATGTTCCTCTCCTAGGCTGTTTGGAAACAGTGAATCTGTCCACCTATAAAAAAATGGAAGAATTCTCCATCTTTTTATCAAAGAGTTCTCTATCTCCTAGAAAACAAAAACAAACAAAAATGAAAGGTTTGCTGATAACCATGAATTTCTGACTCATTGAGTGGCACCAAAAGAGAAATTTCAGCCAATGGAACAGTAGGACACAGTGAAAAGAGAGGGAAGAGAAAATGAGATTAATTCTGGGGTACAAATAAGTAGGATATGTCAATTAAACACAATGATAGCATAACTAAAAGGCAGGTATGCTAAAAGAACATTTTGGTGAAAGAAGTAAAATTTGGCATGACCTCACTTGTTGAGTTCTAAAAAAAAAAAAAAAAAAATCTCAAGAACGTAGTGAACACATTTTGAGTGCTCTATTTTAGGGCAGATTCCAGAGAATTGAAATATACTGTACAAAAACAAGTAACCAATCAAACAAATACGATGTACAAAAGCAATGCTTTTGAACCACTAACTGTGATGGCAACCGCTCTGAATGTTGGTCAGTCACACAGATGGCCAGATACACGGTCACAGCGGGACTTGAAGGAAGTAAGGTAACTGGCCCCTGTGTATGAACATAAGAAAAACGAACACCATCATCCTAGAATGAAGGCATGGTGACTTTTTTTAAACGTTTGCATTAAGGGAAATATTTGGATTCACCATATTTATGTTTACTTTATGACTAAGCAAATTGCTGGACATTAACAGACAAAATCTAAATTATGTGAAGATACCCTTTACGAACATCAATCTTTATCTCCCTCAGGGATAGATCAGGAGACATTAAGGTAACAAAACTGGGTGATGCGAACACTGCTTCTTAATTTGGATATAGAGAAGTAGGTACCAAGTTAAAGAGAAGGGGCTTATAGAAATTAAATTAAAAAGAAATTATGTCCAAACCAGATTGAATCTTCCAGTGCGTGAAGTGCATATCAAAAATCTAGAGCAAATATCAGAAGAAATACGTGAAAAACTCATCGAAGAATGAGAAAAGCCATAAAAATTTGGCCCAACGTTTGAAAGGGGAAAATAAGAGGCCAAAAGAAGTTTTTAAGAAAATCTGACAAAATTGACACTTCGAAGATTTTACTTTTCATGTTAAAAGATAAAAATTTGATTAATTTCTGGTCCACTCTTCCACAGAGAAACTTACATGTTTCCTACTTAAAAGGCAGGTGGAGGGGCTCCTGGGTGGCACAGCGGTTAAGCGTCTGCCTTAGGCTCAGGGCGGGATCCCAGTGTTATGGGATCGAGCCCCACATCAGGCTCCTCCGCTGGAAGCCTGCTTCTTCCTCTCCCACTCCCCCTGCTTGTGTTCCCTATCTGGCTGGCTGGCTGTCAAATAAATAAATAAAATCTTTTAAAAAAAAAAAAAAGGCAGGTGGAGATGGTGGAAACATCATTTTCATGAACATCTGCGAAATCTGTTAACACTTAGGAAGTAACTGCAGGCATTTATCTCCGGGAATCTGGGAAATACTGCAGTTTCTTATGCTTGGTGTTGAAAAGCATGAAGTTAAGACTCTTATTAAACCAATACAATCACATATATTTTGTTTTTAACACTGAAACTGCAGGCCTTTACTTTTTTTTTTTTTTTTTACCTCTCTGGTCAAAGGAATGACAATTCAGAAATGTGCTGCAAATTTCTCTTTGAGCCAACTGATCAAAATGTAATGTAGCATTAGAATATATTTTAATGAAACATGACACAAATGATGTATTTTAAAATTCTGGCAAAGTATATTAACCAAGAATTATTGATTGAGCAGATACTGGGGTATCTTTCAAGCCCCACACTATAGATGCATTTGGGCCTCAGCCAAACTGTCTAGAACCAGTTCTCAAAGCTGGCTGCTAACCTGGCAAGATTTGTTAAAGTACCAGTGTTTGGGCTCTCTACCCGTAAAGATTTTGATTGAATTGTTAGGGTGTGGAGCTCATAAACTAAGAACAAGGTCTAGCTCTAATATTTTGGGGGAAACAAGTAAACTTTCTCTCCATCTCTTGCCTCTCTCTGTTACATTTTTTATTGTTGTTCATTTTATTTTGTTTTTTTGTATTAAGGCCTGGCTTTCTCTGCTTCTGAGTTTATATGACAGAAAACGCTCCCTAAATCAATCATCGTGATAGAAAGGGTGTCATCATATGAAAGTATGGGTGCTTTTCCAGTAAGCATAAAGATGCAGAGTATGGTAGGTGACCAGCTTTATTAAACAAAAAGCCCAATATAATACTGTCCAGTTATAGAGAAATTATCTTGGATCTCTAACACTCCTTCCTTTTTTTTTTTTTTTAAAGATTTTATTTATTTATGTGACAGAGAGACAGCCAGCGAGAGAGGGAACACAGCAGGCGAGTGAGAGAGGAAGAAGCAGGCTCCCAGCAGAGGAGCCCGATGTGGGACTCGATCCCGGAACGCCGGGATCACGCCCTAAGCCGAAGGCAGACGCTTTAACGACTGCGCTACCCAGGCACCCCTCTAACACTCCTTCCTATGTTGACATGTGAAATAGGACATTCGAACAAAACTTCTGTACCTAAAGTTTCTTATAATATTTTTGAAAAAAGTATTTCCAAATTCATAGGTAAACTGAATTTTTACTAATAAAATAATTATGTTGCCTTTAAGTGAAATTCTTTTTTTTTTTTTTTTTAAGATTTATTTAAGTGAGAGAGCAAGCGCGCACATGAGCAGGGGGAAGGGCAGAGGAGAGGAAGAAGCAGGGCTGGGCTCCATCCCAGGACCCCCTGAGATCATGACCTGAGCCAAAGTCAGAGGCTTAACCGACTGAGCCACCCAGGTGCCCCAGTGAAATTCTCTTTATTAGTCTTCATGAATAGACTTTTTCTTCTGCAGTGCAGACACAAGCTATGCTCAGTGACAGCCGTCCCGTTCCTGGATTTCAGTTTGCTCTTTAGCCTTATTGAGGGAGTGGTAAGAGGGTGGAGGAATGGGGAATAAGGGATGTGAAAATGTTAGGTAATAGTGAAGGGACATGATTTTTTGTTTTTACTGACTTAGTAGAAATAAACCCAAAGCTTTTCTAAGATCTAAGAGTAGATCTGCTAATCTTTAAGCAAGAGTTTTGTCATCTTTGTTATTGCTGATGCTTCTCAGACTATAATATAATCCCCTCCCACATTATGTTCTTTAAACTAGTCCTTCCTTCCTTTATAATCCATCATCAGAAGAGCATTCGAGTTTGGCTTTTCAAAGCTCCTGAAACTACAACTTGTCCAGTTAGAAAAAAGCAATCTGGTTTTCTTTACTACCAGGGGTACTTTAGCCTACACATCTGCATTCATTGCTCTGCTGATGGGCTGTGGCAAAGCAGGAAGGGGGCTCGGCGGTGTCCTTGACACAATCACAGCCTTCCATGAACATTAGAAAAGCACTCACCTTGGCTTCATTTTGGTCTGTGCCAAGCCACAGTAGTAGCCGTGGTGTCACAGGCGATTAGTACCCCCAAGTCCCTCGCTGGGAGTTGTTCTCAGAACTTGGTTTTGCTGTGATAAACAGAATGCACTGGTAAGAAGAACTGCAGCTCTTTGAAGACAAGTACAGTATGCTGAGACCTTAAGGGAGTCTAATTATCATAATCTGAAGCAACTGTAACAAACTAAGAGCATCACCCATTCTTCCCTCTCCCCATCTTTGCTTAAGAAGCGTTAACTGACTTTGAAGCATTTCTGTTTAAAAAGTCAGCCACTCATCTTACCCCCAAATCAGGATAATTGTTTTCTTCCCCAACTGAGGTTGAAATAAATGATATCATTACAGTTTGCAAAAAAAACAATTTTACTTCTTTATGAGCAAAAGAACGATTTTACTTCTTTATGAGCAAAACACCAGTTACTTCTCAATAGAGTCCAACTATTTTATTTTGTGTATCTTTAATATAATCGCTAACCCTATACTATATCTTGTTAAAAGTCTTTTAGCAATGAAACAGTTGGGCAAAAATCACATGAAGGAATTAAAAAGAATGAATGAAAAGGCTCTCATTTTAAGTTTTAAAAAAGCAGTATTTAATGATCACACAGGTGTGGTTTTTTTTTTAAGATTTTATTTATTTGAGAGAGAGAGACAGAGAGAGAGAGCACAAGCAGTGGGAGTGGCGAAGGGAGAGAGAGAAGCAGAGTCCCTACTGATCAGGGAGCCCGACCCCGCAGAACTCAATCCCAGGACCCCAGGATCATGACCTGAGCTGAAGGCAGATGCTTAACCAACTGAGCCACAAAGGCGCCCCGCACACAGGTCTTTACAAACTCCTTTTGTATACTTTATCTTCAATCTTTATCAAGCTCAATTTAAGTATGAGAAAACAAATTGAGAGGTAAAGAAGTAAATTTATGAGTTTGTTGTAAGTTGCTGAATGAGTTCATGAATATCGTGGCAGGGATTCAATCCAAATACTCTGACTTCAAGTCCAGTGCCCTTTTTACTATATGATGTGACATCCATTTAAAAACAAACAAACAAAACCCTAATTAGTAAGTCACCAACATTCATGCAAAATAAGCAAAAATCTAAATGATTCAGTAGACTCTATGCTCAGTATGATTCAGTCATCTCAAGTGAGTGGACGCAAACTTAATCTACATTAGCAGATGTCCAGTGTCCAAGCAAGGAAGGCCACAGAGAGTTTTACTGTCCTCTGCAATGCGAAAAATGTGTCTGAAATATCATCTAGCTCCTGGGGTCTCATCTCAAATAGCGTTGCAGAACTGAAAGTGTCTTAAGAGTCAACAGAGTGACAGTGCACCTGGATATAGCTTCATTTGAAAAGCAGCTAAAACTGGAACTATTTCGTCCAGAAAAATAAAGATTTAGCAAGAAGGAAGCGTGGGCTGGTTATTTCCAAGTATTTGAACTATGTAGAAGTAACTTTGCATCTCAGTGTGTTAAAACCAAAAACAAGGAACAGAATTTTCAGAGGGGGATGAACAGTTTTCATTTAATGTATTACTTTCTAGTCATTACAGCTCCTCAGAAGTTTTAAAGGACCACCTCATGAACAGTTTACAAAGGGAACCTGGCCAGGACATTGTACAGAAGATTCCAGACTGCATGGATCCCACCCAGCCCCAAGCAGTTTAACCCGAGAAGGAACGACTAGAGAGGTTCACTTTTTCGTGCAAGAGATCATATCCAACACTTTGACCATGGAAAGAGTTTGTTTACAAATACTTATAATGATGATTATAATAATGCTGCTGCTAATGATGATAGTATATTACACCAGTCATGTTTTTTCACATTTGAGAAGCTGAGTACAGCACATTTACTCTCTTGCTCTTGATCACTCTTTTTTTTTTTTCCCTCCAAAGTAATACCCCTTGAGGTTCAGGAGACAGACTGAAAAGCAGAGGCTCAGTTAATGCCCTCAATTTAGAACTACATCTCTGAGAGAGAGAATGCCCTTGAGCTATAAAAATGTAATCGTTGGCCTGCAGTATCCTGACAGAGATGAGAGCAGACAGCTGTTCCTGCACACTGCTCTCTGTTGAAGGCCATGTGACGCTCACTGAAACAAGTCTTGAACTGTTCTGCTTCGCTGTCTCAACAGGTTAACTGGAACTGAGGATTTTGTACAGCTGTATGTCTTTGCAATTGCTCTGTGTCCTTTAAATTTGAGTGGTTTTGTAAATGTGAGTACGTTAGGTCCCCTGGATTTGGAGGCAGACAAGATCAGTTCTGCCACTTGACATGTGTTTGCCCCTGTACAGGTCTTTCCTTGCAATAGGGAAATATCAGTAATGCTTCCCACACTAGCTTGTTTGGAGGATAGAGGTAATCATATGCATAAAAGATTTAGCATAATCTATAACAAATAATAAGTGTTGAAAAGATATTAGTTGTTTTAATTATATTTATACTCATTGTTTCAAGCAGAATGATTCCACAGTCATAGATAGTTCTGTGAAGAGGCCAACTATAGCTCTGTTGTACAGCTAAGACTTTGTCTATTGCTTACAATAAAGTATGGTTTGTTGAACAATATCATGTTATACAAAAGTCATTGTAAAAAATCAAATAAATACTTATAATAAATGCTATGTATCGGGGTATAGAAATAACTTCATGTTAACTTGTGACTTTTTATTTTATTATTTTCTTTGACATATGGGAAGGTGAGAATGCAGAGACAATGTGGAACTGGACCAAGATAAATATTGTTTTGGGTTCTGAAGCAGGAGATTCTGGGAAGGTGAAGGCTGGAAATGAGCTCTCTTTCCTCTACCACCAAATCCTCTGTGTCTATTCCTCCTAGTCAAATGGACCCTAATGTCTATGGGAGTGTGTGCCAGTGAGGCCTTGTGTTCCATGTTGTGTAGCCATGGTGTGGACAGCTAATGCACAATCATGAACTCTTGCACTGGATGAGTCCCTGAAACCAGGGTTCATATAGTAAAGCCAAGAAGAAACTGAATCATGCACAGATCCCTCCTGCTTTGTGTGGAGGAGAACAGGAAGAAAATGGGTCATTGAGAGGTTTTCTTGAGGTGCTTCAGTAAAGGTTGACTTACTTGTTTTTATTCTAGCAGTCTTCTCAGAGTAGAAGCCACAGACCTTGTATGACCCTTAGGATCCAGCAACTCTGGTCTCATCTCCCATTCCTCTCTTACTTGCTTACACTCCAGTCACACTAGCCTCTTTCTGACAATTAAATGTCAGAGTCACACTCCCACCCCAGGATCTTTGCAATTATTACACCCTCTGTCTTTCTCACAGACTATGCAATATACCTATTTTAAATTATTATATTTATAAACGCATTTGTTAAATTTATTTTCTGCATCTCCCAAGCCATATTATCTTTATCCATCCTAGAAAAGGAAAGAGTAAAAAAACAAAAAATGAAATTCTGTGCAAAATAGAGACAACTTTGGAATTTAAGAATAAATTTAATAAGAAATGGATAGAGCCTTCATGAAGAAGAAGACTGAATCTTCTTCAGTGATTTGGCACTGAAGTTGTAATTTCAGTGACTGTTGTAAAATATAGGAAATGTAAGCAATGCTTTTGAATGGGAAGACTCAAGATTTTAAAAATCAATACATTCAAAATTCATATAATAATTTAATACAAAAGACTCCTAAATTTTAAAAACATTGGCTAAGATGATCTTCAATTATATGAGGAAAAAAACTAAATGCTCAAGAATAGCCAGGGAAAATGTTGGAAATGTAATTTAAAAGTTTATAGTAATAGAGCTATTGAATACTTTTTACAATAATTCAATAAAAAATGATTTTGTAAACCATGTTGCTTAGCTTTCAAACTCAAATGTCTTTGTTCAACTCAATTGTATATACTCATGAATATATGACAATTGTTACAAGTTTGTAAATTTATTTTCTACTCTGCTCTTGTTCAGTCCTCATAATATATTTCTTCCTATCATAATTATACTGTGATGAGTTTTGAATTTGGGGGACACAAGACTACCAGAAGTGGGTTTGTTTATAGCCTCTAAAAATAAATAATGCAAAATAATTGAGCATTTAAAAAAATGTCTGGTTACTTTCAGTGAATATATAGAATTTGTTTGCTTTCAATGTTTGTATATATTTTTCCTGTTTAAGTGTATGTTGTCTGTGGATTTAATGCCTTGCAAGTTAATATTACAAGACAGAAACTGTCTATTCCCAACCCACTGAACTTAGATGCTTTTCTTCAACTTCTACTTCTTCAGTCCATTGATTCTTGTTCATTAGGTTAATAATGGAAATATTTTCAATATTTTTCTGATTGTGAAAATGACCCAAACATATTATAAAAATGGAAACAACATAGAAGAGAGGTAGCTGATCTGTGAAACACACACTTAAACACACACAAATGCAGGACAGAGAAGAGAGATTCAAGTCACTCCTAATTTCAAGGACGTATTTACCACATACAAAACAAACAAGTCCAAGCTGGAAATATGTGAAATTCAGATGTGGCAGCCTGGTCTGTTTGACTCTATCTCAATTAACCAACCTGTACCAGTATACTGTGTCAACCTCTGGACCCTGGGCCTATTTCCTTTTTGGACTGAGAACATGCACCAGACACCATCTATCTTCCTCGTATCTCCCTTCTCTTCTGTTCACTCTTACTCCTTTGAAATGACCACGCCTGATATCTTTTACTTCATTTTTTCTTTCTTCTGTTTAGCCAAAATTTAGGCTTATCCCCCTGATCCGAAAAAGGTATCCTCTTGTTTCCATTTCTCCCTATACACCATGGAGAATTCTTCTCTCCTCTCCTCAACTGAAAAGTATTTCTATCTTATTTTCCATTTATTTCTCAACTGCTTGCAATCTGGCTTACTTTCTTAATTCTCCATGGAAATGATTTGGCACAGTTCATCAGTGACCTCTGTATTTCCAAATTCAATGGAAACAAGTAAGTCTTTATTTACTGACCCTTCATGGCTCTCTGCTCCCTGACATCACACCCTCCTGGTTCTCATACTTTTGCAGTTCTTTACCTCTTTCACAACTTTTTTTCCCATATAACCCCTAAATGTCCATGTTCCCTAGGATACATTACTGGACAAATACTTATTGGATAATCTCATCTTTTTAATTGCTTTCAATGACTAACCATGTATTGAAATTCCCAAAAAATCTTGATCCCACGGAGAGTTCTGTCCTCAGCTACAGATTCACATATCCAGTTGCTTACTGGACATTTCCATCTGGACCTAACAACAGTATCCCAAATTCAACATATTCAAAATAAAATTATTATTACCCCAGGCATGTTTTTTTTACATTCCCTGTTTTGACTGGTGGTACTATAATGCACTTAGCTAGAAATCAGTTTTCCTTGGAACTACTTTATCTTCCATGAACTCACTTCTTCTTTTTTTTTTTAGATTTTATTTATTTATTTATTTATTTATTTATTTATTTATTTATAGCAAGGGGGGGCAGCGGGAGAGAGAAAATCTCAAGCAGACTCCATGCTGTGGGTGGAATCCGATGTGGGGCTCAGTCCCACGACCCTGAGATCATGACCTGAGCCAAAATCAAGAGTTGGATGCTCAGCCGACTGAGCCACCCAGGCACCCCCACTAACTCACTTCTAATCAATTGCTCTATGTGTGTAGATCTTGCTTCTCAAATGATTTTTCTCTTTTTCTTCTTTAATACCACAAAGGTATTCAAACTGTCTCCATATACATAGTCGTAATGATGTAACCAAAATACATTTCAAACCACATTAGTTCCCTATTTAAATGCTTCAGTGCCTCATTAATACATGCAGAATAGTGCCCAACCTCCTCTTAGAATGCACACATGGCTCCTCTGCATCTCTGTCATTTCCTCTCCCATCACTTCCTGCTATGTTCATCAGAAACCATTGCCAGCAAACTCCTCATATACTATGCTATTGGTCATTCCTCTTCCTCCTTTCGTATCATCTCCTGTTCTGGATTTTCTTCTACTCATCCATCTTCTATTTCTTCCCTTTACCTGGGAAGCTTCTATATAAGACTTGGCTCAGTCTTTACTCCCAAAGCCTTTCTAACCCTCCTCTTCGCTATTCTTCCTTCATCCCATTGAGTTAAATAATTTTTATGGATTCTCCAGTGCCTCTCCTTCTCATCGTCCTCACACAGTATGTACAATTAGGTTTGTAGGCTCATGGGCAGACTATGTCCAAGTTGTCACCTGTATAATCCCAGTTTTTAGCACAGTGACTGGGACATGGTTGGATTCAATACATATCCTGAGTGGACAAATGCATGGTATCTTTTACTAAATTTCTTGAATGGTCACTCAGTGAGTGCTAACTAAATGGAAAGTAGCATAGGCATTGTGGCCAAGGACATACTGTTCCATTTTTCTGATTTTCTCCTCTTTTCAATTATATTAAAATCCAAGAACATTTGAAAACGTTCTGAAAACAGATTTACCATACACTGAAAACTAATTAACAATACACTGAATACATATTCGTTAAGTTAAATGTTTGTATGTCAGTTGGTGTGGTAATTTTTCCCTCCATTACTTTGGTACACATCCAAAGAAGAGGTTAAAACCATTGTTTTATTTAACCGTGTTTACACATTCCTGTTCCTTTACTTTGCAGAGGCTTTCAACAAACTTAGAATGTTCTTGGACATACAACTATGATACAATCTACCACAAAATTAGCTATGAGCTGGACATGGTCTAATAATATCCATTACATGTTTATTTTACATTTTAATATTTGTATGTGCTCTGCTAGACCTGAGCCAAGTCTTAAATAATTTGCTTAAATGATTGGCTTGAGTAAATTGAGTCATGACTGAGCTTCATACTGGTAAGGAAAAAAAAAAATGGAAACATATTGTCAACTACATCTCATATGTCTCTAAAAATAATTGTAGAACAAAAACATTTAAGATAATGATTTAGAGAAAGCATTTCATATGAATCCTATCATTAAATTCAGAAAAATATGATTTTTTGTAATATGCCTTTGATATTCTGATAACTCTGAATACCTCAGACTGGAAAATAAACTCCTCACTTTCTCATACCAGCGGGTGCTAATATCACGCTTTGTAGATTGAGAAAACTAATGTAATCCCTCCGCTGGTCTCTTGGATCTACAATGTCTTAATAATATCAAGATTTGTGCCTATGCTGGAAGCCATGGCTGGGAGATGCGATTTCACTTTCAATTCTCTACATCCACAAAAATTTTGTGTTAACATCTAAGGCTCTTACGATTACTAGGTACACAGATTCCTACCACACTCTTTCTCCTTGATTTTTTTTAATGTACCCCAACATATACTTTTTTAAAAACAGACTTATTTAGGTAGATTTTACATACCATAAAAGTCACCGTTCCAAATTGTCCTGTTCAGTGGTTTTCGGTATATTCAGAGTTGTGCAACCATCACCACCCAGAGGTAACAATAAGCCCCAAACACACAACATTCTGGCTGTCATCTCAGACCATCCCTATTCCTATGTTCCTGGCTTGCTAACTCTTAAATTCCATCTCCATCTGTTTCCTGACCTTTGATCCTTTTTCTCATTTAACACTTGCTTCTGCCCTGGAGACTTGGCATTTGTATTTCGTCTCTGATTTCTGACAGTCATTAAGGACTTTGACTTAGAATTGCTTACCAGCTCTCTCTCACCAGTTACTCCTGGGAGTTCTCCTGCCTTAGCTGTTCCTTAAAAATCTATCCATGCATACAACCCATCCCAACCACTCCAGTTAACTGTTTCCCATTGGAGGGTCATTGAAACATTTTGCTTCCAAGTTTTCTTTCTTGGAATTCAGCCCTTGATGAAACTATAGCAATGTGAATGAGCTCAGGATCTCTCATAGATGGCTTGTAAATCAAGAGGTATGGGGAAAAAATAGGGATCTTGTTTAGGAGAAATCTAGTGCATGACTTCAGAAACTGGGAATTGCTTCGAAACCAGGCACATAAAGATATGAGTTACACCCAAGTGAGGCACAGATGGATTGCCTGTGGGTCCTAATTCTAGATTACCCTTCAAGGCTTTGCATAGATACATAGAGAATGAACCACATCTCAGTGTTCATATTGGAAATGGGAGCGGGTGTTTAGGGAGCATTCATGATTGTATTGGTAAAATGAAGTGAATAGTTTATGCCCTTGTTATCCAACAATGACTTAAGTGTTATCTTGTAAAAACTGGGGGCACACAGCAGCAAGCATCACATAATGCATGTGGGAATTCACAGAGTGTCAGCAGGAGCATGAATCTTCCGTTTTTGCAACTTCCTAGAGAGGTAGGCTTGGACAGTGAGGCTGGGTACTGGCAGAGGTACTCTGCCCTCTGCTGCTCTCTCTATTTAATGGAGAGAACATAACCATGATCTTGCTCAGGAAATAGATACTTTGAGCCTCGGAGCCAGTTTTTAAATGATGTACCAGAAAATCCAGCTTTCTAGTACTGGAGACAGTGAAGGAAGTTGCCAAGCTACCCAGAGCGAGAGGTCCACAGGCAGGAACTAGTACTGTAGTGCTGATTTTCTATACAGGAGTGGTAGATTAAGGGTAAGAAAATGGATGTTTAGAATTGCTAAGCACTATGTACATTAAAATAATCTATCTATGAATACCAAAAAGTAAGGGTGAAAGATTACATGAAGAATACAATATGTGGAATATATAATGTCCGTGATACTATGTTCTTTAATTCTAAATATATAACTTTTGTTTAAATAATAAATATTTCTGATCTTAAAATGATCTTTATGGTTAGTTTCACTTGTGATTGGCAGCTCACAACTGGGATGAGGAATGAAACTGATGGTCAAGAAGGGGGAAAAATCAAGAAAAGCAAAAAATTGTTTTAATTAGTGTAATTCTTGTTCTAAAACTAATAGCAAGATTTTAAAATCACCAATTTTCATTAATTCTTATTTATAATATATGCAGTTAAATTCACCAGAATAAAATTCACACATGTAATTCATGTGATGCTGGACCTTGCAACGGAGTTAATTTGCATGGCTACATTTCAATGAGGAAACTGAAAATAACTTGCCCCAAACCCAAAAGCTGATAAACAGTGGAGCCAGGACTCAGATCCACATTTATTACAATCTGTGATTTCCTATACCAGACAGAAATGGGGTATCTTTAGCTTGCTTCGGTATTTAAAGGGATACTGCCCTCTGACCAGCACTGGTTTCCCGGGCCCCAGAATAAGTATAAAAGCACAGGATACCATATGTGGTTTAAAGTCTGCAGTTGCTTCCCTGAAATTCTTAATACTTTTTTAACAAGGGACCTAGCACTTCTGGTTTGCCCTGGGCCCAGAATTATGCAGCTGGTCCTGTCTCTGGAAAAGTTTTGGACAGTTCTTTAAACAGTCTTCGTGTTTATAATGAGTGTCATAAAATCTAGACTTACCAACTAGCAAAATTGTTCCTGGACATCTTTGGGATTGGTTTGTTTCTTTTCATTTTGGTAAAACAGCTTCACCTCTCAGACGTCAGTTTTCTCTTTTCGGAGAATGGTACTCATTGACCCTGAGTGTGCTCACTCGTTGCTGAAGTGTTCTCCACCCACGGTGATGCTTCTGCAGTTCTCCAAAGGAAGGTACCCCGCTGGTTCTGTCATTACCTAGAATGGCCTTCTTTGGGCCTCGAGGAAACCACAGGACTTGGGACAAATGTAACTTCCTCTAGTTTTCTGAAGGGATAATTTGACCCTTCTCAGCAGTTATCTTCAAAATACAAAAGTTGTGAGATAGGGAGAGAGAGAAACGACAACATTGTTTCTGGACTGTCTCCTGCCTAGAGTGAATTGATCTCTCACTGTGTTCCTATAGCAGCACCCCATATAAACGATATTCATTGCTGTTAGGGTGGCCTGTGACGCCGGAGACAAAGAATAGCACCAAGTGTGGAGCAACAGGCAGGACAGAGTTTATTCCCTCTCCAAGGAAGGAGAGGGGCCACACATTCTAGAGAAATGTCAACCGAGTTTCTGTTAGGCTGGGCCTTTTAAGGGGTTTGGAGGATGTTGAGAGGGTAGCAGCTGCCCCATGGGAGGCAGAGTGGGTTGTGAGGTGGGGGTCAACTTTTGGCCAGGTGGAGCAGGAGGTGGCAGGTTTCTCGAGGGCCTCTGTCTAGGATGTGAGTTATGCTCAGGCTAGAGAAGAACATGTTTTGTAATTGGGGTCTATTTACTAAGAATGTAACCTAGGAAAACAAAGCATTAGGGCCAAGTGCAGACACCTGTGAGTTTTGTTTATAAGCTTGGTTGAGCTGGGGGTGGGGGGTGGGGAGTGGAGGGTTTTTTTTATTTTTTAAAAATTTTATTTATTTGACAGAGAGAGACACAGTGAGAGAGGGAACACAAGCAGGGGAAGTGGGAGAGGGAGAAGCAGGCTTCCCGCTGAGCAGGGAGCCCAATGCAGGGCTCAATCCTAGGACCTGAGCCACCCAGGCGCCCCAAGGGGAGGGTTTGAATGGATTCCTTTCAATTGCCCTTATCACCTGGAAGAGATGTAAAGGTGTTTCTCCTCTACTAAACTACTTTTAAGTAGTAGAATATTACCTTGTTCATTTTTTTTAAATCTTTGCAGCTCCAATATTTAAAAACATTTTGATGAACTGTTTGGTCAAATGAAATGAATTGCCAAAGTCCCCTCCCTTGCCATATTCCATGACTTTGGCAATTATATATTTCAATCCCAATTATTTGTTTTTCCAGTGAGTTATGCGAAAACTCCCCCCAAATAAAACTTAATGAATCCCCAAAATGGATGTGTAAGTGCTTCATTACCTAAAAGCAATGTTTTCAATTAGTTTCTGCCTCTGGGTTTTATTTTCCCAATGTGATTTACCTAATCACATTTTTAGCTAAAGAGAAGATGAGCCACTGATTAATGTCTTAGCATAAGACAAAGTCAATCACTATTAGCATAAATCCTTCTTCAAAAACATCTGACAAAAAGTACTGCTAATTTTCTAGCCACCTATAGATATAGATATACTCCAACTACAGTTGGAACATGGCACTCATTAAATAACAGTGTCTTTTGAAAAACAATGTGATTCAGGCCACCTTCCTTGTAGAGAAGAAGATTTTTTGGATTAGAATATGTAATTTTCAAAAGTGATAGGATCAGTGTCCAAACTCATCAGTCAAAATACTTGGAATACTTAAAAAATTTAAGAAGAAATAGTAATACTAATCTTACAGCATTCTATCAGGGAATAAAGCATGATTCCTCTATTACTCTGCTAGGGCTGCCCTAACAAAATACCACAGACTGGGAGGTTTAAACAACAGAAACTTATTTTCTTACAGTTCTGGAGGCTAGAATTCCAAGATCAAGGTGTCTTCAGGGTTAGTTTCTGGTGAGAACTTTCTTCCTGGCTTACAGATGACTGCCTTCTCCCTGTGTCCTCACATGGGCTTTCTTCTGTGCACATGTGTAGAGAAGATCCTCATGTATCTCTTTCTTTTTGTAGGGACATACCAGTCCTATTGGATTAGGGCTCCACCCTTATGACCTCATTAACCATAATTATCTTTCTAAAGGCCCTATCACCAAGCACAGTTACATGGGGATGGGGGTGGGAGGTAGGACTTCAACCTAAAAATTTTGCAGGGACATAATTTTGTCCATAACAATCTCTAACTTTGATGAGGTCAGAACAGAGGTATGTTGGAGCCAGCTTGGGCTCACAGGAACCAACTGTGAGCATCTCTTCCCAACTCTGTACTCAGTGACTTAAAAAATCTGCCTCAGTGGGAATACTGACACCATCAAAATCATCAACCACTACCATTCAGCAGCATCTAACATATATTGTCACTGAATCCATAATCACATAATAATCACCACTGTATAACAAAGAAAAGTAAATAATCATGCCAACAAATGTTGCATGTATATCTATCAGCGAAACATTAAAAATGTGGAAATCATAAGAAAAATAAAATCTCATATGCATTTTCTCTTTGATAAAATTTATCTTGAAGACTGTGTTCAACTTGATTAGTGAAATGGATTTGGCAAATAATAACTAATAAGAGATATGCATTGGCTTTTCCCAATATTTAATTATAAACATTTTCAAATATACAGAAAAGTTGAAATACATTATAGCAAACACCCATATATCCATTATTTACATTTTGCAATGAACATTTTACTATAGTTGCTTCATCAAATACCCATCCATCTATCTCTCTACCCATCAATCAAAGCTTCTTAATTTTTTTTATGCATTTCATAGTAAGTTGGAAACACCAGTACACTTCCACTAGATACTTCAGCATGCCTGTGATTAACTATTATCTGATATTTGTATTGGGTTCCTTTTTTTTTCTTAAAAGGTAAAATTCCCATACGGTAAAATGTATAAATCTTAAGTGTACCATGTGATGAGTTCTTACAAATATATTCACTTGCATAACCTAGACCATTATCAAGGCACCGAACATTAGCTTCAGGGCTGAAAGCTTCCTCATGCCCCTTCCAAGTAAATTCCTACCCCACCCTTTACAGGCACCACAACTGTTCTGATTTTTTTTCTTACCATAGAAAACTGTTGCCTCCTTATTGATTCTATAAATGGAAACGATGCAGTATGTACTGTAGGTATGGAGCTTTTTTCATTCAGCAGGGTATTTTTGAGATTAATCCATGCCATTGTATGTACCAATAGTTCATTCTTTTTATTAATGTGAAGTGTTCCATTGTAAGAATATAATACAATTTCTTGATCCATTGTCCTCTCATGGAACCCCAAGCTATTTCCAGGCTTTAGCTATTATGAATAAAGCTCTATAAACATTTTTGTCAAGTGCTTTTGTGGACATATGTTTTCATTTCTCTTAAATACTTAGGAATTGAATTACTGTGTCAAAAAATAAACATATGCTTAGTTTCATAAAAAATTGCCAGAGCTTTTTCCAATGTGGTTGTACCATATTACATTCCCATCAATAATGTATGAGAGTTACAACTACTCCACATTCTCTCCAACAGTTAGGTCATTAGTTAACTCATTCTTTTTTTGTTTGTTTGTTTTAACCATTCTGATGAGATGTGTAGGTATCTTTTCGTGATTTTAATAGCCATTTTCCTGTCACAAGCAATACTGAACATTTTTTATGTGTTTATTGGCCATTTGTATCTCTTCCTTTGCCAAATATCTATTGAAATATTTTACTTACTTTAATTGATTTTTTTGTCTTTTAATTAAGTTTTAAGAGGTTTTTAAATATATCGTGGATAGCAGTCTTCTGTCAAATACATGTTTGTAAATATTTCTCTCTTTGAGTCTCCTATTCATTTTTTAAAATGTCTTTTGATGACAGAAGTTTTTACTTTTCATGAGGTCTAATTTATCATCTTTTACTTCTATGGTTATTGCCTTCTTATTTCTGTCTACAAAATCCTTGCTTAGTCCCAAATTACAAAGATATTATACTATGCTTATGTTTTAAGCTTTATAGATCTCACTAATATGTTTTAGTTATGATATATTATTGGATTATTATTATATTTATTGGATTAAATTATAAATTAGTAATAAAATATCTTTACACTGGCAATATTTGAAAATTGAAACAACACATTTCTAAATAATCTATGGATAAAAGAAGAAATCAAAAGGAAAATTATAATGAATGATAACAATACAACATATCAAAATTTGCACAGTGCACCTACCATACTGTTTTGATCACTACTAGACCTTTGCAATATAACTTGAAGTCTGGAATTGTGATGCCTCCAGCTTTGCTTTTCTTTTTCAGGGTTGCTTTGGCTATTTGGGATCTTTTGTGGTTTCTGTATCTTTATTTATTTATTTAATTTATTTTTAAAAACATTTATCTATTTATTTGAGAGGGGAGGGGCAGAAGGAGAGGGAGAGGGAATCTTAAGCAGGCTCCACGCCCAGCACAGATCCTAACATGGGGCTTGATCTCCCGATCCTGAGATCACGACCTGAGCTGAAACCAAGAGTTGGATGCTTAACTGACTGTGTGCCACCCAGGCACCCCTCTGTATCTTTAAAGTGTAATACCTATATGTAGTATATAATCAGCTCTTGTTTTTTTATCCATACTGAAAATTTCTGGCTTTTGATATATCTATTGGATATTTAGTTATAATCACTTACATAATTTTTAGTGAGTTTTCCCCCCTGGATTATAGTACATATTCTTAACTTTTTACAGCATAGTAGAG
This sequence comes from Ursus arctos, assembly GCF_023065955.2. Lineage (NCBI taxonomy): Eukaryota > Metazoa > Chordata > Mammalia > Carnivora > Ursidae > Ursus > Ursus arctos. Next base: position 17,517,679 of record NW_026622875.1, on the reverse strand, counting down.
CTAATATTATACCACTTCACATTAATGTAGAAACACTGAAAACATGTGGTCCATTTACTCCACTTGCATCCTTATTGCTACAGTTGTCACATGTAGTACCTCTTTTATATGTTATAAACTCCTTTGGGGCTATAATTTTTGATTTAATCATTCATAAGTATCTAAAGGAATTAAGAGAAAAAAAGTTTTTCCATTTGCCAATTCCATGAACTTCATTCCTCATGAGTACACAAGTTTTCGGCTGCTGTAATTTCCCTTTAGCCTGAAAAACTTTCCTTAGCATTTCTTGTAGTCCAGTTGTGGTGGTGACAAATTCTACTTTACCTTAAAATATTTTAATGGCACCTTTATTTTTGAAGCATATTTTCATTTGACATAGAATTCTAGGCCAACAGTTTATCTTTCACTGCTGAGTTTGGACAGTTTTTTATATATTCTAGATATTTGCCCATTCTGGGATATATAATTAGCAAATTTTTCTCCCCCAAATGAGGAAGACTGTAGCAATTCAAAGCAGGAGTGAAAATGATATGAAAATAGAAGAGAGATAGAGAAACCATGAACACACAAGTGGTAGGGATTCCATGGATGAGCTCCCCTCATGCATAAGCCCCTCTGCCAACTTCATGCACAGACCTATGAATAATGCAACATTCCTAAGTGTTTTAAGTCCCTTTGAACAGAGAGAAAGCACCAGGGCATCCGTGAAAGACTGGGTATAAAAAGAGAATGTCATACCTGTCCATGATGTCAATGAATATTAATTAACTAATACTTGGAACCTCAGTTTTCTTATGAATGAAATAAATAATATAAAACAATACTATTTGTAAAACAATATTTTATCTATAAAATGATAGTAAAGTGTTTTCTAATTAAAAAATTCTGATTGTGTAAATGTTCTTAAATATCCTTAATGTACTCTGAAGCAAGTTTGTCACATATTTTGAGATATACAACTTAACTGAGTTATGGATTTTCAACTTAGAACAAGTCTTCAGGAAAACTAATATTGGGGAAAATAATGTTGGGAAACAAATTCGGAGAGTATGTGGCTTGTTTACATAAGTGCACACATAAAGAATTATAGTTATTATTTGAATCAAATATCAACAACTAGAAATATGTCACATATATACAACAGTAGTGTGGGAGCATGTATTTGCTCAGTGTGGAAAATGCTAGATTAGATACACCTAATACCCAGAAGTAATAAAACTTTACTTTCTCATTATTCTTCTAAGACATTTATTTCCCACTTAGAGCAGTGATGCATCATCTGAAAGCTGTAAACAATGTTTATAGTGTAGTGACATCTATCTAAGTAGAGCTGAGAACAGGGATGCATTAATAATATAAATAACAATCATAATGGTAAAACATACTTATTTAATCATAACAAAACCCTAAAGAGAGAGGGGGTAATAATTTCCTTACAATTCCCTTACAATTAGTTACCAATGCTTAGGGAGGTTTCATTAAGGTTTCTGTACAAAAAGGACAGAGCCAGGAAATCAAGCCCAGGTCATATTTAGGTTTCTGAAGCAAAAATGATATCATATTACACATTTCTTACATCTAATAATATGATAGAATTTAATTACTTATACTATTCCTAATTCCCAAAGAATGGATTAAATCAAACCACTACTAGAAGAGAGGTTTTGCTAATAATTCTCAAAACACTGACTCCCATAAAGCTTAGGGGTGTGAACGTAAACTTGGCACTTACTGAAAAAGCTACAGCAGTGCCACACTGTGCGTGTGGCAGTTTGTGAGCTGTACAATAAAGCAGGATGGCGCTAGAAACCAACACAGAAACAAAAATGGAGCCACTCTTTAGTTAAATTGGTTTCATAGATAGATGTTCCTTTAAGCCGGAGACCCTCTGGTCTCACATGATATCCATACACTGGTGTCCCCCCCTGATCCGGAACACTATCTACCCCATCACTTGGCAGAATTCTAGAAGATGTTTTCCACATCTTTGTTTGACGAAACGAGAAGCTCTGGGACACTACATACATTAACGAAGAGTGAGAAAAGTCAATTCTTTCTCTTAAGGAAGTGCTTGCTTAACTAATACACATCCACATTGTCAGTGAGATAAGGAAAAATGGAATAAATTGTTACTGGTTCAATTCTGTGTTTCCACCGCATGAAGCTCCCATGTTTTCACTCCGCCAATCCTATTTCCTTCCTATATTCTTAAACAGTGTGTTAAATATTGCTCATGAAAATACCACGTATGATAAAACTGGAAAGTCAGTCCCTGGATAATGATTTCATAACAGAGGGAAGAACAAAAGAATCTTGTATATATTATTCTGCATTTTCACTTATGCACAACTTAGAAAACTCAAAATACAAGATACGAGCTCAATACTGGTTTTTTTTTTAAGACTTATTTATTTATTTTGAGAGAGAGAACGGGAGAGTGTGAGCAGGGGGAGGGGCAGAGGGAGAGTATCTCAAGCACACTTGGTTCTGAGCTCGGAGCAAGGCGGGGCTCCATATCATGACCCTGAAATCACTACCTGAGCTGAAATCAAGAGTCAGCCACTCAACAGACTTGAGCCACCCAGATGCCCTCAAGCTCATTACTATTTTGACTAGTCTTCCCCGACTTTATTTACTATTACTGTGCAACTAATACCTATGACAAACTCAGTAAAGAACTTCATAATTTGAAGTTTGCCAAATGACTACATCTCATCAAAGTAATCTCATACACACACACAAACACACAAATCAGATGCAAGAAAAGATTTGTTTGCTTAATTTTTAGTAGAGACTTACCTTGAGGTTGATGGCATAAAGAGCATGAAAGAAGTCTTTCGTTTTTTTTTTTTTTTTTTTTTAGATTGTATTTACTTATTTGAAGTTGGGGGGAAGAGGGAAAGGGAGAAAGACTTTTAAGGAGGCTCTGTGTTGAGTGTGGAGTCTGTGGGGCTCCCACCCAGGACCCTGAGATCATGGCCTGCGCTAAAAGCAAGAGTCAGCTGCTTGAATGTGCCACCCAGGTGCCCCACGATAAGTCTTCTTGCCTTAAATTAGCAGTAATCATCTCTCAGACAATAAAAGGATGAGTAACTAGTTGTTTTGAAAAAATGAATTTTTAGCAAGAAAAATGCCATAGTTATGAAATAAAAGATAACATTCCAAATAATAGCAACTTAATTAACAATGTTACATAAACTTCCTAAATATTTGTTTTTACATGATTTTTGTTTGGCAAGATTTACCTTTTTAACTATATGGAAAATTATACATTAACAATTTCATAATCTTCTAAACAGTTACTATATATACACACATATGCATATATACACAAAGAAAGAGAATAAATTTCCTACATACATTTTCAAAATTCTTTCTCCAAAAAACATTAGATTTTATTCACTAAGACAACAGTTCTCACGTGTAGTTCCCAGACCAGTAGCATCAGGCTTACATTGAAAACATTTAGATATGCAAAACCACAGACTCTACCCTAAACCTTTTGAAGAAGAAGCTGGGGAGATGGGTTTAGCAATCTGCAATTTAACAAGGCCTGGAGGTGACTCTGATGTGCTATTAAGTTTGAGAAACACTGCTCTAAGAAATCCTCAGTTTAAGGGTTAGTTGTATAAATGTATTTCTTCTAATTCTGTTCATCCAAAATTGAAGAGAAAAAATATTTTTAAGTATTTTTTTAAAAGCGAAAGCAATTAAGTACTTCTAAAAAACTGAGCTATGCAGGTGTGATAGAAATGTCAGCTATCAAGCTCACAAGAGAGTTTTCTTTAAAAAGTAGAAGTTAGTAACAAAATAATAGCTAATGCCTTTGCAGTGCTTACTATTTGGGTGCCAGGCATGGTTCTAGCACTTTATATATAATAAGACAATCCTCAAAACAGTTCATTTGGGTAAGTATTATTATTATGCTCATCTTACAAGGAGGGAAACTAAGGCATGGAGACATTAAATATGACTTGTCCAAAGCATGGACCTCGTAAGAAGAAAGTGAGGCCTAGAGTAACAACTGGCAAAGCTGGGATGCTAATTCTAATTGGATGTTTCTGTAGCCCCTAATCTTAACTATGATGAAATTTATTATAAGCTTATAATACATTATTTTAAGTACTTAATTTTTATTAATAGATCATTTGTTTACTTATTTCTGGAAAGTAGTGTATGTGTAAAGACACTATTTGTAGATGGGTAAAAATGGAGACCGTTGGGCTTAATTAGACCAATCCACATTTTAGGATTTGGCCAGAAAAGTAGTTAGCTTATTTATTTGTCTATTCATATTTTATTCTGAGACATTAGATTGAGTTGCACTCCCTTCCCTCATTCTCTGATGTCTTGTACTTGTAGCACAAAAGTTCTGGACCAAGTAAACAAAAGTCAAATCTGAATCATAAAAACAGAGGGTCACAGTCCCTCAATCAGTTCCTGTATTTAAGCCAGTTTATATACTCAAACCCCTTGAATGAAAGGGGGACCAAGTCCCACTGAGGAAGGACCCTGAGACATTACCAAAAATGGTTGCTATTAATATGTCTCACAGTCTTCCCCAAAGGGACCTATGTTTGTTTGTTTGTTTGTTTTTTTACCAGTGTAACCAGTGGGCATTGAGGAAAAGGAAATAATCAGACCCTTCTGGGACTACTGCCTCTGATCTAATTTCAAGAGACCGAAAATGTCACTGGGGCCACCAGTCAGAGCAGAGGCTTAAAAGATCAGGTGATCAATGGAGTTTCACCTCAGGTCTGTCTCACAATGGGACCAGTGGGTCCCGGAGCCTGTCCTATGATTATTCCCCAGTTCTATAATGCACAATTGGAAGACATACTCGGTTGCTGGCACAGTTTCCACATTGGTTCCCTGACTTGTGGAATGAAGGCTACGATGGTGGAAAAGACCAAGTTGAAGCTACTATGGCCTCCTCTGCCTAGAAAAACAGTAAACCAAAAGCAATACTCCATTTCTGGAGGTATCACAGAGATTAGTGCCACCATCAAGGTCTTAATAGAGGCAAGAGTGGTGATTCTCACCACATACCCGTTCAACTCACCTATCTGGCCTGTGCAGAAGACAGATGAATCTTGGAGAATGACAGTGGATTATCATAAGCTTGACCAGGCAGTGAGTCCAACTGCAGCTGCTGTACTAGATGTGGTTTCATTGCTTGAGCAAATTGACCCATCTCTGCATACCTGGGATGCAGCTATTAATATGACAAATGTCTTTTTCTCTATCCCTGTCCATAAGGTCCACCAGAAGCAGTTTGCTTTCAGTTGGCAAGGCCAGCAATACACCTTCATTGTACTACCTCAGGGGGTATATCAACTTTCTAGACTTCTGTCATAATTTAGTTCACAAGGACCTTTATCACCTTTTCCTTCCATAAGATATCACACTGGTCTATTACATTGATGACACTGTGCTGGTTGGACCTAGTGAGCAAGACATAGCAACTATTCTAGACTTATTGGTAAGACATTTGCTTATCAGAGAATATAGGAAATAAATCCAACAAAAATTCAGGGGTCTTTTGCCTCAGTGAAATTTCTAGTGGTTCGGTGGTATAGGGCATATTGAGATATCCCCTCAAAAGTGAAAGATAACTTGTTGCATCTGGCCCCTCCTAAAACAACAACAACAAAAATACACAATACCTAATGGGACTCTGGAATTTAGAGGCAACATATTCCTTATTTGGGTCTGTTACTCCAGCCCATTTACCAAGGGACCTGAAATGCTGCTAGTTTTGAGTGGGGCCCAGAACAAGAGAAGGCTCTGCAATTGGTCCAGGCTGCTGTTAAAGCTACTCTGCCACTTATCCAATGGAACTTGAACAGTCAGGGGTAGATAGGGATGCTTCCCTACAGGTGAATTTTAATGCAGGCCCTTAGAATTTCAGAACAAAATTCTGCCATCCATTGCAGAAAATTATTCTTTGAAAATATCTCTTGGCTTGCAATGGGCCTTAGTAGAGACCAAACACTTGAGCATAGGCTCCCAGTCACCATGGAACCTAAATTACTCATCATGAAATAGATGTCATCTGACCCTCCAAGCCATACAGCTGGGTGTGCACTGCAGCACACCATCATCAAATGGAAGTAGTATATATGCAGTTGGGCCTGCGCAGGCCCTGAAGGCATGGTTACATGAAAAAGTGGCCCAAATGTCCATGGTCCCTTCTCCTGCCACACTGCCTTCTCTCTCATTATGCACTTGCAGACTCATAAGGAGTTCCCTACCATCACTTGACAGAGGAAGAAAAGACGCAGACTTGGGGTATAGATGGTTTGGCATTATATGCATGCACCTTTTGAAAGCAGACAGCGGTGGCACTACAGCTCCTTTCTGGGATATCCCTGAAACCAGTGGTCAAAGAAATCCTCTCAGTGGGTAGAACTTTGAGCAGGACACCTGGTGGTTCACTTTGCTTAGAAGGAGAAAAGTGTTTGAAAGGCCAGATGTGTAATTATATCCTGATTCATGGGCTGTGGTCAATGGTTTGGCTGGATGGTCAGGAGCTTGGAAGAAGCATGATTGTAAAATCGGTGACAAGAAAATTTGGAAGCGTAAATAGACCTCTATGAATGGGGAAAAAACTCATAAGGTTGTTTGTGTCCTATGAAAATGCTCACTCATCAAAGGGTGACCTCAGCAGAGGAGAGTTTTAATAATCGAGTGAATAGGATGACCTCGTCTGGCTCCATTCCCCAGGGGGATCAGCCTTGCGGCAGGCTGATTTCATTAAACACATCATGGAAAAGACAGCATTTTGTTCTTTCTGGAATAGACATTTACTCTGGTATGAATTGGCCTTCTTTGCAAGTAATGCTTCTGCCGAAATTATCATCTGTGAACTCATAGAATGCCTTATCCACTATTATGGTATTCCACACAGCATTGCTTTTGATGAAGGAACACATATTACAGCAGAAGAAATGACACCATGGGCCCATGTTCAGGGAATCCACTGGTGTTACCATGTTCCTCACCATTCTGAAGCACCTGGCTTGATAAAATGATGGAGTGGCCTTTTGAAGATTTGGTTACAGCACCAACTAAGTGGCAATGCCCCGCAAGGCTGGGGTAAGGTTCTCCAGGAGGCTATACGCACTCAGAATCAGAATCCAGGATATGCTGCTGTTTCCCCTACAGTCAGGATTCTCAAGTCCAGGAATCAAGGGGTGGAAATGGGAGTGGCACCACTCACCATTACCTACAGTGACCCATTAGCAAAATTTCTGCTTTGTTCCTGCAACCTTATGTTCTGCTGGCCTAGAAGCCTTAGTACCAGAGTGAGGAATGCATATACCAGGAGACAAAGTAATGATTGAAATTACCTGGAAGTTGAGACTGCCACCCTGGCACTTTGGACTCTTCATGCCTTTAAATCAACAGGTAAAGAAGGGGAATTATTGTGTCAGTTGAGGTGACCGATCCCAGCTACCAAGGGGAAATGGTACTGACACAACAACAGAGGCAAGGAAGAGTATGTCTGGAATACAGGAGATCCTATAGAGCATCTCTTAGTATTACCATGCCTGTGTTAAAGTCAATGGAAAACTAAAATAACCCAATCCAGACATTACTACTAATGTCCCACACCCTTTAGGAATGAATGTTTGGATAATCCCACTAAGTAAAGAACCACGACCAATTGAGGTGCTTGCCAAAGGTGAAAGTAATACAGAGTAAGTAGTGGAAGAAGGCAATTATAAATGTCGGCTATGACCACATTACAGAGACAAAAAAAAAAAAATTACAGAAATGTAATTGTTATGACAATTCCTTCTTACTTTGTTATATGTTGTGTGGATGTGTATAGCAAATATCTTTGTTTTCCTATCCTATTCCCTTATAAGACATATCGACTTATCACCATGGTATTTAATTATTAATTTTATATCATAGTATTTAAGTTACAGGATATCAAGAAAAGAGTAAACATCACTTAAGGACTTTGCCTCTTCTTCTGGGGAATGCGTTGCATTTTCAACGGTAAGTAGTATAGTTGTATCGTGTTAGGTGACATTATGACCTTGTTACCTATATTTGGAGATTAAGTATGGTTTAAAGAGATGTGTGTGGGTTCCAAGTTAACAAGGAGTGAACTTGTGATGGTTAATTTTATGTGTCAACTTAACTGGTCCATGGGATTCCCAGATACTTGGTTAAACATTCTAGGTATGTCTGTGAGGGTGTTTCTGGATGAGATTAATATTTGAATTGGTAGATGGAGTAAAGCATATTACCCTTCCCAATGTGGTTGGTCCTCATCCAATCAGCTGGATGCCCGAATAGAACAAAAAAGGTAGAGTAAGGGGAATTTTTTCTCTCTGCCTCTCTGAGCTGGGACATCAGTCTTCTGCTGCATTCAGACTTGGACTTGGACTGGACTGTATCATTAGCTCTTCTGGGTCTCTAATTTGCCAACTGCAGACTATGGGACTTCTCAGTTTCCATAACCATGTGAGCCAGTTATATATATAAATATATAAATATAAATGTAAATTATATATATATATATATATATATGTATATAGTTTCTCTGGAGAGCCCAAATACAGATAATTTCTGAGATTTATTCGTCATCCCTATTGTATTGTACATCAGTAGTTTCTCCTTTTTATCACTATGTGGCATTCCACTGTGTGAATATTATACTTTATCTATTCTCCTATTGATGCACATCTCAGGATCTTTGCATTTGGGGCTACGAATATAGCCACTAGAAATATTGTTGTATATGACCTTTGGTAAACATTTGTACTTAACTTTTCTCATACCTAAAATTTAAACAGCCGAATCACAGAATAATTATAGGTCTAGTTTTATTAGGTTCTTACAAATGGCTTTCCAAAGTGGTTGAAACAATTTATGAGAGTTCAGTTGCTCCACATTCTCACCAACACTTGGTTTTGTCAGTCTTTTTAATTTTAACCATTCAGGGCAGGCAAACTGTGAGGTAGGTAACAGTGTATCTCTGATAGCCCTGCCTATGTCCAATCAAGCAACTCCTCTGTATGTCTTCCATTTCCCTTTTCCCTAGGGCCTTTCACTGCCTTTACTAAGCTGCCAGATTTACCCTAATTTCTACTAAGATGTTAGTTGACAAAAAATAAAATGATAAACTAGAAGTCAGCAAGCATCATCAACCTGCAGATTCTGTTTTAAAAAATATAACTAGTTGTCCACATTTATATATCAGTCAATTTCACGTAATATTCTGCATTGCAGGCTATTTTGAAGAAAAAGAAAACGAAAACAAAAAACAGAATGCTTGTGAGGTAGTTATTAGTGCTATTTACAAACTCTTTTCTTTCCTTCCAAAAATATGATAAGATTGCATTTTTCTGCTCATTTGAAGTTGGTTGTGTCTATATGGCTTGCACTGACCACTGAATTGTGAAGGCAAGTGAGATGTTCTACTTCTGGGCAGAAAATTTAAGAACCAGCCTGCGAGTTACCATGTGCACTTCCCTATGTCTTAACACTAATGTAAGATTGGATTAAGATGGAGCCTTTACTAGCATGGGTCCTTGAGAGACTGTGATGAGCAGTGGTGTTCTAATAACTTGCATGGAACACATAGGGTAAGGAACAAACATTTTTTTCTTATAAGCCACTAAGACTTTGGGGTTGTCACTACAGCATAACCTAGCCTACCCTGACTGGCAGTCTATCCATGTAAACCGCACTCCAGTGACTCAATCTGCTGATACTAAATATCAGGTTCCCTCTTTAGATGCCTCTGCAGTCTCCAGTTTGCAGCAGTCCTTGGTATATTCATGTTTGTCTATTTCTAGGCTCTCTATTCCATTCCACTGATCAATCTGTCTATTCTTTCACCAATACCACACTGTCTTGACTACTGTAGCTTTATAATAGCCTTGAATTGGGTAGTGTCAGCCTTCCAGCATTGTTCTTCTCCTTCAATATTCTATCAGGTATTCTGTGTCTTTTGCCTCTCCATATAAACTTTAGAATCAGTTTGTCTGTATCTACAAAAAAACTTGTTGGGATTTGTATTGAGACTACATTGACTCTACAGACAAGTTGGGAAATACTGACATCTTGATGATATTGAGTCTTCCTATCCATGAACTTTGGAATAGCTCTGTTTAATTATTTTTTTGATTTCTTTTGTTAGAGTTTTGTAGTTTTCTCATATAGGTCTTATACATCTTTGGTTAGATTGAAACCTAATTATTTCATTTTGGGGGAATGTTAATGTAAATGGTAATGTGCTTTTAACTTAAAATTCCACTTATTCATTGAAAAGTGATTGACTTTCGTATATTAACCTCATACCCTACAACTTTGCTATAATTGCATATTAGTTCAAGAGTTTTTGTTGTTGTTGATTCTTTCAAGTTTTCTACATAGATGATCATGTCACCTATGAATAAAGAGAGCTTTATTTTTTTCTTCCCAACCTGTATTACTTTTATTTCCCGTCTTATTGTATTAGCTAGGCCTTCCATGACAATGCTGAAAAGCAGTGACGAAGAGGACATCTTGCCTTGTCCCTGACTCTATAAAATTCTTACTTTAGATGTGACAATGTGTTCTTTACTAAGGATAATTGTATTTTGGGGGAACATATGGAAAACTGAAAATCCTATTAGATTCAGGTAAGTCAACTTTAAGTAATGCAGTCTTTTCATCAATGTCTTTTAAGCCAGTTAAAAACATTCCACACCTTTTAAATTATTAAGTTTCAATCATGTGCTTAGGAGATTTTCTTACATTTTGGAAAAATGGTAGAATACTTGTTTTGTTTAAGAATCAAGAGGGGGGGCGCCTTGGTGGCACAGCGGTTAAGCGTCCGCCTTCGGCTCAGGGCGTGATCCCGGCGTTATGGGATCGAGCCCCACATCAGGCTCCTCTGCTATGAGCCTGCTTCTTCCTCTCCCACTCCCCCTGCTTGTGTTCCCTCTCTCGCTGGCTGTCTCTATCTCTGTCAAATAAATAAATAAAATCTTTAAAAAAAAAAAAAGAATCAAGAGAGGGACAGAAATGGAGTGTCAGGAACTACCAGTGTAAAAGATATGCCTTCCTATTTATAGTCAAGTATAACAACATGCTACATTATATATAGGAAGCCATTTGCAAGTAACCTAGTTAGCTTATACTCTGACAAGAATATCCCCTAGGAAGAAAAGCTCAAAAAATCAATTAGGTTATTCTATTTTAAAAAAATTGCTCAGTTAAATTCATCAACTCAGACATATTTTTAAAAATAATAGTTTGGCTCATGATTTATATATTAAAAAAAAGTGTGTTAAGAGATACATCTTTTCATGTTACAAACATTTAGGTGCAAGGAACAGGGAGCTGGAATAAGGATTTTTATTTCTTTCTCACATAAAAGTCTGCCATTGGTCAGTCTAGAATCATAAGGTATCTCTCTTCTAGCTCTATTAGCTCTAAGGAGACCTTAAGAGCCCAGACTTTTTCTACCTTTACCTCTACTATTCATAGTTTTCATTCCCCAAATCAGTTTATGTCCCAGGAGAGGTGGTCCCTTTACATTCTATCCTCTCGGAATGAGGAGAGAATTAAGGAGAGGCAAGTAGTGTATACCACTTATCTTTTAAGTAGTTCCTACAATTCATTTCTAATAGGCCAAACTGCTACATGACCACACCTAGCTGCACGGGAGGGTAGGAAATATTCTCTTTATTCCAGGTTTCATGTGGAATTGATGAAAACACAGGTTATAATATTATGGAAGAAGAGGAGGAGAGACTTAAGGGACTAGCTTATTTCTACCACAATCACTCTCCACTCCTAAAATGTCCAGGTAGAGACATTGGCTTTAGAAAACATACTTGACCTTTCTCTGTCCCCTTATTTATTTGCCTCAGAGAGCAGGGAAGACTTACTGGCCTGGTGAGTTTGAAAGAAGAAACTGGGTCTGAGTGGTTCAGCCCTCTTTATCTTTGACTCTCTTTGGAGAGGCAGTCCCTCTGCAGAGCACACATTCTCAGTCCCTCAGAATAGTTAGCAGTGTCAGAGGCCTCACGATAAAGGACTGGGGTTGTTTGCCTCTGCCTGAGACACGGAAAGTAACTCTCAATCTGCACCTTTTTTGCAAAGCTACGGTTGCAAGAGAGTGTAGCCATGTCCTCTAAATAGTTCTGTCAGTACAAAAATGATGTGTTTCTCACACCTGTGTCTATCTCTCAAGTGATTTCATTCACAGCTGAAGAACAGCAATATTATAAAGTGGCCTCTCAAAATGCCAAAATATGAACACATTTTTTTTTCTTAGAAAGTTATAAAGCTATCAGTGAAGAAAACAGCGCAGTCTCACCTTGATTTCCCTCTCCAGGTAAGTCCCACGGCCGTATCTCAAACCAATGGCACAAATTACGTGTAGATAGAAATATATGACGACACACAGAACAGAAATAAATATACAGCTAACAGAAAACACAGGGAAAAGTGGAAATGTTATAATTGGTGGAAAAATAAAAAATAAACTCAAGGAAAGAGGAAATTAAGGAGCAATACCTAGAAGAATTTTCATAGTTGGCTGTGAATCTGCCAGACCCCTGAATAAAATATTCCGTCCTTAGGCTTGTCTTCCAGGACAACAGTCAGGCCAAGCTATATCTGGGAAGAACTGTATCCAACTGCCCATCAGACATATTTCCTTTCCCTAAATCAAGGTAATGATTGGGTTCTGTCTCTGCTCATTTGACATTCCTTGTGCTACCAGCAGTTAAATTTCCTCAAGACAAGTAAATATATCAAATGCTGAATGTATTTTACAAAAAAAAAAAAAAATCTAAAATCAGATACAATAAGAGAACTTAAACTTAGATGTGAATGACAGCTATGAAAAGAACGATCTAAGTGTACCAGTGTTTAAAATAAGATAAACCTCTATGTCATTCATGATTTAGACATTTTAAATGTTTTCGTTTCTGTAACATGGTAATTTAGTTCTTCCTTCCTGGTGAGAAGATTGCGGTGATATCAGCCAGGATTATTGAGATGAACTTTGTTAGCATGTGCTTAAAAATAATTTAGAATATTAGAAAAATTTGAAACAGGGTTTAAAATTTTTTTCAATTAAAATGTCATTGTTAGGAAGGATAGTACACTGAAATGTTTTAAATCTCTTAAATTTGAGGTGTGGTTGCATGAATACTGGACAAAAAAGGGGTATTTGTAATTATAGTTCTGGATTTCTAGTATAACTTGCATACATGAACCAGGCCTTTTGAGTTTTCTCATCTTACATTAGAATATAGAGCAGAGAGTCCTTCCTGTTCCTTCTAGCTCTAAAACCCTTTGGTTCTATTCATTAAAATGTATTGATTAGTGATGGCATAAGTTTGGCTAAGAAATGAGTATATTTTAATAAAGAAAACTATAAGCTAGTACTGCCCCCCTTTTAAGGCTTGTTTTATTCAGTTTTATGGTGAGGAGGGCAAAATTTATTGCCAGCAGCAATAAATTTACAAAGCTAGATAAGTATTTTGTCATTTTAATTATTCTCTACAGAATTCCTCATATCTCCCTGTCCTTGAATAAACAAGAGTTTCTAAGATTGTTTATTTTCTGAATCTGTTTTATTTTAAACAAAAGAGAACAAATGGCATTCAAATACTGTTACCTAAGACAACTGAGCAAACATGCTCTTGAAACTTTCAAGAAAAACAAGGTTTCAGCATTTTTTCCAAGATAATTTTTTTTGTGCCTTGGATTGTAAAACAGTTGCTGTAATATTAACTGAATGATGTTTAACCTAGTAAAACAAACATTTTCAGAGGATCTGGAATTCTACATGAATTCCATATAGCAAAAACATCATATATATTATCTTAAATAGAAAACAAAGGAGTATCTTTTTAGTTATTGCCAACCATTAATAAATCACAAGAAAATTCTTTTATACTAATGTTTGAACATTCTCTCTTATGTTCTGTGCATCCTTTTAACAATTTTGTCACTTCCATTTTTGGCAATGTTGCAAAGTAGATACTGTGAAAACTTAAAAGTGCTGACTAAAGTATAAATTAAAACCTATTTACATGCAAAGCCAACCTCTTAAGAAAGAAATCTGTGGGGCAAAAGGGAAAAATCTGGAAATCCTGAGTGTTACAAAGAGGCTGACACTTTCTTTGGCTTCTGTGAGGTACCAATCTTCCTTAGGAATAGGATTTGATTTCCCCAATCACGGCAAGGCAGTGGTGGGGCCTTGGGCCTGAGCAATGAGTGTACTATATTATAGATCCTCAAAAAGTGGGAACCCTCAAAGGGAGACAACGAGTATGAAGGTAGACTAGACAACAAGGACTAACAGAAAGCTTGAGCACTGGGTGTTACATGCAACTCATGAATCGTTGAACACTACATCAAAACCTAATGATGTACCCACATGTTGGCCAACTGAACATAATAATAAAAAAAAACCTAAAAAATAAAATAAAATCATGTAGACTCAAAAAAATAAAAATAAAAGAAAGCTTGACTGTTTTGGCCTGTACTAGAGGTAGGGAAAATCTTGTCCATTGAGAATTCATAATCAAGATTTGTACTCAATATTTAAAATATACACAGGACTTGGGAAAAACCAAACTGACAGAATAACATAAAAAATGGCCTTCTGTTTGTAACATCACTGGGACACCAACAGAAGCGAAGGCAAGCCTCTCAGGAGAGCACACCCGCTTACAAGATGTCCTCGGAGCCTTGTGGGCTTCTCAGCCATGATCCTAAACCTGAGAGCACATGAAGTAACCCACCACCATTTTACTCTATTTCTGTTCTCCTATGTTCACACATAAAGAGACGAAATATCACACAGATGAAAGAGACACAGGGCACAGTGGTTTAGGGAATAGCCTCTGGAGCCACTTTCAAATAATGGCTTTGTGCGTAACTCTGCACAAGATCTCTAACCTCAGTTTTCTCACCTCTGAAGGGGGAATTATCACAGCATCTATCTTACAGGTTGTTTATAAGAATTAAACGAGTTAATATGTGGAAAGTAGTTAGGACCAGAACCATGCCTAGAAGACAGGGGGCACTGAAAAGGACAGCTGCTCTCATCATCATTAGATCACCACAGTTGTGGTCACTGATTACATTATCCCAGCTATTCCATGGTTAGGCTGATCCGTCTCCAAATTTACCCAGATGCATATCCTTCTGGCTTAGAATTAAATCTTGAGGTAAACCTAGCAACTATACACAACAAAATTATATGATTTCACATGACTAGCTTCTTGGTTGAGAGGCAGCAGATCTAAGAACTGGAAGAAAATTTAATGGGCAACCATTACGCTATCTAATTACAGAACATGTGTTTAGAACTTGGTATTTATTTTTTATTTATTTATTTTTTTAAAGATTATTTATTTATTTGATGGAGAGGGAGACAGCCAGCGAGAGAGGGAACACAAGCAGGGGGAGTGGGAGAGGAAGAAGCAGGCTCCCAGCAGATGAGCCTGATATGGGGCTCGATCCCAGAATGCTGGGATCACGCCCTGAGCCAAAGGCAGACGCTTAACGACTGAATCACCCAGGCGCCCCTATTTTTTGTTTCTTTTTAAAGCTATACTTATATGTAGATTTCCAGTGTAAATCATTTGCCTTATAAATGTTATGTTAACGTACACACATTTTGGTTCCTCAGAATCCAGAAAATTTTCATGCAAAACTCTAAGCCACACACGGTTGAGCAAACTGAAGTCAGCTTTTATTGCAAGAGTGGATGCACCAGGGGCACCTGGGTGGCTCAGTTGGTTAAGTGTCTGCCTTTGGCTCAGGTCATGATCCCAGGGTCCTGGGATCAAGCCCGCATTGGGCTTCCTGCTCAGGAGGGAGTCTGCTTCTCTGTCTCCCCCTACTCGTGCTCTCTCTTGCTCTCTCTCTCAAATAAATAAATAAAATCTTAAAAAAAAAAAAAAAAAAGGAGTGGATGCATCATGGCCATCGCAGCTCCAGCACCTTCCCCCACTGCCACCACACACACGAGTGGACACTGACCACCAGCCTCCTCTGGAACCTGGGAGAACAGGGTTAGGACACCAGGCTTCCCCTGGGCCTTTGAGACTCATCAGCTCTCCAAGCGCTTGTGTCAGCTAATCCCATCTGTTCTGCTTCCTCTCTTCTAGGAGCTTTCATGTCTCTCCCTAACTCCCTTCATTACAATGACATCAGAGGGAAGAAGTTCCTCAGCACCCTCCTTACTATTAACTCCTCATGAATTTCAGCTCTGTCTTGACTCCCAGCTCATGATGGGGTAGTGAGAACCAAGTGGTACATATGTGCAAACTGATGAACTGCATTTACTGTCCAACAAGAGTTCTTGTTGAGCTTCATACTATAATTCTACATTGACTTGTTTTACACTTGCTGAGGGATAGAGTACTACTTCGTCCATCTTTGAGTTTCCTTCAATACCTAGCACAGTATCTTACAAATATTTCACCACACTGCTCTATTTATTTTATCAGTGACAATGTAAACCTCATTGCACGTCCATGGAAAAGTGCACTGAAATGGGATCATTCTGCAGTTGGTCAGTCTATGTAGAAAAAACTTTAGTAATATTATTTTAACATTAGGTTACCTCAAAAACCGCATCAGAACCACAGCCATAGGTGGAACACAGCCCGCACACTCTCATCACGTTTTCTCTCTTCTCGCTTTGGAGGCTGTACACTGCCCTGCACAGGTTCCAGTGCTCCGCGACAAAGCCAATGGTGACACCGGGAGGGCACTGCAGGTCCAGCTGCAGATGAAGACGTGACAGAGGGGAGGACGCTATGCACAGATCTACACACGTACACACCATCTAGATGTGCTCTGAAATCCTTTAAGGGCTAAGGATATTGTTGAGAGAGAGTCCTCCACGGGCCCCTCACACTTCTAAACTTCTTGCTGTGTGTGCCAGCAATGCAAAGCTCTGACTGCTCCTTCCCGTGGCCATTTCTCAGGGTTGTCATTGGAGGGAGCAACCTTGAGGGATAAAGTCATGTTTTCCTCAGGACAGGGGAGGCTTGCTTGTCACTTGCTATGAAACAGCCAGTTCCTTCTTTAATTCTATGATGGGCGTGGTTATAAAGGGGATTTTTGTGATGATTGAATTGTAGGGTATCTACATTGTGTGGTGGACACTGGAACGGACACAGGTGATCAAACCTCACAAAACTGAATACACACACACAGGACTACAAATAAAACTGGAGAAATGAGAAAAAATCTATCATGAGATAAATGTTCTATAAATTGAGTATATTTGTAATTTTGATTAACTTTACTACATCATGGCTTACTTTACTCAGGGAAGGCTGCATTTATAGGATTCGAGAAAAAACCCAACTCAGGAATATGAATCCAAAAGGATTAAGGATTAAAGGTGAAGATTCATCTCAAATATCAGGCTATTATTACAAAAACAGTAACGAGAGAGGAATAAGACCTGGGAACAACATTCTCTGAGGCACTGTACTATTTGCCAGGTACCGTAATGAACAGTTGACATTTATTTATTACTATTTAATCCTCAAAGCAATCCTGTGTGATAGATGCTATTATTATCTCCATCTTATAGGAAATCAAACACAGAGAAGGTTGTAAATAAATTAACATTTAGTAAGTGCTGGCACTTACTGTGTCTTCTAAATATCCCCATAATCCTATGGGGTATTGTGCATATTTTATGTACAAGAGCACGCAGCTCCAAAGAAGTTAAGTAAATTGCACAATTTAAGTAGGTGACAAATCTAGAATTCAAAATTCTGGTGGACCTCTCGCTAAGGCTGCTTCATTTCCCTGCAGAGAACAACTTCCTAGAGCCACACAGGCTGTAGAAGAGCAACCCGACTGTAACTCAGAACGTCAGCTCTCTAGGTCCAGCACTCGGGGGCCTGTAACATCCTCATCAGGCACGTCATCTTTCTGAGCCACCCCTTCTTTATCTGTGGCAAAGTGTGGACTGGGATGGGGAGTGTAAGGTCATCCAAGGTCTCTTCCTATTCTAAAAGCATTCGATGATGTCTAGGGACATCTTACCTGGGGATATGTAGGTACATTTAGACAAATGTACATGACTTCTGTTCTAGGTCATAGATACATTTCCAATTCAGTAGACACAACTGACATAATTGTGGTCACTGAATAAATAACCCTAATTTGTGCCTGACCCACCAACTAGCGCCGGAAGACAAGAGCCCACAAGAA
Source organism: Ursus arctos (assembly GCF_023065955.2). Taxonomy (NCBI): domain Eukaryota; kingdom Metazoa; phylum Chordata; class Mammalia; order Carnivora; family Ursidae; genus Ursus; species Ursus arctos. The sequence continues at coordinate 17,499,460 of NW_026622875.1, read as the reverse complement.
AAAGCCCTCTGTGATTTTCTTTGGGTGAAACAATGTGGCCTCCTTCCTCCCCACTCCCTTCTTTCATGCTGACCAGCAGACCCAGTGAAAATCCCCTCATTGTCATTCTGGAAGGAGCACAAGCGTGCTGTGAAGACTTGGATCAGGAAGAAACCAGGGATAAGACCTGCATTCTCTGACCTCTTGCCTGGAGGAGGGACAACAGAGGCAACAGCAGATGCATCTGAAAGGTCTCTGCGTTGTCATGATTTCTCAGCCCATACAGTCGGTGACCTCGAGGACGAAGGGCCTTAGTTTCCGATAAGCATTTCTGGTAAAGTTGTCTGTGTCTTCAGTTACGATGTAAACCGTTTGGTCCAGGTTGTTTTTAATATCATATCTCTTATTAGTTTCAAAAGATGTCATCACTATAAAATAAAATGAGAAAGTCACTTTAAATTAGAAGCAGTTAAAATGGGCCTCGAGTGCTTGTATGGCATTTCTTAGCATGTAAAGAAACACAGCTTTTTCAAAATTTCATTGAAGCATATGCAATTGCTTGGAACATCAAAATATTTTATAATCCTTGTAAGCATTTAAATCCTTCGGGATTTATAACATTTATTTTAAGCTCAGCAAGATGCCTTTAAAATGTTTATTCACATAACAGGAAGGATTGAAAACATCTTCTGTAAGATGATCATGTCTTATATAATATTCAGAAAACTTTAGTTTTAAAAATATTTTAAAGAAATTATACATTGCATCACAAATGAGTCAGCTCATGAAATACGGTAAGATGACCAAGGTCATTACAAACTGCAAATGGAGAAAGGCACCAAGAAGAGCTGGAGGCCTTACATACAGCCAAAGGAATCTGTAAAGTTGTTGCTCTAAGGGTCAGGAACACTTTTCCAACAGATGACAGGCTTCATGTTTACTGTGTTCATTTCTTCCTCTTTCCAGCAAATCTAGATTCTGCTGGTCCTTCACTAAGTCCTTTATTTTCTCTTTTTTTCCCTCATCTATAAAACGTGAATGATGGGGGCGGAGAGAGGGAATAAGTGTAATGGGGTAGACCAGATAACATATAAGATCTTTTTCAACATAAAATCCAATATCATATCACTTATAAAAAAATAAAATTATACAAAAATTCCCTTTTTAAGTTTCTAGCGCAGTCTTTTCTCCTTGAACCATTAAAAAATGATCAGTATGAATAAGGAACTGGATATTGAATAATGTTGATTCAAATATTGCTGATCACCACTGAAGTATACATATTTTCCAGGGGTTCAAAACGCTGAAGAATGTGTACGTTGTTCAAGGACTGGGATAGAAAGAAGTAATTAGGGAAGATAGAAATAATAGAACTAAAACAAGTTAGCATTAGAAAAAGAAATTGATAGAAATTATTACCATGTATCAATTGATTTTTAAAATATCTTCAATGTAAATTAATTAATTACAAATATATTTCATCGAGTGAAATTAACCTATCTGCACCTGATCAGATATAAGAACTGTCTAGGTAGGAAAAACACTTTCCTCCAGTTATACTCTAGAAGACTAAAACATTTAATAACGTTTTTGATAAAATATCAAAAAATCATCTTCCTGCTGTAGTTAACAGCATCTAGAAAAAGCTGTGTTGACACAGATTGTTTCTAGCTCAGCCCCTACTCACTGGTCTCAATGACCTACAGACTGGTGTTACTCAGAAGTTCAGGATGGTTTAACCTGAACCAGCCACAGAGAAGGCAATCTTCTCAGTGGCTTAGGGAGAGGGAGTCACCTAGGGTGAACCTCATGCAGAAGTGTCCAATTTTATATTATTTCACAGGTACCTCTGAGAGATTAACATACTGATTCCATTCACTTGAGTTACTAAACGCCAAGCTCTTCCCCAGGCATTCACTTTTAATAAGGGGGGGGGGGTCCAAGAGGGCAGGATATAAATAGGATTAGGGCAAAGGACAAGAAACATTCTGGAATATGATCCCTTGAAAAGGGAAACTGGGAATATCATTAGATAGATTTTTTTATCTTAGTTTTACTTTGGGATTACTCCCAAGATGCTTGAATCCTTCTAGTGGAAGAAAAGAAATCTCCTTCAGGACAGACTGATCCTATCATACACAATTTTCTGTCATTCCTAACTTCTGAGCGTGGAACATTGACTGAAATGTCATATTTCCTTAAATTTTTGTTGAGTAAGTTAATGAATAGATTTTGAAATGAATAAAATTGAAAGTGACTTAAGTGGACATGAATGTTTAATCGTGTGCTTAATTATAAGAGGGTGAAGAACACAGTCCATGCTTAATTTAAGACTTTTTCTTGTATGAAAACACAGCCGGGTGAGGGGTCTACACATCTCTTACAATTTTCAAAAGTGGCCACCAAAATGGTTTACAGTCCAATTAAAAAATTTTCAGAATTTTAAACTCTAGGACTAAAAGATTAAAAAAATTCACTACTTCATAAAATGTCCACTGCTAGGCAAAAGAGCTTAAAGAAATGAAGTCCTTTAACATAGAAGTTTACCTAATAAGACACGGTGGCTATTAAGGAGCAGTTCCTTGAGAAGCTAGTGGAGTTGCTGGCAAACTCAAGGCTCAGAAGCCATGTAAACCTGCTGAGTTGGACAGAATTTCTCTGAGGAGTCCCGATATCCTTCATATGTTCTCAAAAGTCTAGAGAAGATAGAGGAAAGTGACTGGGTATGTACCTTCCACTTATACCCAAGCAGGCATTTCAACTAAATAGCATCATTATAGCGTCTCATCCATGCAGCGGTTCCTGTGTGCCAGGAATTGTATCAGACATTGACAACTCTCAGAACTGCTCAAGAGGGTAGGGATAGTTAGCACTACTTTGTAGATGAAGAAATTGAAACATCAAATACTTAAGAAATTTGTTCAACATTATAGAACTAGCAGGGAATAAAGACAGAATTAAAAACTACACTGTCTAGCTCTAAACCTGGTTTTATTTTTTATTTGTTTCTGGTTTTGTTTCTTAATTCATCCATTTTGGAAAGGGGAAAGTGAACCCATCATATCTATCATTTAACCTCTGTCAGGTTAATGGAACAAGTTGAGCAATTGTTTTTTCTTTTAACTTTAATAAACAATTTTAAAGCTGCACAATTTTAAAAAGATGGGGAAATGGTCTAGAGACCCCAGACTTGCAAGGAGAAATTATTATTATTATCCATGCATAAAAAGGATTTTTTAAAATTTATTAACTATAAGCATCCAATAAGCTTCTAAAATAATGAAGGGGTTTACTCTAGCACTTTAATGACTTCATGTGTATTTTATAGTTATTTTACAAAGGGATGGTTCAATAAAATTTTTGGCTCCTACAAATTCCAATTTCTTCATCCAATTGTACTGCATTTCTCACATCATCTCCTTGGCAGTGTATCGATAGTTTTCAATAATAATATATTGAATTAAAAGAGGAACTTGTCAACTTCAAAGAATATTTTATTGATTACGTGGGGAGTGAAGTATTGAATTAGAATCCCTTGCTTATCATGAATTTAAATACCTCCTGTTTCCAAGACAAAAATAGCTAGGATTATAGAAGAATCTAATGCTAGCTATATCTCAGTTTCACTAGGTAAACTTTTTGATTTTACACCATTTGAGTTTACAATCAAATCTGCTTATCCCTCAACTTTATGACGTAGGTTTCAGAGTAGCTTCCTAATTTTTATACAGAAGGGATTTAGGGGACCACCACTTTGTGGGAGGGGGCCCCATGGACTTGGCTTGAAGCTATGTGCGCTTGGTAGGCACCTTATGTTTACTTCGTAATAGGTTTTTATGAGGGCTAGAGTTGCTGATGAAATTATGGGTGGTGAGGGAAAGCAAGGAGTCAAGGCACCTGATGAGTTTGTCACTAAGTGTTCTGTTCCTTCATGTTGTCTTTTTTTTTTTTTTACGGTTTTATTTATTTATGAGGGAGGGAGAGAGCAGAGGGAGCAGCATAAGGAGAGGGGCAAGCAAACTCCACGCTGAGCGCAGAACCCCATGCAGGGCTTCATCTCATGACCCTGAGATCACGACCTGAGCCTAACCAACAGAGCCACCCAGGCACCCCATGTTGTCTTTCTTGATGTTTACTCTTACCTCCAAGTAAATGACACCCCAAGTGGCATCTATGGTAGCTTTTTTTCTATCCCTATTTTTCTAATTTCCTTCAAGAGGACATCTTGAATATCTTACAACTCAGTCTGAATCCTTTATGAAAGCCCTACTCTTCGTACTGAAAATATTCCTATACTTTTGCTCCCCCTTCACATATCTGAAATCAGTATCACCGCTCCTATAGTCTCATAAGTGGACCTCTGTCATCACAGACCCACCACCTTTATCCACTGTATCCAGCGTGTGTCTTTTTTTGTTGGGTCCCCAAGTTCATATTTCATAAGAAAATATTTTGGATTTGTATGAAGTACCTGAGCTAATAAGTATTCCAGACCAGGAGGGCAGTTTGCCACAGGAATTGGCTCTGGCATCCATGCTGTTGGAGAAGACTGATTTAACACTGGACATCTGCCAGGCCGGTACCATATATGTAGGATGAGAGCCACCAGTTGGTTGGTACGAGGGGAAGGTACTGAGCTGATGTAGACTGTAGTATCCCATAAGCAAGCTTCCTGGGTAGTACGCAAGTGGAGGGACAGTAGGTCATGGGGATTCTGTGTTCAAAATCAAATGAAAAAATTACACATGATTGAAACTACAATATATTGAAACTTAGCATGAATTTTTACATGGAAATTACATGACATCTTCTTGAAAATAGTAAGAGGCTTCATTTTCATTACCATGTACCAAAAATGTAGTAGAGGGTTTTCCAGATTATTAACTCATTTAATCCTCTTAAACCTTCTGAAATAGTGTTGCTCACTTCACAATCACAAAAACTACGGTTGAAGAGATGAAGTTATTTGATAGCCTTTCTATGCCCATCTCATAAGGCTGCTGCAGGCTTAGCACAGGGCCTGGAATAAATTTACCACTAGGCAGATTCTATTTTTATGTTCTTTATACTATTGTTAAGTTTATATAGACAGCGAATGGTAACTCTGGGATTTGAAATCACATCTTACCTTCAAAATGGTGACTTGAAGATCTGCTGTTGCTAACCCAATCACTTCTTCATATCCTAATCATCTGGTTCTCACACTGCTCTCCTCCAATCGGTGGTCAGTTTATTTAACTTGGTCACTGTAAGTAAGATCACAGTCAAGGAAACCAGATTTCTTTAAAGAATCACAATATTTAGGAAGAGAAGAACGCAAAATATGAATTGAATAAATATAAATTAGTGTGAGTTACCACTAATATATGACTTTAGATTTTGCTTCTTTTATCAAATGTCTCTCAAAAGAAGCACCCTCAACATCAGCCAGGATGGATCAGTGCAGGCCTGGTAAGGAGCTTGAACTCCTGCCCAGCAGTAACAGGGAGCACTTCATCCCTTTTCCTGTGAAAGGAAGTCTGGTCCCCTGCCCTCCACTGGAGAAGCAGGGATCTCATAAGCATTTCACATACATTGCTAAAAATGTGGAGAATTAACAGCATTTAGATATGAGACTGTCCATACTGCTGAGATGTAGCTTTAATGTTAAAAAAGTAAAATCTGAATATTTTTATCACCGTGTGTTTTGTTTTGCTGTCTCAGATTTACAATAATTAATTGTTTTAGTTACATAAGTAACTGAGCTCTGGTTGACTACAAGGGGGCACCTGATAAACTCTTAAGTTATTCCTAGCATTGGAAAGCCTTAGCTGAAATCCTGTGAGAGGGAGAATGCCAGTTGTCTCTCTGAACTTCTAGGAAAGGCCAGAACAAAATGTAAAGCAAAGCCAAGCCTAGAGCAAAAAAGATCCTCTCCTCCTGATTCCAGGAAAAAGAGATGTTTTTTAAAAAGTACTGCAGTTGAAAACTAAATAAATAAGGCCCAATAATTTATTTTTCAGATTTCATTACAGATCCATTTTAGCTAAAATTAAATAAAACCAACTCTAGGTTAGCAGAAGAGTCCAGCTGAGACCTGACCTGTAAAACTGGCTGAATCCTTAATCATATTTGTGTTTTCTTATTTTGAATGTTCTTTTCATTTTCTGTTTCAAGAACTTATTGTGAATGACTGAATTAATTTCAGAGCTACTGATGGATCTGCAGTTCGGAAAACACAATATTAAAAGCGTTTCTCAAACTTAGCTGTTGATAAGAATCAACAAGATAGGATATTTTTCTTTTTCAGGACCTGTCTTGGAGATTCTGATTCAATAGGTGACCAGGATCTGCATTTCTATACTAGCAAAAGAAACCCACATTATTTTGATAGGCTTAATATATTAAACTACACTTTAAGAAACAACACCTTAGAATTTTTTCTAAAACTTAAAATATAACTTGCCATCAGAAGTCAATGTATGTAGCAGCATTATTCATAAAGGTCAAAAACTGGAAAGAATTCAGATGTCCACGAAGTGATAAATGTGTAAACAAGGTGCTTATACAATAAAATGATTCAGCCATAAAAAAGAATAATGTACAAACACATTCTACAACATGGAAAAACACTGAAATATGCTGAGTGAAAGAAGCCAGACCCAAAAGGTTATACGTGTTTTGATTCCACTTACATGAAATATCCAGAATAGGCAAAACTATACAGATATAAATAGATTAGTGGTTGCCAGGAGCTAGGGGAAAGAACAAAATGTGGAGTGATTGCTAACGAATATGACTTATTTGGGAGGTAATAAAAATGATGGCATGGGTTTGCAGCCAAACAGAACAGGAGTTAAGTGTAAAGTGGCCCCAAAGGATACACAAGATTGTGATCTAGTAACATTGCTCATAAGGACTGGAGAATTTCCAAGGTCCTTTTGTACCATTTGAATTTTGAAATACCTGCATTATAATTTTTTTTAATTGCAAAAATAAAGTGGTCCTAGGGGAAAAAAATAGTAGTGATGGTTATACAACCCTGGGGATATAGTAAAAACCATGGAACTATACACTTTCAAATGGTGAATTTTATGTATGTGAGTTATTCCTCCATTAAAAAAAGAAAGATAAATCACCTAAAAGATACAGAAATAAGACACTGAATGAAGTAAAATACTGAGAAATGGCCAGATAGAACTTGACCATAATCCAGGAGCGTCAAGACCCAGGATTTAGCAGGCAGTGAGCCAGTACTGAGGGGTTATATGGGATCATATCCACACAACATATACACAGAGGAAAAAGGAAAAGGAAGTTCTGCTGTTTGCAGAAAACACTGCAGGGGCAGAGGCTACCTGAGCTCCATGGATCTTATTTCTAGAATGAAGTAACATCTCTGTAACTATCTCATAGATGATTTTTTCCCCACACTGTGAGCTTCTCCTTCTTGTTTATACTCACTGTTACTAAGCATTATCCAGATGGGACCACTGCAGTAACTTCTTAACTAGCTTTTCCTCTGTTCCAGTGATTCCTTCACACTGGCCCCAAGAGCTATTTTTTTTTTAAGATTTATTTATTTGAGAGAGAGACGGCACAAGTATGAGCAGGGGGGAGGGGCGGAGGGAGAAGCAGACTCCCCACTGAGCAGGAAGCCTGATGTGAGACTCAATCACAGGACCCCGAGATCATGACCTGAGCCGAAGGCAGATGCTTAACCAAATAAGCCACCCAGGCGCCCCCTCCCCCCTGTTCCCCAAGAGCTATCTTATTAGACACCCAATCAGTTACTCAGCATTTACTGAGCACCTTTTATGTACCAGACCCTGTGCCAGAAGCTGGGAAGAAAGTGATGAAAGCCAACTCAAGTATCTGCTTTAATGTGTTGATGTCCTGTCAAAAACGATCTGTAGGCTTGCTCAGGCTCCAGGATAAGATGCAAACTCCTTCATCAGCACAAGACCCGTTGTTATCTCCAATGCTCTGCATGTCTGTCTTTTGACCCAACCAGGCCTTCATCAAGTCCCAATCATACCACAAGGCCTTCACGACCTCCTGTTTTTGAACATGTTTTCCTTCTCCCAGACATTCTCCCTTCCCCACCCATTTTTTGATTGAGAAACTCCTTATGGTGCCAATAAAACCTGACTTCCTCAGTTTGGCCTTCTTTTTAATCCCATAGTCAGTTACTCTGCCTTTTGTGTCCCTATCACATTCTCATCATATTTCCATATAACTTCCTACTCCAGGAGACTAAATTCTTTGAGGGTAGGAATGTTCTACTTGACATCCAGTAAACTATTAGGCATCCAGTAGGTGCTCAATACTCACTTATTGAAACAATAAAGTAATTAAACAAACAACTTAACTCTTCGTGTCATTTTCTGCAGTGGTGAAAAGATTCTTTCTGAAGATTTAACTTACCAGGTATAAAATGGGAGTTATACTCCGGAGGGTCATCAGGTCTTGGATCTGGTGAACTTAAAAGGCAGTGTAGTCAGGAGGAGCATCAGGTATTGGATCCAAGGACTTCGTTTTATTTTCAATTTCACCCATAGGTTGATCAGCACTCGTGGACACGAGTCTTGGAGGAAATGGAGGTGCACAATTGAGAAATGGAATGATTTATTACTGAAGGTATTATTTTTTTCCTTATTAATTTGCTGCAACATCAGTGTATGTGATCATTATGAAATACACTACTGTATTTCTTATAACACACATATTACCTGCATATGATATATTAGGCATTAATCCATACATATGATAAATTATTAGGCCGAACATAGAGTAAAAAACTAAAGCTGAGTAATCATACTGTGCTTGTGACTAAAGCAATGAGCTCTCAGGCTGGTGGTTCAGCTGACCTGATACTGACTCTTACTTACATAGATAAATTCCTTTCAAGATGGTAGAAATTCTTTGTCCCATGATGTAATATGGAGAAACTGGCATATATGGAGTGAATCTGATTTTTTTACCCCACACACTTTTTGAAAGTGGTTGTGTCAAACTAAATTCAAAACAAAACAACATAAATACTTAATGGTTTAAAAAGGAGTGTGCCATACATAACTCAGAGGTGATTTAGTGCACTTATCCAGTGACTCCTGTGTTGACTTATTCTTCCTAAAACAACCTAGGTCACTATAATTGTGAAAGGAAGGTGTTGAGGTCACGTTTCATGTTATACCCTGCCCTTTCACTGAGGTTGGAGATGTTTTCCCCTGACCTCAGTATGAGGAACAGTTCAGTGTTCCTGAAAGAACTGGTTGACCTTTATCTCATAGAAAACACAAGTCCCATAAATGTGGTATTTCTCTCCTTGTATCAGTTGCCAGAAAACTCAGGACCCACTTTTCAGACCTCCTCTACCAAGGAAAGCTTTTTATTACTATCACCTCTTTTGTTAGACTTATTTTCCTACCCTTACTTTTCTTTACTTCATTTTTCTCATGTATTTTAAGTACCTTTCTTTAGATGCAACCAATATAAGTCTCCTTTAGTCCTTTCTATGTCAAATATAGGAAAATAGGAATTTTCATATTTATAAATGAATAGATATATTTATATTATCCAAATGTTAAATAAAAATAAAAATAATTTCCACTGAAATAAATTCAAACTATTATTAAGGAAAATGGTCATATAATTCATTAAAATGAAGCATAATAAAATTTGTTCACTGAAGATTGCTGACATTTTAAAAGAATTCTAATACTAAAAGATGAAATATTTTAATGCTCTAATATATTTATACACATTTAAATATATATTATATAATTATTAGTGATACATGCAATAAGTTTTATAATTTTTTTGTCTCTAGTTACATTTCATTCATATTTTTATTAATTCAACAAATATTTACTGAGTACCTCTTTTATAGGCACTATTATAGATGTTGAAAACGCAGTAATAAACCAGAAAAACAGGTGCCCATCCATCATGCTGGAGATTATATTTTAGTGGCATGAGATTAAAAACACATTAACAAATATTTTAAGATTATATGTGGATAGTACAGATACATAAAGAAAACAAAGTAAAAAGTTCAGGAAAAACATGGACGGGGGTCCCAGGAGGTTCAGGGAAAGCCTCTCTCAGGAGATAACCTTCGAGCCATTTGAACCAGGAAAGGAGGCATGACACTACAAATGTAGGAACGGAGTTCTAGGAAAACAGGCAATACGTGCAAAGGCCCCAAGAGGGCACTGAGCTTGCAGTACTCAAGGGTGAGGAAGAGGCGTGACTGGGACACAAGGACTGAAGAGAAGAGAGTGAAGAGATGGAGACAAGTCTGATCCTACCGGAAGACCGAGGCAAGATGTTTGGGAATTGCTGTAATTGCAGCTGGGCAGTCTTCAGCGGACTTTAATCAGTGGAGTGATGAGAGCTGATTTATACTTTCTCTTGAAGGGGCAAGAGTGGAAGCAGTGAGGATGGGATGGCAGCCGAAATCCAGGTGAGACCGATGCTGGCTTAGACCAGGGAGGCCACCCTGGAGAGGGTGATGTGTGGTCAGGAGCAGAACCTACAGGAGCTGCTGATGGACGAAGGAAGAGAGGAGTCAAGGATGAATGTCGGTTTTCAGGCCAGGGTACCGGAGCTGATGACTGTGCCATTAACTGAACTAGAGAGGAAGATGGTGGGGAAATGGTGGGGACTGGGGAGGGTAGGAATCAAAAGCTCAAAACAGGCATGTTTGGTTTAAGAAGAGACCAAAAGAAGGTAAATAATTGACAGAAAATGTATTATTTGTGTGTGTGGGTTTATTAATTTACTATTATGAAAGATGTCTTTACATTTTAAAAAACAAAATTTTCTGGCTGGGAGAGACTACCCCTCTCAGGGCTAGCCAGTTCTTAGAAATAGCGAAGGGCTCTGATAGAAGCATGCCTTTGATATGCAAACTAACTGCTCCAAAGCCCTACCTCTTCCTTTGTCTGGCCTCTACACCTCAGGAGATAATATTCCTTTGCCTTAGTCTTCCCAGGGCCAGGTACCAACCAGGTAACTAGGAGCTATTCCTATGGCCTAGACTGTGCCAAAATTATTCAAACCAGCCAATCCTCAGTGGTTTGTCCTGCCCTGCCTTGCCTTCACCCCTCTACCATGGCCCCCCTAAACCCCAATAATGGCCATGATCTAACTGCTCTTCTAGCTTCTCCTTTTTCCTGATCAAAATGTGGTGTTCCTCCTGTGGCCCTGCGTTGTGTGCCTTGCCTCTCATTTCTAAGGGAACTGTACCATTGCTTTTCTTTCAAAGGCATTAATCTTTCTATGTTGTCAGTCATCTTTATAAATTAAGACCAACATCATCTTTTTGCTAGTGGAGGGTCCTGTCTTGCTGTTGATGGCTGTTGGCGTCACTGTGGCAATTTCTTAAGATAAAGAAGTTTGACCCATCAACTGACTCTTCCTTTCACCAATGATTTCTCTATACCACTTGATGCTGTTTGGTAGCATTTTACCCACAGTAAAATTTCTTTCAAAATTAGAGTCAATCCTCCCAAATCCTGCCACTGCTTTACCAACGAAGTTATATTTTATTTTTTTTAAGTTCCTTTATTTTTTTTAGTAATCTTCTATACCCAACGTGGGGCTTAACTCATGACCCCGAGATCAAGAGTTGCATGCTCTACTTACTGAGACAGCCAGGCACCCCTATGTGATATTTTAAATCCGGAGAAAGACAATTATCATATGGTTTCACTCATTTATGGAACACAAGAAATAACAGGGAGATCGGTAGGAGAAGGAAGGGAAGAATGAAGGGGGGGTAAACAGAAGGGGGCATGAACCATGAGAGACTATGGACTCTGGGAAACAAACTGAGGGCTTTGGGGTGGGGGGACTGGGATAGGCCGGTGATGGGTATTAAGGAGGGCACATATTGCATGGAGCACTGGGTGTCATACACAAACAATGAATCATGGAACACTACATCAAAAACTAAGGTTGTACTGTATGGTGACTAACATAACTTAATAAAAAATTTAAAAAAACAACAACAAAAAAGAAAAATAAAAAAAAATAAATCCTTTGTCATTTTAGCAGTCTTCACAGTATCTTCATCAGGAGTAGATTCCGTCTTAAGGAACCAGTTTCTTTGCTCACCCATAAGAAGCAACTCTCATCTGTTAAAATTTTATCATGAGATTGAAGCAATTCAAATATAATAATAAAAAATATTTAAATATTATGAGAATTACAAAAATGTGGCACAGAGACATAAAGGGAGCAAATACTGTTGGAAAAATGGCAAAAATAGACTTGTTCAACACAAGATTGCCACAAACCTTCAATCTGTTAAAAAAAAAAAAGGCAGTATCTGCAAAGCACAATAAAATGAAGTATGTCTATATACGATCCCATTCTTCAAAAAAAAATTTAAGACCAGAGAACAAAACATATTTATATGCAAACATTATGAGAACAACTCATGGTAGGAAACTAGAAGTTCAGATGAAATTTTTAAGGGGTGTGTGTGCAGATTTAATTGATACAATCAGGCAGAAAAAAATGAGGTTATCATCAAAAAAAGGGATTATAGTATTTCCAGATTTCTGAGGGTGATGATAAATAACAAGGAGAACAATATCAACCAAGACTATAATTTAATGAAAGCACATTGAGGGTAAGGTAAAGGGCCAAGCAATTTGTATATTATTGCTAATTATAATAGCATGCCTCTAAGATACAAACTATTACCCCAATTTTATAGATGAGAAAATAGCCTTAGAGAAATAAAGCAACTTTACTATATGCTTATTAAATGATCAAGCCCATGAAAGTCAATTACTTCTCAATCCAAAGCCCATGTTCTTTCCACTACGACATCCCGTTGATCAGAATCTAGAGTGTGGTCATTTGTGTTGTTCAAGTGGAGTGGAAAATCACTCATGTAGAATAAGTGAAGGGAGCATTAGAAGAGCATGTGAGTGATCATTATGAATACTGAGTTGACCCAAGAATGTTGTCATGAGATAAGCCAGTATACAGATTCCCAGCTCAAATGTTTGTCTACTAAGTATGGGGCAAAGAGACCAACAAGGCTTGGACCATCTCCATTCTGTCCCTTAAGGCTGAGTTACTAGTAAATGTCTCAAGAGGTGTAAAAATATTCTGGATCCCACCAAAAAACTGGTGTGTGTAATTGTTGGACAGCCAAAGAAGTTCAGGAAATTGGTCCTACTCTCCAATGATAAGAATCCCTGGTATTTAGAAAAACAATGATACCTTTCTAGGACTGTCAATCCTGGACATCCATAGGTACATACTTTTGAGCAAGTCTTATACATGTACACAGAGGAGAGACACAAGAATGTTCTAGATACCACTGTTCATATGAAGAGAAACTGAAAACATTTTTATTATCCATCAGTGGTAGATCAGTGGTAGACTAAATAAATTGTGGTATAATCATATAACAGTACACTGCAGTGGAAACAAATCAGAACAATGTCTGTCATCACAGATGAATCTCAAAAATACAATATTGAGCAAAAAAAATTAAGTCACTGAGGGCACCTGGGTAGCTCAGTTGGTTGAGCATTCAACTCTTGGTTTCAGCTCAGGTCATGATCTCATGGGTCATGAGGTTGAGCCCTGTGTTGGGCTCCTCACTCAGCAGTAAATCTTCTGCTTGAAGATTCTCTCCCTCTGCCCCTCCCCCAACTCATGCTTACACACTCTCTCTAAAATAAATAAGTAAATTTTTTAAAAGAGTCATTGAAGAATATGGTAGGATTTTATTTTTTATGTTCAAAGGCAGGAAAACTAAATAATTTCTTCAGATATATACATGAAATTAAGTCTAAAGAAAAGCGAGGGAATTAATAACACAATATCCAGTCAATGGTTACCTGTGGAGGAGTGATGAGGAAAAGAGACTGTAATTTCCTGCTAACATTCTAATACTTAAGGGCAGGGAAGATGGGCTTTTATTCTTTAAATGATACGTATATGTTTAAACACATGTTTTCAGATGTATGACATTACTTCACATTGAACAAGATCCTTTAACAGCTACATGCTGAGAGTAATGTTTTTCTGACTAAAGGTTTATTGTTACTTTCTAGAGTAAGTCTGGGAATTTTGAGCTGCTAGGGATTCGTAATGAAGATTATTAGGGCCTATTTCTATCTATCCATCCATCCATATATCCAGTAATTAGCCATTATTTTAATGACTGGTGAATCTAGATAAAAATATATATTTGAAGTTTTTTCAAAATAAATATTAAGAAAAAATCCAGAATTTTGGAATCTAATCCTTAGGTAGTATCTATGGCGAAGAGCCCAGAAATCTGTGTTTTTAACAAGAGACCCATGTGATTCTTAAAATCAGGCATGCTTCAGACCGGTAAAGAAAATTAGTTCTCATAAATTAATAGTTCCCAACTATATCAGTCAGAAATTAGAATTTAAATCTGATTCAAGTGAAAATTCAATCTATAAAGATGTTTTAAAAAGCAGTTAGTATCAACGAATTTAAACAAAGTAAAATACACCTGCACACTGCTTCATATGCTGCAAATGCTCATGGTTGGTTTACCTTCTCTCTCCTTTGAGATGCTAATCTTTTCCCCACTACCTAATATCCTCAATTCTTCCTTTACAGTATTTCTTTCTTTTACAATCTAGGAGTTTGCATATTATCTCTAATTATAACAACATGTCTCTGTTTAATTAGCATGTTATATGATGCAGAATAATTTCCAGTTGATATAAGCATGAATAATTGTTAACATAATTGTTCCTTAACATTCAGTGGATTGTTTTCAGATTTCCCAATCATTCAGCAAGGGCAAAAAGTGCCATAGGTTGAAAAGAGGTGGAGAAGCTAAGATGGTGGAGAAGCAGGAGGACCTTAGGCTTGCCCCATCCCTCAAGCCCAGCTTGATAAATATCAAATCATTCTGAATACCCGAGAAATCAATCTAACGACTAACAGAACAAACTGCACAATTACAGGGAGAGAATAGGCCACACTGTGGAAGGCAGGAGGTGCAGAGATGTGGTTTGGGGGAAAAACAGACCATGGGTGCAGTGGAGGGGAGGGAGCCCTGATTGCAGAGGGGGGGGGGGGAGAGGGAGGGAGGGAGGGAGAGGGAGAGAGAGAGAGAGAGAGAGAGAGGAGTGCACAGGGGATCCACAAAGCCAGTGACTGGAAAAATGAGAGGGGCTGACTTTCATGAGTATTTGCAACCAGCAGGGCTCAAAGACTGGATTTTTAGAGGTCTGCTGGTATGAATCCCTGAGGGAGCTACAGTGCTCCTGTGGAATAGGAGGGTAGATAGCCCAGAGGCAGATGACCCCTGGGGATTCACTGGGAGAGAAAGATGGTCCCACTTTTTGAAGCACATCTGGGAGAGGCAGTATTGCCTCTCCTGGGACAAAAGAGCTTGTGGGCACCATTTCCTTCTCCCACCCCTCAGCATAGGCGCAGAGAACCTTGCTGAGGGCAGCTAACATGGACACTGGCTCTTTGCTAGGCTTTACTCCGAACTCCACACCCCTGCACTTTGGTGTGACTGCCCTTCTGGGGCAACCTGAATCAGTCCCACCGTGGGGAGACCCTCTCCCAGAGAACTAGCACAGGTCCCCAAAGTTTGGAGTTTTAAAACTCAGCCAGCCTGCCTGGGATAGAACACAGGTGCACTACGCTGTTGGGCAGGCACACAGCCCAGACGCCCACAGGGTAAAGGTAGCGATCTGAGGGTCCCCTGGACACATGAGGGGAGAGTGTTCACTCTTCTGGGAGGGCTTCTCTGACAGCAGCAGGTGCAAACTCTCCTCTTCAGAGACTAGGGAACTGGCTGGCTCCATCCCCTGACCCCTTAGTATAAACTAACTTCAGTAAGCAGCACAGTGCCAGCAGTGGTGGCCTAAACCACTTACACCAATCCCCACCCCCCCACCCCAACTCTGTTGGTGTTGCTTTCCTCAGGCAAGTGTGCCTGAGAACCAGAGGAGTGGGCCCTTTCCCCAGAAGACCAGCAAAACCCCCGCACGTACCATGTCTACTGACCACAGAGTGCTGCAAAACCTCAGCTCTAGTGGGAAGAGCATCAGTTCTCTTTTGACAAGCAGAGCAGAGCACACCTAGTTAAAACTTACCACACTTGGCCAAGGTCCAAACACTCCCCACTGCAAGCAAGGAGAAAACTGCAGAGGACTGACCTGAGGGAAAGAGTAGCCAAAACACAACAGCACAGCACACACGCCATACACCAGAGATACTCCCTGAAGCATCAGGCCCTGGAAAGAATATGACCTCTTCTTCATAAAGCCATCATTCTCAGGAGCAAGAAACATAACAGACTTTCCTAACACAGAGAAGAAAACAGAAACCTAGGCAAAATGCCAAGAGGGAGGAATCAATCTCAAAAGAAAGAACAAGAAAAGGTCACAGCGAGGAATCTAACCAGAACAGATATAAGTAATATGCCTGATTCAGAATTTAAAGTAACAATCATAAGGATACTAGCTGGGCTTGAGAAAAAAATGGAAGACATCAGGATGGCCCTTACTGTAGACATAAAAAAACCAAAAACTAGTCAGGCCAAAATGAAAAATGCAATAACTGAGATCTGAAACTGAGTAGATGTAATAATCACAAGGATGGGAGAATCAGAGGAATGAATAAGTGATAAAGAAGATAAAATTATAGAAAAAAATGAAGCTGAAAAGAAGAGGGAAATAAAAAAAAATACTGGATCATGAACGTGGGCTTAGGGAAGCCAGTGACTCTATAAAGCATAATAACATCCATATCATAGGAGTTCTAGAAGAAGAAGAGCGGGGAAAGGGGACAGAAGGTTTATTTGAGGAAATTATAGCTGAAAACTTCCCTGACCTGGGGAAGGAAACAGACATTCAAATCCTGGAGCCACAGAGAATTCCCATCAAAATCAACAAATGCTGGCCAACACCAAGATCTATCATAGTTAAATTTGTGAAATATAGAGATAAAGAAAAAATCCTAAAAGCAGAAAGAGAAAAGAAGTCCCTAACTTAAAAGGGAAGACAAATAAGGTTAGCAGCAGATCTTTCCACAGAAACTTTGCAGGCCACAGGAGAGTAGCAATGTGCTAAAAGGGAAAAATATGCAGCCAAGAATACTTTATCCAGCAATGCTGTCACTCAGAATAGAAGGAGAGATACAGAGTTTCCAAGACAAATAAAAACTAAAGAACTTTGTGACTATTAAACCAGTCCTACAAGAAATATTAAAGGGGACTCTTTGAGTGGGACAGAAAGACCAAAAGCAACAAAGACTAGAAAGGAACAGAGAAAAATCTCTAGAAATATTGTCAAAACAAGGAATAAAATGGCACTAAATTCCTGTCTATCAGTCATTATTCTGAATGTAAATGGACTAAATCAATCAAGTCCAATCAAAAGATACAAGGTACCAGAACAGATAAAAAACAAGACTCATTTATACGATGCTTACAAGAGTCACATTTCAGACCTAAAGACACCTGCAGATTGAAAAGTGAGGGGATGGAGAACCATTTATCATGCCAATGGACATCAAAAGAAAGCTGGAGTAGCCATATTTAATCAGACAAACTAGATTTTAAACCAAAGGCTATAACAGGAGATAAAGAAGGACACTATATCATTATAAAAGGGTCTATCCAACAAAAAGATCTAACAATTGTAAATATTTATGCCCCATGTGGGAACGCCCAAATATATAAATCAAGTAATAATAAACATAAAGAAACTCATCGATAATAACACAATAATAATAGGGGACTTTAACATTCCACTTACAGCAATGAATTGATCATTTAAATAAAAAATCAACAAGGAAGGAATGGCTTTGAATGACACACTGGACCAAATGGGCTTAACAGATATACTCAGAAGATTTCATCCTAAAGCAGCAGAATACACATTCTTTTAGAGTGCACATGGGAAATTCTCCAGAATAGAGCATGTACTGGGTCACAAATCAGGCCCCAACAAGTACAAAAAGATTGAGATCATACCATGCATCTTTTCATGATGTTATAAATATTGAAGTCAATCACAAGAAAAATCTTGGAAAGACCACAAATACAAGGAAACTAGAGAACATCCTACTAAAAAATGAATGGGTCAACCAGGAAATTAAAGTAGAAATAAAAAAATACAAGGAAGCAAATGAAAATGAAAACATGTGATCTAAAACCTTTGGGATGCAGCAAAACCGGTCATAAGATGGAAGTACATAGTGATACAGGCCTACCTTAAGAAGCAACAAAAATCTTAAATACTCAACCTAACATTACACCTAAAGAAGCTAGAAAAAGAACAACCAATGAAACCTAAAGCCAGCAGAAGGGAAGTGGTAAAGATCAGAGCAGAAATAAATGATATAAAAACAAACAAAGAACCCACCAAGAGCTGGTTCTTTGAAAAAATTAATAAAATTGATAAGCCCCTAGCCAGACTTATCCAAAAGAAAAGAGAAATGATCCAAATAAATAAAATCATGACTGACAGAGGGGAGATCACAACCAACACCACAGAAACACAAACAACTGTAAGAGAATATTATGAAAAACTATATGCCAAAAATCTGGAAGATTGTTTCACAATGATCTAGGCAATCTGGAAAAAATGGATAAATTCCTAGAAACATATAAACTACCAAAACTGAAACAGGAAGAAATAGAAAACTTGAGCAGACCAATAACCAGCAAAGAAATTGAATAAGTAATCAAAACTGTCCCAACAAACAAAACTCCAGGGCCAGATGGCTTCTCAGGGGAATTCTATCACACATTTAAAGAGTTAATACCTATTCTTCTCAAACTGTTCCAAAAAATGGAAATGGAAGGAGAACTTCCAAATTCATTCTATGAGGTCAGCATTACCTTGATTCCAAAAACAGACAAGCCCCCCGCAAAGGGGAATGACAGACCCATATCCCTGATGAGCAAGGATGCAAAAATTCTCAACAAAATGCTAGCAAATCAAATCCAACAGTACATTAAAAGAATCATTCACCACAATCAAGTAGGATTTACTCCTGGGTTGCAAGGGTGGTTCAATATTCATAAATCAAGCAACATGATATACCACATTAATAAAAGTAAGGATAAGAACCATATGATCCTCTAATAAATGTAAAAAAAGCATTTGACAAAGTACAGCATCCATTTGTGATTAAAAACCCTCAACAAAGTAGGGATAGAGGGAACATACCTCAATATCATAAAGGCCATATATGAAAGATCCACAGCTAATATCATCCTCAATGGGGAAAAACTGAGAGCTTCTCCTCTACGGTCAGGAACAAGACAGGGATGTCCACACTGAGCACTGTTATTTAACATAGTGCTGGAAGTCCTAGCCTCAGCAATCAGACAACAAAAAGAAATAAAATGCATCCATATCAGCAAAGAAGAAGTCAAAACTTCCACTCTTCACAGATGACATGATATTCTATATTAAAAAAACCCAAAGGACTCCACCAAAAAATTGCTAGAACTAACACACAAAATAAGTAAAGTCACAGGATACAAAATCAATGTACAGAAATCTGTTGCATTTCTATATAACAATAACGAAGCAGTAGAAAGAAAAATTAAGGAATCAATCCTGTTTACAATTGCACCAAAAGCCATAAGATACCTAGCTAGGAACAAACCTAACCAAAGAGGTAAAAGAGCTGTACTCTGAAAACTATAGAACGTTTATGAAAGCAATTGAAGAGGACACAAAAAAATGGAAAAATATCCCATGCTCATGGGTTGGAAGAACAAATATTGTTAAAATGTCTCTACTACCCAAAGAAATCTACACATTTAATGTAATCCCTATCAAAATACCAACAGTATTTTCACAGAGCTAGAACAAACAACCCTAAAATTTATATGGAACCAGAAAAGACCCTGAATAGCCAAAGAACTCTTGAAAAAGAAAAGCAAATCTGGAAGCATCAAAATTCCAGAATTCAAATTACATTACAAAGCTGGAGTTATCAAGACAGTATGGTACTGGCATAGAAACAGACACATAGATCAATGGAACAGAATAGAGAATCCAGAAATGGACCCACAACTCTATGGTCAACTAATCTTCAATAAGGCAGGAAAGAATATCCAATGGGAAAAACAATGCCTCTTTAAAAAGTGATGTTGGGAAAACTGAACAGCCACAAGAATGAAACTGGCCTACTTCCTTACACCACACAAAAATAAATTCAAGATGGATGAAAGACCTAAATGTGAGACGGGAAAACATCAAAATCCTAGAGGAGAACACAGGCAGCAACCTCTTTGACATCAGCTGTAGCAACTTCTTACTAGATATATCTCCTAAAAGCAAGGGAAATAAAAGCAAAAATGAACTTTTGGGACTTCATCAGGATAAAAAGCTTCTGCACAGCAAAGGAAGCAATCAACAAAACTAAAAGGCAACCTTTGGAATGGGAGAAGACATTTGCAAATGACATATCTTAATATCTAAAATTTATAAAGAACTTACAAAACTCAACACCCAAAAAACAAATAATCCAGTTAAGAAATGGGCAGAAGACGTGAATAGACATTTTCCCAAAAAAGCCATCCAGATGGCTAACAGACACATGAAAAGATGCTCATCACTGGTCATCAGGAAAATACAAATCAAAAATCAAAACTACAATGAGATACAACCTCACACCTATAAGAATGGCTAAAATTAACACAGGAAACAAAAGATGTTGGTGAGGACGCAGAGAAAGGGGAACCTTCTTATGCTGTTGGTGGGAATGCAAACTGGTGCAGCCACTCTGGAAAACAGTACGATGTTCCTCAAAAAGTTAAAAATAGAACACCCTCTGATCCTGCAATTGGACTACTAAGTATTTACCCAAAGAATACAAAAATACTGATTCAAAGGGATACGTGTACCCTGATGATTATAGCAGCATTATCAACAGTAGCCAAATTACGAAAAGAGCCCAAATGTCCATCGACTGATGAATGGATAAAAATGTGGTGTGTGTGTGTTTGTGTATGTGTGTATAAAGTGTATGTGTGAGTGTGTATAAAGTGTGTGTGTGTATGTATATGAATGAAATCTTGCCATTTGCTATGATGTGGATAGACCCAGAATATATTATGTTAAGTGAAATAAGGCAAGGAAGACAAATATCATATGATTTCACTCATATGTGGAATTTAAGAAATAAAACAGATGAACATAGGGAGAAAAAACAGGCAAACCATAAAACAGACTCACAACGATAGAGAACAAACTGAGGGTTGCAGGAAGAGAGGTGGGCAGGAGGATGGGCTAAATGGATGATGGGTATTAAGGAGGACACTTGTTGTGATGAGCACTGGGGTTCTATGAGCACTGGGTTTCTATAAGCTATGAATCACTAAATTCTACTCCTGAAATTAATGTTATACTACATGCTAAACAACTGGAGTTTAAAGAAAAACTTGAAACTACAAAAAAATAAAAAAATAAAATAAAAACTTCCACAGGTTGAAGAGAGACTGAATTTGGGCTTTATGTGAGATAGAATTCAGATTAGGAAACTAAACTAAGCTCCATTTCATAACATGTTAGCTTTATATGGTTTTCAGAGCTCTCCATTGCAGAGGTCTTTTGCATTTTTAGGGCTTAAGCTGCATACAGGGGAATCTAAGCCAACTGGAACCTAATAAAAAGGGAAAGGAGAAATGGGCTGGATAGGACGAGGTTGGTGCAGGTGTGGCTTGCTGCTTTACAAGGCAGCCCTGATAGTGTAAATTGCATTCCACAGCAAGACAGCATTTACGTGGGACACTGCATTCAACGTTGCAGCTGCGCTCTATCTTGTTCTTCAATTCCACCTTTGTAAACAGTGACAGGCTAGCAAACTCAATGAAGCCACAGACTCTCAAGCCCAACCATGGACATCTAAAACTTCAATTACAAAACCAGAAGAATGGTCAGCCCTTTGCAGTTGTGTATGCACTAGACGGTGTCCTATCCTCTAGGCAGAGAAGCCACTGGACATGGGAACCTTGCACTTTTCTAGGCATGAGGCTTGGAAACCTGCACATACAATCTAAAAGCCTGGGTCCTACCTGTCACTAGGGCTTTCGAATGTGAGAGGAGAGAAAAGAAAGCAGGGGGTCACTGTCTAGACAATTCCTTCTGATTTTTACTTACCAGGAGCAGAAGAAATAGTTTCTGCAAATCTTTTGCAGCTATTATAATCCCTCATCTCAGGATACCTGGGTGTCTCAGTCAGTTAAGCATCTGCCTTCAGCTTAGGTCATGATGCCAGGGTCCTGGGATCGAGTTCCACATCGGGCTCCTTGCTCAGCAGGAAGCCTGCTTCTCCCTCTGCCTGCTCTGCCTGTCACTCCCCCTGCTTGTGCTCTCTCTCTCTCTCTCTCTGACAAATAAATAAATAAAATCTTTAAAAAAATTAAAAATAACAATAAAATCTCTCATCTCCTCTGTGGGTTTAACTTGAAACTGTTAGATGATGATATCGTTTGAAAAGATGATGGGATATGTGGAGGAGGACAGAAGAGTTGGTGGCTGGTAAAGGGCAGCTGCTGTTCCATTTCAGACAGTGTGGACAGTGGTCCAGAGTACGGGTTCAGATTCCAGAGATGTCCTTTATGGGGGTTGAATCAGGTGACCTCATTGTTCTTGGGTTATCCTGTATAACATGAGTATGATCATAGTGGGATCCACCTCACAGATCTCTTGCTGCGAAGATTAAACGATCCCATTTGGAAAGCATTTAAAATGGTGCCTGGCACAGAGCAAGCCCTCAATACATTTTCATGTTACTATTATTTCAAAAGATAAAATATACAAAGTAATGAAGAGACCAAGAATAAATGTCTATATTCAAGTATAGTACTAAAAAAGCTGTTAGCCTTTCAGTCATTTAACATGTATTACTGAGCACCCATGCCTAAGATTTTGTGCTGTGCAACCCGCTGACATCACTAACTTCTTCTTCACTTCCACTGTCAATGATTCCAGCAGGTACCATTTCATGAGCATTGTTTATACTATGCTTAACACTGGAATGGACTAAAAATGGAGACATTGCTGAGCGGGTCTTTTCTATTTCTAGCTAAATGAAAGACAAATGAGATAGAGTAAGTACATCTTAAGTGTCTGTGGGTTTTGCTTTTAGCTCAGTATAGTTTCATCATGTCATATCATCCAGATGAACACATTTATTTAGCAATAGACTTCAAAGAGAAGGTAATGGAAACAGTGTTAAAAACATCTGAAAATTAGGAAAATATAATATCCATTAAATCCTTAACATATAAATATTGAGGTCTTTTTTTTTTGCAACCCTGCAATATGAAAAACTGAATAATTTTACTTTGTTACTATAGTGCTTCATGGTATAAAATGAGATGATATTTATACAATCGTTTATGTGAGAGTCTTGATAAAGCTCTTAGTAAACAGGAATAATACTTTTGAAGTGTTCAAATTTCATAAACTTTATATTTCACAACAGGGATATAGGCTGGGTTCATACAAGGTAATGTGCTAATAATCCCAAGTAAATACGCTGTGCTTAAAAATGAATCATTTATTAGTCTTTGCAGTAAAAGGCTAATATGTTAATTATTTTTTCTATACCATAAGTAGCTATTCCACTTTAGTTCTTACAGGTAAATTAGATGTTAGTTCACAACCTTTGTAGCTTCCCCAGTGGAATCTGAAACCAAACTCCCTACAGAGATGGGTGGCAAGTTTAATTAACAACGGGACTTACAAAACAAAGAGGCAACCCACAGAATGGGAGAAGATATTTGCAAATGACACTACAGATAAAAGGCTGGTATCCAAGATCTATAAAGAACTTCTCAAACTCAATACATGAGAAACAAATAATCAGATCAAAAAATGGGCAGATGATATGAACACTTTTCCAATGAAGACATACAAATGGCTAACAGACACATGAAAAAGTGTTCAAAATCATTAGCCATCAGGGAAGTTCAAATCAAAACCACATTGAGATACCACCTTATGCCAGTTAGAATAGCAAAATTGGACAAGGCAAGAAACAACAAATGTTGGAGAGGATGCGGAGAAAGTTGGTGGGAATGCAAGTTGGTACAGCCACTTTGGAAAACAGTGTGGAGGTCCCTCAAAAAGTTAAAAATAGAGCTACCCTATGACCCAGCAATTGCACTACTGGGTATTTACCCCAAAGATACAGATGTAGTGAAGAGAAGGGCCATATGCACTCCAATGTTCATAGCAGCATTGTCCACAATAGCTAAGTTGTGGAAGGAGCTGAGATGCCCTTCAACAGATGAATGGATAAAGAAGATGTGTTCCATATATACCATGGAATATTACTCAGCCATCAGAAAGAACAGTTACTCAACATTTGCAGCAACATGGACAGGACTGGAGGAGATTATGCTAAGTGAAATAAGTCAAGCAGAGAAAGACAATTATCATATGGTTTCACTCATTTATGGAACATAAGAAATAGCAGGGAGATCGGTAGAAGAAGGAAGGGAAGAATGAAGAGGGGGCAAACAGAAGGGGGAATGAACCACGAGAGACTATGGACTCTGGGAAACAAACTGAGGGCTTCAGAGGGGAGAGGGGTGGGGGATTGGGATAGGCCAGTGATGGTTATTAAAGAGGGCACATATTGCATGGAGCACTGGGTGTTATATGCAAACAATGAACCATGGAACAATACATCAGAAACTAAGGAACTAAGGATGTACTGTATGGTGACTGACATAACATAATAAAAAATTAAAAAAATAAAAACAAAAAAACCAACGGTACTTACATACATAGCTTGTCTTGGGCAACTGCAGACTGTGAGTAGATCTCCACACCCACCACCAGAATCTTAAAATTTATACAGAGGCCTTACCTGGGCTGTCACATACAACATCCATAAGGTTTCAACACCATATTACTATTTCAAGTCTGTGTCCATGGGCAGCTTCTAGCCTGGTGAAGGCAAGTAGATCGCACATTCCAAGGACAGGGTGGGGGGATGAGGAGCTGTAATTGCTGGGGTCCAGTTCACAGGTCAATTGGTGGTCACAGGTTCTTGATGACCTCCTCCAACATGAACCTGCTGAAAATTTTAGAAGATCATTATAACAACATAGACACACAAGAACACATTGCTTTTTTATCAAAGTAATACATTATTACATGATAGAAAATCAAGAAATGCAAAAAGTCATAAAAAAGAAATGAGCTACATCCTTGTTCCTACTTTCCCAAAGTAACCATCCTTAAAATGTTGGCATAATCCATTTGTGTGTATGTGAATTTCTGTGTGTATGCATGAGGCATGAGTTACATATTACAATAAAATTAGGATCTCTCATTATAGGGGTGCCTGGGTGGTACAGCAGTTAAGCGTCTGCCTTAGGCTCAGGGCGTGATCCCGGCGTTATGGGATCGAGCCCCACATCAGGCTCCTCCGCTATGAGCCTGCTTCTTCCTCTCCCACTCCCCCTGCTTGTGTTCCCTCTCTCGCTGGCTGTCTCTATCTCTGTCAAAAAAAAAAAAAAAAGGATCTCATTATAGTCATACATTAATGAATATATTTTGGATATAACTAATATTTTTTAAACCACAATTTTAGTGATTACAAAGCAATCTATTATTGGCTGAGCCTTAACTTATTCAAACTATTTCATTATTATTGCTTTAATTTTTTGGCATTATGATTAATACTATAAAATACACTTTTACATAAGTGTCTGTATGTACATATGGTTATTGTTTATTGCCTCAGTACAAAATAATTTATGTTAATATTTTGGGTCTACAAGCGAAAGTTTTCACAATTTGGGAACATTTTGCCTAGACCATATGATTTTCATCCTTCATCTTGTTAATGTGTTGTATCGCATTGATTTGCAACCATCCTTGCATCCTTGGAATAAATACCACTTGATAATAGTGTATGATCCTTTTAATGTATTTTGAATTGGGTTTGCTAACACTTTGTTAAGGATTTTTGCACCTATGTTCATCAGGGATATTGGCCTATAATTTTCTCTTTCTTCTCCTTCTCCTTCTTCTTTCTTCTTCCTCCTCCTCCTACTCCTACTCCTCCTTTTTTTTTTTTTCTGTAATAGCTGAGAAGGATGAGTATTGACTCTTCTTTAAATATTTGGTAGAATTTACCTGTGAAGCCATCTAGCCCTAAATTCTTGTTTGTTGGAAGTTTTTTGGATTTCTGATTAAATTTCATTATTAGTAATTGGTCTGTTCAGATTTTGTTTCTTCCTAGTTAAGTCTTGGAAGAATTGTATGTTTTTAGGAATTCATCCATTTCTTCTAAGTTGTCCAATTTGTTCGCATTAATTGTTCATAGTGATCTCTTATGATCCCTGTATTTTTCTGGTGTCAGTTCTAACTTCTTTTTCATTTCTGATTTTATTTATTTGGGCCTACTCTTTTTTCTTGATGAGTCTGGCTAAAGGTTTACCAACTTTATCTTTGCAGAGAACCAGCTCTAAGTTTTACTTATCTTTTCTTTCTTTGTGTGTACATATGTATTGTGTAACAATTTCATTTACATCCTTTCTGATCTTATTATTTTCTTCCTTCTACTAACTGGGCTTTGTTTGTTTGTTCTTCTTTTTCTAGTATGAATTTAGATTGTTTATTTGAACTTTTTCCGGTTTCTTGTGTGGATCTGTACGGCTACAAACTTCCCTCTTAGAGCTGCTTTTGCTACATTCCATAAATTTTGGAGCATTGTGTTTTCATTTTCATTTGTCTCGGTATGTTTTTTCATTTCCTTTTTTATTTTTTCAATGACCCAGCGGTTGTTGAGTGGCACATGGTTTAGCCTTCCCATCTGTGTTTTTTCCAGTTTTCTTCTTGTAACTTATTTCTGATTTCGTACCATCATAGTTGGGAAAAATGTTGAATACAATTTCAATCCTCTTAAGTTTATTTAGATTGTTTTGTGGCATAATGTGATCTATCCTGGAAAATGATCCATGTGCCCTTAAGAGAGTATTCTGCTTTTTTTAGTTGGAACGTTCTGTATATATCTAATTAAATCCATCTAGTCTCATGTGCCATTTAAGGCCAATGTTTCTTTATTACTTTTCTGGCTGAAATATCCATTGATATGGGTAGGGGGTGTTAAAGTGTCCCCCTACTATTGTTGTTTTACTGCGAATTCCTCCCCCCCCCCCGTGTCTGTTAATATTTGCTTTGCGTATTTAGGTGCCTCTCTATGTTGTGTGCATAAATACTTAAAAGTGTTACATCTTCTTGTTGGATTGATTCCCTTATCATTATGTAATGCCCTTCTTTGTCTCTTTACAGCCTTTGTTTTAAAGTTCTACTTTGATATATTGCTACCCCAGGTTTCTTTTCATTTCCATTTACATGGACTATCTTTTTCTATCCCTTCACTTTCAGTCTGTGTATGTCTTTAGAGCTGAAATGCATCTCTTTTAGGCAGCATATTAGATGGATCTTGCTATTTTATCCATTCAGCCACCCTATATCTTTTGATTGGAGCATTTAGTCCATTTACATTTAAAGTAATTGCTGATAGGTACATTTTTATTGCCATTTTGTTCATTTTTTTTTTCCTGGTTGCTTTTGTAGTTCTTCTCTGTTCTTCTCTTGCTCTCTTCCCTTGTGATTTGAGGCTGTTCTTTAGTATTATGTTTGGATTCCTTTCTCTTTATTTTTTGTGTATCTATTATAGGGTTCGTTTTGTGTTTTCCATGAGGTTCATATATATCTAGCTATGAATGCAGTCTATTTTAAGTTGGTGATTGCTTTATTTTGAATGCATTCTAAAAGCACTACATTTTTACTCACCTGTTTTGTTTTTTGATGTCATATTTTACATCTTTTATTTTGTGTATCCCTTAACTAATTATTGCAAATATAGCTGATTTTACTACTTTTGTCTTTTAACCTTCACACTAGCTTAATAAGTGGTCGACCCACTACTTTTACTATATTACTTTACCAGTGAGATTTTTTCTTTCATATTTTTTTCTAGTATTGGCCTTTTTTTTATGCTTAAAGAAATTCCTTTAATATTTCTAATAAAGCTGGTTTAGTGGTGAATAACCCTTTATCTTTTGCCTGTCTGGAAAAACGCTTTATCTTCCTTTCAGTACTGAATGATAACCTTGTCAGGTATTCTTGATTGCCATTTTTTTCCTTTTAGCACCTTGAATATATCATGCCACTCCCTTCTGGACTGTAAAGTTTACGCTGAACGATCATAGTCTTATGGGAGTTCTCTTACATATAACTAATTGCTTTTTCCTTGTTGCTTTTAAGATGTTCTCTTTAGTTTTTTGACATTTTAATTTCAATGTACCTTGGTGTGGATGTCTTTGGGTTCATCTTGTTTGGGACTGTCCATACTTCCTCGGCCTGGATGTCTATTTTCTTCCCCAGGTTAGAAAAGTTTTCAGCTATTATTTCTTCAAATAAGTTTTCTGCCCCATTCTGTCTCTCTTTTCCTTCTGGAACCCCTGCAATGCAAATGTTGGTATGCTTGATGTTGCCCCAGAGGTCTTTTAAACTATCTTTTACATTTATAATTATTTCATTCTATGCTGAAAGATGTATGACATAAGCATGATGAAAAAAAATTTCAATGTAAGCATTTTTTGTGTGGAGAGGAGTATGTATAGTCACTTTAAGTCCCACCTTCTATTTCCTGAAATTTCAATATATAACACTCAAGCAAGCACACTGAGATAAAGCATAAATATCTGAAGTCTGGAGTTTTTTACCTACAGAAATATGATCAATCAGATTCATACTTCCATTTGCCACCAGAATATTTCGAGATTTACTAACCAACTATCCTCATTTTCTTTTCTTTCTTTTTTTTTTAAAGACTTTTATTTAGTTATTTGAGAGAGGAGAGTGAGAGACCATGAGCAGAACTGGGGAGGGGCAGAGGGAGAGGGAGAAGCAGACTCCCCACTGAGCAGGGAGCCCGACATGGGGCCTGATCCCGACCCTGGGACCTTGGGACCCTGGGATCATGACCTGAGCTGAAGGCAGACGCTTAACCGACTGAGTCACCCAAGCACACCCGTCCTCATTTTCTTAAATTCTTTTTTTTTTTTTTCCTGTTCATTGTGGGTGATTTCCACTTTTGTGTCTTTCAGATATCTTCTGTATCCTCTAATCTACTGTTTATTCTCTCTCATGTCTTTTTCATTTGTTATTGTATGCTTCAGTTCTGATTGGTACTTTCCTATATTTTCTAGCTCTTTATTGAAGTTCTCAGTGTGTTCATATATTCTTCTCCTGTTTGGTAAGCATATTTATGACCATTACTTTGAACACTTTATTGGGTAGACTGCTTTATCTCCCTTTCATTTAGCTCTTTATTCTGAAGGTTTTGTCTTGTTCTTTTGTTAGGAACATATTCCTCTATCTCTTCATTTTGCCTAGCTCTCTGTTTCTTTATATGTATGAGAGAGTTACATCTTAGGTATGTCTTCCAGTCTTAAAGGAGTGGCTTTATGTAGGAGATGTCCCATGGTGCCCAGAAGCACAATTCCCCCTGGCAACCAGAGCCAGGTGCTCAGAGATGTCCCCTATGTGGGCTGCATGCTCCCTCCTACTGTGACAGGGCTGTGACTACCGCTAGCATGCTGGTGTATGGGGCTGGTTTCCAGCCCAGCTAGCTGCAAGGCCTGACCGTGATAGCTGTCGGCCCGTTGGCAGGTGGGGTTATCATCATGATGGCTATGAGGCCTAGTCAAGGTGCAGGGCTGTATGTGCTCTTGGTGGGAAATGCATCCTGGCATTGGCAGTCTAGAGGGAACATTCCAAAACAGTGCCCACAAGCACTAGGATCAGCCACTGAATGAGACAGCAGAAATGGCTGCTATCAGTGTTTCAGTCCCTGTGGAGAGGCCCAGATGCCTCTTGCCTCTCTGGCAGATGCTCCAAGATTAGCAAGTGGGCTCCTTTACTATGTGCTTTTTGATCTGGTCTTTTCGTGCCGGTTACCAAATTAAGTGAGTTCGTGCCTGAGCCCTTTAAGAGAAGATTTACCTTTCCCTACAGTTCTGTAGTTTTTCTGGATGTATTCCCCGATGGTTTTCAAAGCCAGGTGTTTTGGGGGCTCATCTTTCCTGTGCAGAATCTAAGGGTTGGGATCCTGATGTGAAGCTTGAATCTCCTGCTCTTCACAAAGAAGTTCTCTACCTTTGTGATCCGTTCTGACCATAAAAGACCACACTTGGGGGGCACCTGGGTGGCACAGCGGTTAAGCGCCTGCCTTCGGCTCAGGGCATGATCCCGGCGATCTGGGATCGAGCCCCACATCAGGCTCTTCCGCTATGAGCCTGCTTCTTCCTCTCCCACTCCCCCTGCTTGTGTTCCCTCTCTCGCTGGCTGTCTCTATCTCTGTCGAATATATAAATAAAATCTTAAAAAAAAAAAAAAAAAGACCACACTTGGCTTGTGGTTTTGTTTTTGTTTTTTCCTTATCAAGAACACAGCTCTGCTTCTTCTACCCATCTCAGTGCTATCCTTGATTGCAGAGGCTCTGTTCATCCAGTTTTTAGGTCCCTTGCAGAAGGAATTATTCCACATATAGTTGTAGATTGCTATGTCTGTGAGAAGTGAGCTCAGGATCTTCTTACGCCACCATCTCGCACTGATGTTTGGTTTATTTCATTTATTTTTGCACAGCAAGAGTTTTGTGAATTACAAACAGTTAATTCATGTGTGACATTACCATGAATACTAAAAATGTTAACTCTAATTTTAAACTTGAATCAGTTTACATATTTTAGTAAACATAATGAGGTAGGTAAATAATTCACAAAAAAGTCTGCGGCAAGAATTCTCGCGACATAAACACAGTTCATGAAGAAGATGCTTTTCACAGGCTTCCCCAACCTTCTTTCCTGGGAAACTGAACCAAGGGGAGAGCATGTTTATGAAAGGAAGTGTTGCCATCCTACTATGGTCCAACAGACTTGCTGGACCAAAAGGAAAACACACCTGCCCCTTTCTGACTGGGAAGTGGTACTGGATGGTGCAAAGGGAAAGAAGGTGGGGCAGTAATGGATACAGTCTGCTGATAATGGAACTTTGTGAGAGAGAACAGGGAGAGAATTAGTAGTAAAAAAGTAAATAAGTTTAAGTAAGTTCACAAGAGTAAACATTTTTGAAAAGGCAAGAGTTTTAAAAGTGATTACATTTTGGTGGAAGCACCTATCTTAGTCTACTTGGGTGGCTCTAACAAAATACCATAGACTGGGTAGCTTATAAACAACAGAAATTTATTTCTCAAAATTCTGGAGGCTGGGAAGTTCAAGATCAAGGCACCAGCAAATTTTGTGTCTGGTGAGAGCCACTTCCTGGTTCATAGACAGCTCTTATCCTCACATGGTGGAAGGGGTGGGAGATTTCTCTGCATTTAGATAAGTAATTATGACCTAGGGAAATGATTCCCAAGAACCTAAGACATGATCAAGTTTACAATTATTTCTTTTCTTCTGGGCACTTTTTGAAAAACTTATAACTATATAGACCTTTAACATTAAAATAATACAAAAATAATTGAGAATAAAATTGAAATACAAATTAAAGCCTTCCATGGCAAAATTTAAAAGGGGAATTTTGTTGTTATTTTAACATTAGATCACTCTGCTGAAGATTTTTATAAGTAAATATATATTCTTAAATTATAACAATATTTTTTAAACTTCAGTTAAAATACTATTCTGGGGTATCTGAAATAGCAGATATTTTTAAAATGGATGATTACTAGGATATACGATGTTCCTACAAACGACTGGCTTTCTCCCAAACTTTTTATCAATTTAATGAAAATATCTCCAAAGTGTTTAGTCATTTCCCTACCTTCTCAAGCATTTAAATATTCTCCCAAATGTGTCAGAAAAATAAATTAGCTAAATACATTTTTAAATAGTTATAGTTGACTTTGTACTGTGACAGTATAAACACTGTGTAGTTTTCATTATATTGAAACAAGAAAAATAATGCAAATGTTTCATAATGGTTCAATAAATACATTATAATGAGACTTCCTGATACAATCTCATTGCCACCTTTAAGAGATATGGTTACAAATACTTTTGTAAAAGTCATAAAATGTTTATAATATGAAAATTATAATGTGGATAATTTTGTTTTTAAAAAGTCTGAAAAACCTAGAAGAAATACTAAAATGTAAGCAATATTTCCTCTTCAACTTTTCTAAATAAATGTATAATAGTTTTAATAACCTGAATAAGTTGAAAAAAAAAATAGAACCACCACTGCACCATATACTTGAAAGTGGTTAAAATGGTAAATTTTATATTTTATAACAAAGAGAAGAAAAAAAAAGCCAAGAATCACTGTAATTTGAAGGCATCTATAGTAGCAACAAATTCCCCTATTTACATTTTAAACTCCCAAGATCACTAAACTAAAAACATAAAATAATGTGTATTTGTTACCATGACCTTGCAAAATTAAAATTAATCTATGGAAAAAAAACCCCAAAACTGACAGTACTCTCTTATAGTGAATCTGTAAGTAAAAAGACCTTCTGAGTTCATCAGACAGATAGTTTATGCACACCTTTTCAAGTTCAATTCTCTTAATACATATTAATTATTGGCTCTTATGGCATACTATGTTGGCTAGCTTCATGAGTTTCTTGGTTACTTAAGATCTGGATAGTTGTGTGAGCACAATATGAACTCAAATCCAATAACTATGAAGGATTCAGTCATTCCTACTCAGCACCTTGGCACCTTTATAGTTTGCTGTCACATGTGCTGGGATTAGAAAAACTATCCTAAAAGTCACTATTGCAGGTTTTCCACTAATAAGATAAACAAAGATCTATTACAATGGGATAACTTAAATATACAGATATCTATAGTTTCATAATATTTTTTTATTATTAGAACTGTACATGTATACATTTTTTTAAAGATTTTATTTATATATTTGAGAGAGAGAGAGACAGCATGAGCAGTGGGGAGGAGCAGAGGGAGAGAGAGAAGGAGACTCAGGGAGCCCAAGTTGGGGCTTGATCCCAGGATCCTGAGATCAGGACCTGAGCCGAAGGCAGATGCTTAACCAACTGAGCCACCAAGGACCCTATAATGTGTACACTTAATTATGTATTAACATGGAATCAATCATACAAAAAATTGAGAAGTGAAGGCTTTTCACTATGAACAAATGATATTTTGGCAAAATCTAATTGATCTTATATTATCATTTTTGAATCTGCATGAATATATTTCTTATTTTATTCATGCTATAACCTTCCATACAAATGGTATATGAAGGAATAATTTCTTCTTTTCAACAAATGTTAGGGATTGTAAAGGTCAGCTTTTGGCTTTATTTTAAAATAAAAGCATGAGGGGCACCTGGGTGGCTCAGTCGTTAAGTGTCTACTTTCAGCTCAGGGCGTGATCCCGGCGTTCTGGGATCGAACGCCGCATCAGGCTCCTCCGATATGAGCCTGCTTCTTCCTCTCCCACTCCCCCTGCTTGTGTTCCCTCTCTCGCTGGCTGTCTCTCTATCAAATAAATAAATAGAATCTTTAAAAAAAATAAAAAATAAAAATAAAATAAAAGCATGAAGACTGAATGGAAACAAGCTGATAACTACAGTCCATAGATAAATTTTATTAAATATACTAAATTAGGGTAAGTGATTTAGAGAGACTATCAGGTCTCTCTCAATTTTAGCTTTCAGGAAAATTGTTTTTGTCATTTTGGAGTATAAAAATATTGGAAGAACAATATTCTCGGGAGGTTTACAGAATACATTTAAGTAAATATTACCATGTAAATTATATCTGGACAATTAACAGAGATGTCTTATTGTATCATTATCTGTCTAGTCTTCTGGCATTGAAAATTATAATAAAGCAGGAGATCATGTGGCCTATGATTAAATCATTTTGACAAGAAATCCTACATTTACAAAGATAGACTTCCTTTGAATTGATGCTATGTGCAAACAAACACAATAACAAAAAATTCAAGCAGTCATGGAGTACTCATGTCATGAAAAGTAAGGATTCCTTCTGCCCCAAACTCTATTTTTCATCTCTAGAGGTACCACTGATACCAGATTTTTTGTCTTCCAGGAGACATTCTAAGAACCAAACTAATATGTACACCTTGTGTCTTAGTCCATCTGTGCTGCTATAACAAAAATGATGTGGTGAGGGCCATCTTCCCAGATGCAGACTTATTATAACCTCACATAGTGGAAGGGACAAAGGATCTTTCTCCGGCTTCTTCCGTAGGGGCACTAATCCCATTCATGAGGGTACCATCCTCGTGAACTCAGCATCTCCCAAAGGTTCCACTACCCAACACCATCACACTGGGCATTAGGACTCAACATACCAATTCTGAATGGACACAAACATTATCTATAGCATCTTATAATACAAATGACAGTCTTCCATATGAGTTTGTGTATCTGTTTTTAAACTTACTAAAGTCTTATTGATTACATTTCAATCGATATAAACCTTGTTCTTTTTAATGACTGCAATAGATTTTCTTTAACTGGCGAGTTAATGGAATTTAAATTCTTCCAAATTTCTGTTATTCAAAAAATGTGCAAATAAATACAGGGTTATTTATTTCTGCAGGATGTACTCCTGGAAGTAGAACAGCTGGATCAAAGTCTCATGCTGTTTGTTCTGATAGCTATAGTCGAATTACATAACAAAAAAGAAGAATTATTTTGCACTCCTGGCAATAATGTATACACTTCCCAACAGAGTTTTTATCAAAATTTTGTCACTGTTAAATCTCATAGTGAAAGAAAACTTGTAGTTTTATTTTTCGTTGACGAGGTTATTTTTCGTTTTAAAGTCACATGTATCTCCTTTTTTACAAACTGCCATTTGTCCATTTGTGTCTATTAGTTTTTCTTTTCAATCTGCGTTCTTTATCGAAGGTTAGAACTTTATTATATGTTGAAATATTTTTGAAATGTGTCATTGGTCTTATTGGAATTCCCCATGCAGTATTTTATTTCGTGTAGCCAAATTTTAGCTACTTTTGTTTTTATCATCTCTCCTTAATTCTGAAGAATAAGAACTATAAAGTTAAACTTTCATTATGACATGCAGGAGTCTGGTCAGGTAGAAACCCTCCGGCGCGACACTCAGAGCAGAGCAGCCCCGGCAACGCGGCTTCTTCCCGCAGGAGGCGCTAGGAAGCGGGGCAGGGAAGGCCGGGAAGCACAGCCAGTTCTCCCAGAGCACACACCCCTCCACTAGTCCTACTGAGTCTCCTGCAGAGGCGCGCCGGGAGCCCTGAAACTCCCGCACCACCTGAGGATGCAGCGCGCGGCACAGCGGGCGGGCGAGTGCCAGCCCACAGCGCCGCGCGTCCCCGCGTCCGCCAGCTCCCGGCCTCCTCTCACCAGGCAGCTCCGCGTCCGCGCCTCCCGGACCCCGCTTCTCGCCCGCCGTCCGGCCCCACTCACCGCCCGGCCCGCTGTCCTCTCCGTACCCGCGACGCCAGGCCCGGGGTCTAACTTTCCCCGCGGAGCAGAGTAAAGAGGAGGGGCGAGGAAAGAGAGAAGGAAGAGGAGGACTTTTCAAATTAAAAACAAACTAGAGCCCGGAGGGGAGGGGACGGTGCGGGGCTCAGGGGCGTGGTCCCGGCTCGCCCGGACCCGCCCCCAGGGCGCGCGGTCGCGCTGGCCTTGGACCCCGCCCCCTGCGCCTGGCGCTTGGCGCTCTGCCGCCGAGGGTCGGTTGTCCCCGGAGGCGCGGGTGCCCCCTGGTGTGGGCGTCCACATAGAAAAGGAGGGGGAGTGGGACACGGAGAGAGAAGTT
The DNA here is from genome assembly GCF_023065955.2 of Ursus arctos. Taxonomy (NCBI): domain Eukaryota; kingdom Metazoa; phylum Chordata; class Mammalia; order Carnivora; family Ursidae; genus Ursus; species Ursus arctos. The sequence goes on along the minus strand of NW_026622875.1, from coordinate 17,463,667 downwards.
GTCACAGCTGTAGTGTGAGGTGAAGAGAAAGGTAAGGGCCTGTCGACGGTTGCCTCTAATGGGAGACGCAAGTTTTTGAGGAGTTTTGCTGACAGGGATTACTGTGCGCGGAAAGGAAAAGAAACCACTCTTTCCCAAGAGCCCGGTTAATTTGCGTCTGCTCCCACCCCCCCAGACCTTTGGCTTGGAGAATTGGCCTTGGCAATGCAATGCTAGCAGGAAGCACTCACGCGCAGGCCCAGGCATTCTGGCTTTTTTCCTCACAGAGTTGTAAGAGGCCAATATGATTTTGGAGGCGGGAAGGCAGGGACTCCGGAGTGGGGGAGGGGAGCCTGTGTTTTCGGACACTGGGGGGAAAACTGCCATTTGTTAATTACCGTTGTTGAGCACAAATGCTTTCCCCCCTCCACCCCCCAGACTCCTGAGATTCAGCTTTGGGGTGGTCTATGGGGAGAAGCACTATCCTCTGACTGGAGCTGGGGGAGACTAAAAAGGTCCCTGACATTACATATATATATAAAGTCAGAACTGAGCAGAAATAAATTAGATTAACTCTGAAGAGTACTTGGCAGTGCTCCACTATGGGAGAAGTTTGGATAGGTGAAGGCATATGGAAGTGGAATTCTGGAATTTTCCATTTTACCTTCCATGCTATTTGTTAGTATGTGTGTGAAAATTTTTAAAAATCCTAATATATATATTATTAGCACAGGATATGTCAGAACTGTAGAAATAACGTGTTAAAGTATAAAACTAAGAAATAACCACTAAAGCTATGGTGATCCAAACTCAGGTCTTAAAGACATGATTCAATGATGTTCCAACTTGAATAGGTTAAGTGATAACAACTGCACTACTTTTTAAAAAATATTTTCTTGTTTTTTTTTATTTTTTAATTTTTTTAGTGCAATAGAGTCTTGATGCTTTTTAGCTACATCTTTTCCTATTTGTTATTATTTTTAACTGATTGCTTTTATGTTGCCACAATCCACTTGAAGTTAATATTATATAATTTAGTACAAGATTAAGAAATTTGCAACAGTACACGCAATCCATTCACAAGTTTATAAGATATGAACTCAATATACATTGTTAAAATTTTGGCTTACAATTTGACAAAATACAGCATCCTTTCTTGATTAAAACTCTCCACAGTGTAGGGAGAGAGGGAACAAACCTCAATATCATAAAAAGCCGTCTCTGAAAAGCCCACAGCAAATATCATTCTCTATAGGGGGAAAACTGATAGCTTTCTCCTAAGGTCAGGAACATAACAGGGATGCCCACTTTTCACTGCTGTTCAACATAGTACTAGAAGTCCTAGCCTCAGCAATCAGACAACAAAAAGAAATAAAAGGCGTTCAGACTGGCAAAGAAGAAGTCAAACTCTCACTCTTTGCAGATGACGTGATGCTTTATGTGGAAAACCCAAAAGACTCCACTCCAAAATGGCTAGAACTCATACCGCATTTCAGGAATGTGGCAGGATAAAAAATCAATGCACAGAAATCAGTTGCATTTCTATACATTAACAATGTGATTAAAGAAAGAAATTAAGGAATTGATTCCATTTACAATTGCACCAAAAACCATAAGAGACCTATGAATAAACCTAACCAAAGAGATAAAGGATCAGTACTCTAAAAACTACAGAACCCTTAGGAAAGAAACTGAGGAAGATGCAAAGAGATTGAAAAACATTCCATGCTCATGGATTGGAAAAATAAATATTGTTAAAATGTATATACTGCCCAGAGCAAGCTACACATTCAAAACAATCTCTATTATAATACCATCAACATTTTTCACAGAGCTGTAACAATTCTAAAATTTGTATCAAACCAGAAAAGACCCCAAATAGCCAAAGGAATGTTGAAAAAGAAAACCAAAGCCAGAGGCATCACAATTCCAGACTTCAGTCTGTATTACAAAGCTGTAATCATCAAGACAGTATGGTACTTGCACAAAAACAGACACATAGATCAGTGAAACAGAGTAGAGAACCCAGAAATGGACCCTCAACTCTATGGTCAACTAATCATCGACAAAGCAGGAAAGAATACCCAATGGAAAAAAGACAGTCTCTTCAACAAATGGTGTTGGGAAAATTGGACAGCCTCGGGCAGAAAAATGAAACTGGACCATTGCCTTATACCATACACAAAAATAGACTCAAAATGGATGAAAGGCCTAAATGTGAGACAGGAATCCATCAAAATCCTAGAGGAGAACACAGGCAGCAACCTCTATGACCTCAGCCACAGCAACTTCTTGCTAGACACATCTCCAAAGGCAAGGGAAACAAAGGCAAAAATGAACTGCTGGGACTTCATCAAGATAAAAAGCTTCTGCACAGCAAAGGAAACAGTCAACAAAACTAAAAGGCAACCTATGGAATGGGAGAAGATATTTGCAAATGACATTTCAGCTAAAGGCTAGTATCTAAATCTATAAAGAACTTATCAAACTCAACACCCAAAACCAAATAATCCAGTCAAGAAATGGGCAGAAGATGTGAACAGACAGTTCTCCAAAGAAGACCTACAAATAGTCAGTAGACACATGGAAAATGCTCAACATCACTTGTCATCAGGGAAATACAAATCAAAGCCACAATGAGATACTACCTCACACCAGTCAGAACGGCTAAAATTAACAAGTCAGGACACGACAGATGTTGGCAAGGATTTGGAGAAAGGGGTAACCCTCTTTCTCTGTTGGTGGGAATGCAAACTGGTACAGCCACTCTGAAAAACAGTATGGAGGTTTCTCAAAACAGTATGGAGGTTTCTCAAACTGGTACAGCCACTCTGAAAAACAGTATGGAGATTTCTCAAAAGTTCTTGAAAATAGAACTACCCTACAACCCAGCAGTTGCACTACTAGGCATTTACCCCAAAGATACAGATGTGGTGAAATGAAGGAGCACCTGCACCCCAATGTTTATAGCAACAATGTCCACAATAGCCAAACTGTGGAAGGAGCTGAGATGTCCTTCAACAGATGAATGGGTAAAGAAGATGTGTATATATATATACAGTGGAATAGTACTCAGCCATCAGAAAGGATGAATACTTAGCATTTTCATCAGTGTGGATGGAATAGGAGGGTATTATGCTAAGTGAAATAAGTCAGAGAAAGATAATTATCGTATGGTTTCACTCATAAGTGGAATATAAAAAACTGTAGAGGATCATAAGGGGAGGGAAAACTGAATGGAAAGAAATCAGAGAGGGAGAGAAACCATGAGATACTCTTAACTACGGGAAACAAACTGAAGATTGGTGAAGGGGAGGTGGATGGGGTGATGGCGTAACTGGGTGATGGTCATTAAGGAGGGCATGTGATGTGATGAGCACTGGGTGTCATTGGCTACTGATGAATTGTTGAACACTACATCTGAAACTAATGTATTATTTGTTGGCTAATTGAATTTAAATAAAATAAATTTTGGCTTACAGAGTTAATTGTTTTTTATAGATATTAAGACAAGGAAAAAAAGATAACTTTTATATTTACCCCTCTGTGCACAATTCCACGTGACTTCATTCTTTCTTGGACATTTGAGTTTTATATAGTGTCACTTCCCATCAGGGCGAAGAGTTTTGTTTTGGATATCTTAAAGTGGAGATTTGCTGGCAATAAATTCTTTCAGCTTCCATTAATCTGAAAATATATTTATTTTGCCTTCACTTTTAAAAGTCGTCTTTACTAAATATAGAATTGTGGATTGGCAATATTTGGTTTTAAATCCTAACATGTTAAAGATATACCTGGTATCTCCATTTTTGTCTCATGGCAGTAAGCTCTCATTGCTTTTAAGATATCTTTTTATCTTTGGTTTTCTGCACTTACTCTATACTATTTGGTTTTCTTTGTATTTTTCCAGCTTGGGATTCTCTGAGTTTCATGGATATGTCAGTTCACATTTCCCCCCAAATTTGATTATATTTCAGCCATTTTTCTTTGAAATTTCTTCTCTTCTCCAGTACCCTCCACCCCTTATATCTAGGAATCCTACTGAATATATGCTGGAACTCTAGATATTGCCCAACAGATCACTGAGTTTTGTTTGTGTTTTTATTCTTTTACTCTTTTCTTAGAATTGGTTAATTTCTATGGCTGTCTCTTTAAGTTATTGGCCTTTAAATTAATCTATTCAGCCTGTCCAGTGATTTTTTCCATTTTAGATGTTAACATTTTCAGTTCTAATATTTCTATTTGGTCCTCCCCCCCCCCCCACTCCCCTAATTTGTAATACAATATGATTTGTATTACATATGCAGGACTTATTTATTTTATAACTAGAAGTTTGTACCTCTTGATCCTTTTCACCCATTGAGCCCACTTCCCAACCCCTTGCCTCTGGCAAACACCAATCTGTTTTTTGCATCTATGTTTTTCTTTGTTTTGTTTGTTCATTTATTTTCTTCTTTTAGATTCCATGTATAAATGAAACCATATGTTATTTGTGTTTCTCTGACTTATTTTGCTTATCATAATACCCACAAGATCTATCCATGTTGTTACAAATGGCAAGAATTCATTTTCTATATGGCTGAATAATTTCCCATTGTGAATATATACTACATCTTCTTTATCCATTCATCTATCAGTGGACACTTAGGTTGTTTCCATAGCTTGCTTATTTTAAGTAATGGTGCAAAGAACATGGGGTGCATATATCTTTTCAAAGTAGTGTTTTGGTTTTCTTCAGATAGATGCTCAGAAGTGGAATTGTTGGATTGTGCAGTAGTTCTATTTTTAATTTTTTGAGGAAACTCCTTACTGTTTTTCATTGTGGCTGTACCAATTTACAGTCCCACCAACAGTGCACAAGGGTTCCCTTTTCTCCATATCCTTGCCAACACTTGTTATTTCTTGTTTTTTGATGATGGCCATTCTGACAGGTGTGAGGTGATATCACAGTGTGCATTGATTTGCATTTCTGTGATGATTAGTGATGAGCATCTTTCCATGCACCTGTTGGCCATCTGTATGTCTTTGGTGGGAAAATGTCAATTTAGATTCTCTGTTCATTTTGTAATTGGAGTTGTTGTTATTGAGTTGTATAACTTCTTTATATATTTTGGATATTAACCCCTTAACAGTTATATGATTTGTAAATATCTTCTCCCATTCAGTAAGTTGACTTACTGAGCACACACACACACACACACACACACACACACACACACCCCACACACCACACACACCCCAGCACCACCACCACGACCACCACCACCACCAAGAGAGATGTTAAGAGATATTTTCTTCCAGGAGTTTTATGGTTTCTGGTTTTATATTCTTTAAGCCATTCTGAGTTATTTTTTGTGTATGGTGTAAGATAGTGATCTAGTTTCATTCTATTGCATGTGGATGTCCAGTTTTCCCTACACCATTTATTGAAGAGACTATCTCTTCCCCATAGTATATTCTTGCTTCTTTGTTATAAATTAATTGACCATATATGCTTGGGTTGATTTCTGGACTTTCTATTCTGCTTTAATGATCAATTTTGTTAGTATTGTGCTTAGGTTCTTTTTCTTACTGTCCTTTTTTGTATTTTTTTTCTTTCTGTATTTTTAATAGGTATTTGTTTTATGGTTACATATGGTTTTGATGTCACATTTTACCTCTTTATTTTGTGCGTCCCTTAACAAATTATTGTAGATATAATTATTTGTACTACTTTTGTCTTTTTAACTTTCATACTAGCTTTAAAAATGATTAATCCACTTCCTTTATTATATATTTATCTTTACCAGTGAGTTTTTTGCTCACATATATTTTCTTGTTGCTAATTACTACCCTGTCTTTTCAGCTTAAAGCAGTCCCTTTAACATTTTTTTTTTTTTGTAGGGCTGGTTTTTTTGTTGGTGAACTCCTTTATTGTGTATTTGTCCAAAAAACTTTTTTTCCCCCAGCTTTGTAACGATAATCTTGCTAGGCAGAATATTCTTGTTTGGAAGGTTTTTGTTGTGTTTTTGTTTGTTTGTTTGTTTGTTTTGTTTTTCCTTTTAGTATTTTGAATATCATGCCACTTTCTTCTAGCCTGCAAAGTTTCTGCTAAGAAATCTGCTGATGATCTTATGGGGGTTCCCTTATATGTAACAAGTTATTTTTTTGTTCTTGTTGTTGCTTTTAAGGTTCTCTTTTTATCTTTAACTTTTTTTAAAAAACAAAATTCACATTTTATTTAAGTTTAAATAAACTATACAAAATTGATTTTCTTCTCCAAAAAATAACAGCAATATTTTCTGTGTTATTCCTAGATAAACCACAAAACACTTATTTTTGTAGGTTTTCCAGGTTTTGTTTATAAATCAAGACAAAGCAGTAGATATAATCATGGAAAAAGAGGAAAACAGACAAATCAGTTGTCAGTATCCATGGCCTCTGATCCTGTCTTGACCATGAACAGAGGTGTTCAACATATACCTGCTAACCAGCTTATGAAGATGTAGGCTCAACAAAGGAATGTAAACAGAAACAACCCAATGTGGAATAACAATGGTAGTCTCTCCCATTCAAACTTTAACTGTAACTTGTTCCTTTAAGTTCATTTGATAAAGACAAAATCTACACTGCAATCCTTACTTAGCAAGCTCACACATTTCTCTCTCTCTCTCCATCTGTCTGGTAATTCCCTTAACTGTCCATTACAGATTTTTAACATACTAACACTCCTACTATTCAAAGGTCACTCGTGAGCTTCATTGTAACATTTTATAAAGTGTATTCTTTCCTCCTACACCTCTTCAAAATCTACATCTTCTTTTTTTTTTTTTTTTAAAGATTTTATTTATTTATTTCACAGAGATAGAGACAGCCAGTGAGAGAGGGAACACAAGCAGGGGGAGTGGGAGAGGAAGAAGCAGGCTCATTGCGGAGGAGCCTGATGTGGGGCCCGATCCCATAACGCCGGGATCACGCCCTGAGCCGAAGGCAGATGCTTAACCGCTGTGCCACCCAGGCGCCCCCAAAATCTATATCTTCTAAGAACCGATAACTCAACAACTGACAATTGGATTTAGTGAGAATAAATGTTATGTCTAAAATGACTTAACTAAAACAGTTCCCAAATGCCATTAGTAGAGATCCCGTAGAAGTGTAATGTGGCACTTTCAGTGCTATCTTCTGGAAGAATAGGTGTGTCTCCAAAGCATGAGAGTTTAAACAAGGGCCATTTAAGTAGGCAGATTATCAATGGCTTATGTACTCAATGAGAGGTCGATAGGTCAAGATATTTAATGATTAAGTGACCTAAATACACCTGACAACTTTTCTGTAGATGTTTTCAAATTTCTTTCAGATTTTTCCAAATATCAAGCATAAGAGAAAGCCTACTTTAAAAGTCTCTTAGGTGCTTTCAATGGTTTCTGAGTTATCTGTAGGAAGCTCTGACTTAGTTGTATAGAGTTTGATATATGTGTCCACCATTATATCCAGATTATGTTTTGCATCAAAATTCATGTTAAGCAAAGCCAAGTTACTTGACCTTTGGTCTGTCAAAGTGTTCCTCAGGTATGCTTTGAGACACTTTTGCTCATTTTCATAGTGTTCATTCTCAACCTTCATCACAGGAAGAATACATAGGACTTTCAGCAATGCATAAACATTGGGAAAATTGATGTCTGGTAAATACAGGGTTTCATAAATCTTGGATGGAAGCTCTATATCTTTCCCTCTGTGTTTCCACTTGATTCTCCAACAGTGCAGCTCAGCTGAGAGTGTGTTGGGATTGGGCAAGTCACTTCTGTACGTGTCAGCATGGTGCTCCTCCCATGTATTAGATTTGAGCTGTCCCATTACAGAGAGTAAGATAAACATTTAAGAGCTTTGAGGTGCTGTTCTGAGAATATATGTTTCAGTTCCTGAATAATCTGTTCCACTATTGGAACACTTAGAGTTTCTTTATACTAACTCTCAGTGGTAAGCTGAGATTCCAGGTTACCTTGCTGGGCTCTGCAGAATTTCCCAGGGAGTTTCATCTGAATATCAAGTTTAGTTGCTAAATTTGTGGCTTCTTCAAACCAAAATTCACAATAAACTTCGATGTTTTCTATCACTTCATTTAGTGAATGCAGCACTGCAGTCAAGCCACTGGCTGCAAAGAAAACATCAGAGGTTTGCCCTTGGAGATTTTTCCCAAAGGCTCTTGTAAAAGAACATTTTTAAGAACAGCAATGGTAATGATGAAATCAAAATCTGTTACTGCACTACAGAGTACAAAAGCTTGACCACCTATATAGTTATTCCATCTAATATTTGTATTCATCAATTTTTTTTTGTTTGTTTCAGAGTCCTGATTTCATCTTCACTCAATTCTTTTATTCATTTTCTGTGTCTTCTACGTGGATTGTTCAAATGACTGGTAAGATCAAATATTGTGGTATTGCATTATCTTGAAGAACTGTCCTATAAGGACTCTCCCAATGACTTCACAAGTATCTGCTTCAGTTAATTTTGAGAAATAAAATAACCCAATCACTCTTTAGTTTTCTGATGCCTCGACAAAATGTATAGTTTACAGATCGTAGAGGTATCAAAGTGTTTGGCACATAATTGATAATGTTTATTTAGTGGATTAGGTGTTTTATCTTCTAAGTCTGCTGTCTTACAATTCTCCACCCACTTCTGGCATTTGGCTAGATCCCGCGGGAACCTGAAGAAGGCCACGTCCAACTGCATGCTCTTCCTCGTGCAGTTGGGGGCAGTGCAGAAGTTTGGCATCATGGCCCACTCTCCAGCTGGCCCAGCCTTCCCCTCCCTGCCTCCCAGCAGCCCGCTGGCCCTTAGGGGCTGGGGAGGGGTTACGTTTAACTTTTGACATTTTAGTTATGTGTCTTGGTGTGGGTCTCTTTGGGTTCATTGTCTGGAACTTTCTGGGATTCCTGGATCTATATGTCTATTTCTTTTCCCAGGTTTAGGAAATTTTCATCCATTATTTTTTAAAAATATGTGTTCTGCCCCTTTCTTTCTTCTTTTTCCGGAATCCCTATGCTGCAAATGTTATTCTGTTTGTTTTCCTCTAAGTCCTTTAATATTCATTCATAATATTTTTAAAAATTCTTTTTCACTTTTGCTGCTTTGTTTGGGTAAGTTCTACTGCCCCATCTTCCAGATCACTGATTCATTCTTCTGCTTCAACTAGTCTGCTGTTGGACCCCTTTAGCATATTTTTCAGTTATTAAAATCTTCGGCTCTCTACCCTATGATCCAGCCATTGCATTACTGGGTATTTACCCCAAAGATACAGATGTAGTGAAGAGAAGGGCCATATGCACCCCAATGTTCATAGCAGCAATGTCCACAATAGCTAAATCGTGGAAGGAGCCGAGATGCCCTTCAACAGATGACTGGATTAAGAAGTTGTGGTCCATATATACAATGGAATATTACTCAGCTATCAGAAAGAACGAGTTCTCAACATTTGCTACAACATGGACGGCACTGGAGGAGATAATGCTAAGGGAAATAAGTCAAGCAGAGAAAGACAACTATCATATGATTTCTCTCATCTATGGAACATAAGAACTAGGATGATCGGTAGGGGAAGAAAGGGATAAAGAAAGGGGGGGTAATCAGAAGGGGGAATGAAACATGAGAGACTATGGACTATGAGAAACAAACTGAGGACTTCAGAGGGGAGGGGGGTGGGGGAATGGGATAGACCGGTGATGGGTAGTAAGGAGGGCACATATTGCATGGTGCACTGGGTGTTATACACAACTAATGAATCATCGAGCCTTACATCGGAAACCGGGGATGTACTGTATGGTGACTAACATAATAAAAAATCATTAAAAAAAAAAAAAATCTTCGGCTCTGTTATTTCTGTTTGGTTCTTATACTTTTGTTCTCTTTGTTGAAGTTCTTGCTGTGCTCATAATATCTTTTCCTGAGTTTAGTGAGCATCCTTATGACCATTACTTTGAACTCTTTGTCAGGTAAATTACTTATCTCCATTTCATTTTGTTCCCCCCCCCAGGGTTTTATCTTGTTCTTTCATTTGAGACATATTTCTCTGTTTCCTCATTTTGCTTGTGCCTCTACGTTTGTTTGTATGTGTTAAGCAAAACAGCTATCTCTTCCAGTTTTAAAGGGGTGGCCCTATGTGGGAGGTGAAACTTCCTGTTTAACCATGCCTTAGCTCTTGGTTATCTCTCAAATTGTCTCTGATTTTTTCAGACCCCTGAGCCCCAGGAATGCATTCCTTCCCTCCACCAAAGCATGGTGCTCAGGGGGTATCCCCTGTGTGGGTTGCATGTGTCCTCTGGCTTGGAGAGGGGTGTGTAAGGGGCAGGGTGTTTACCTGCTGTTCCTGGTGGGGCCATGGAAGTGGTGTGGGTGAATGGGACACTCACCTGCCACCTCTGGAGGGGCTGCATCTGTGGCACATGGAGGCAGGGCACTTGCCCACCACCTCTGATGTGATAGCGGTAGTGGTGTGGGGAGTATGTTTGAGCCAAGGAAGCTGGTATGTGGGGTGGGTGGGTGCTTACCTGCCACAGCTGATAGCAGCACTAGCTCTTTAGAGTTAGAATGCAAAAATGGTGCCCACCAGCCTTGGTGCTAAAAAGGTAGTGGGAAAATGTAAAAAAGATGGCCACCATCATTCTGTTCCTAGAGAGAGTCCCTATAGGCTTTTGCCTTCTGGTGAATTTCCTTCACATGTGGTCTAGACTTTTCAAATTATTGCTTTTGCACTGGGTCCCAGGGTGAGTGATTCTGCATATGAACCCTTTAAGAGCAGAATTTCTATTCCATATAACTCTGGTTCTCTTGGATGCAAGCCTGTGAATTTTCAAAATTAGACATTTTGGAGGCTCATCCCTCCAGTGCAGGTCCCAAGGGTTGGGGTGCCTGATCTTGAGCACAAATCTCTCAATCTTCAGGGAGAAGTTTGGTGTTTGTAAGATCCCTCTTGTTTGTGGCTCACCATGACTAGTGTGGGTTTTGACGAGATTGCATGTGTGCCTCTCCTGTCTGTCTTGATGTAGCCCTTTTATCTTTTGTTGTGGAGGAGCTGTTCAACTAGTTCTCAGTTCTTTTCAGGGGAAATTGTTCCATATGTAGCTGTAGATTTGTTTTGTCCATGGGAAGAAGTGCATTCGGGATCTTCTTATGTTGCCATCTTGAACCTCTTATTCTGTTTCCTTATTCTATCTTCCATGTCTCTGCTGAAATTCCCTGTGTTTGTTTAGTATGGCCATCTTTTTCTTTGAGTTCTTGACAATATTTATGAAAACATTTACAATCCTTATCTGATTATTCCATATCTAAGTCATCTTGAGTGTATTTTTATGAGTCCTTTTTTCTTTTTCTTGACAACAGATCATAATTTCCTGTTATTTATGAGGTATATTGACTCAATATATGATGAAATACTGTTTGACATTAAAGAACATAAATGTTTACTGTTATAGTTTCCAGCTCCTCCCCTGTTGCTGCTAACATCCCTGCTCCCCAAAAGAACCCCACAAAAAACAAAACAAAACAAAAACAGGAGGTAGAAAAAAGGAATAGGAAGCTTAGATATGTGCATAGGTAAATGATAGGTCAATTAGTTCTTATGTACACACTGATATATTTGCCAGAATATTCTATAAAAGAAGTGATTATACGATCACTAGGAATGGAGGGATACTTTACACTCTATGCCCTTATCTATTTTTAACAGCTTTATTGAGATATAACTCATTCATTTAAAGTGCACAGTTCAGTTGGTTTCAATATATTTTCAGGGTTGTACAACAGTCACCACAATCAATTTTAGAACATTTCAATACCCTCAAATAAACCGCCAAAAAACCCAAAACAAAACACACCAAAAACCTGCACCCTTACCTTTCATCCCAATCTTTCCCCTCTTCCACCACCTCCCAGTTCTAGGCAATTATTAATCTGCTTTCTGTCTCTGTAGATTTGCCTATTCTGGACTTTTCATATAAATGGGGTAATGCAATATGTAGTCCTTTGTGACTAGCTCCTTTCATTTACTATGATTCTAAGATTCATCCATCTTGTAGCATGTGTCAGTACTTAATTCTTTTTACTGCTGGATATTTCATTGTATAGATATATCACATTTATTTATCCATTCATAAATTGGTGAATTTAGAATTATTTTCTATCACTTTCATGTATTATCTTTCAAAAAAAAATAAGGCATTATTGAAACCCAAATAGTACAATGACTTTTGTAATTATATTTTAAGTTGATGATCAATGAGCTTAAATTGCTAACATAGGGAACTCTGCAAGCTTTTAAACATTAAGAGCTGAATGTTGCAATGAATATTTGCATGCACATATCTTTCATTAAATGTGTGAATATAAGTGTGATGGTTAATTTTATGTGTCGAGTAGCCTTGGTGCCCAGATTAAACGCTTCTGAGTGTGTCTGTGAGAGTGTTTCCAGATAAGACTAGCAGTTAACTTGGTGGATTTAGTAAATTGTCCTCATTGTGGGTGGGCATCATCCAATCCATTGAGGATTTGAATAGAACAAAAGACAAAGGAAAGAGGAATTTTCCATTTTCTTCCTGCCTCATTACTTGAGCTGGGATATCTCATCTTATTTTTTTCTGCCCTCAGACTAGGATTTATACAGTCAGCTCCCCTCATTCTCAGGCCTTTCTGTTTAGATGGAGTTACATCACCAGCTTTCCTGGGCCTCCAGCTTGCAGGCAGCAGATAATAGGATTTCTCAGCCTCCATAATCATGTAACTCAGAATACATCTCTCTCTCTCCCTTACTCTCTTCCTCTCTCTCTCTCTCTCTCTGTCTACATACATAATATTGGTTGTGTTTCTCTCAAGAACCCTAATATGTATAAGATCAGTTTCTAGTAGTTGAACAAAATACAGTTATATTGATTTATAATTTAATTCATCTTTCATTCATTCATGTATCCACGTAATGGCAACTACATATATCAGAAGTGAACTTCAGCATTTATCTTTATTAGCTCATGATAGTTTTGTCATTATTTGGTTCATCTAGGGGCAGAAATGAAGGCAACCCAATAAGTTACCCTGAGCAGGTTAAAAATGTGACCTTTCTATGAAGTACGTGCTTCAAATATTTCCAGCACTTTTTAGTGGACTTGGGTAGTAACTGATTTTAAATCACTTCTAACTTACTTTGTGAACAGTTTGTCAAAACTAAGTCTTGTGTGAAAAAATTGTAGAAACTTTTTTTTCATTTTCCCATTATTTTTATTCTCCCTTACAGTTTCTTTCTTAATGTATTAAACCAGAAGATTTCTTGGGAATCATATTAGAAGGCTTACAACTTGAATAGTAGAGTTGACCTTAAAACAAGATGGGTTTGAACTGTGCAAGTCCACTTATACATGTATTTTTCACAGTATGGCACTATAAATGTATTTTCCTTATGATTTTCTTAACATTTTATTTTCTCTAACTTACCTTATTGTAAGAATACAATATATAATACATAAACATATAAAATATGTGATGATTGAGTATTTGGGAAGACTTTTGGTCAAGAGTTGGCTATTAATAGTTACATTTTGAGGGAGTCAAAATTTATGTGGATTTTCAACTATGTGGAAAGTTGGTGCTCCTAACCCTTGAATTGCTCAGGGGTCAGCTTTGTAGTGATCATTATTCCCTTTAAAGTGTGCAGCAGGTCTTATTTGGTTTTGGTATTTCAGCTAGACCTTAACTATGTGAAATAATAGAAGGTTATTTGTGGCAAGCTAGCAAAAGCAAATGCTATATTTCACTATGGTTGTGGTTTACGTTTTTATTACTTTATCCTGCACTTGACAAATCCATTCCATTAATAGTCTTTTCCGCAGCAACTTCCTGGCTAGCATGCTCCTAATCCTTTGTTTACCCTCAGAATGAAGTGTGGGCTTAGATATTCCTAAAGTGATTCCTACAATCTGTTCTCCAGATTGCTTTTCTAAATATGGTCTTTATATTTAGATTTTAAATTGAGCCTGGAACCTTTTATTTCATGTACATTTTATATTTCATTTATGTATGTTCTGAAGTATTGTGCTGTTTACAATATAAACATATTACTCTGTAGGAGGGGGTAAGATAACAATTGTTTCAATTGAGTATGTAGGGTATGTTGCAAAGAGAAAGAATCTAGAACTAGAAAAAGTCGTGGGAAGTTCAAAGCTGAATTTATAGAGTATTAAGAGTATTAGCTAGATCTTAGAATTTGAAAAGTTAATGAAGAGCTCTAAAGAAATAAGTAAATTGAAGTGTATCAAATACTTCTTCTGATATAATTTCATTCACCAGGTATTTTTAAGTGTCTGCCATGAAACATCTATTTAGGTTTCTTGGACATCACAGTGAGGATGAGTAGTGAATAGTGTCTCCTTTTGAAAGCACGAACTTAAAATTTCTTTTGAATCTGTAAAAAAATGAAAACAAAAACTGACTCAGTAGCCTGTGGTCTCCGTCTTACATGTGTGAAGATCTGAGTTATGGAGGCTCTGGGCTGGGTACAAGTGATACACATTCTATAAGCTATAATTGCTGCCCACCTCCCTGATAGCCACCACCTGCTCCCACTTTTAAAGATAAATGAAGCTGGACACTACTTTAAATGGCAGGATCAGGGGCACCTGGGTGGCTCAGTCAGTGAAGCATCTGACTCTTGATTTCGGTTCAGGTCATGATCTCAGGCTGGTGAGATTGAGCCCCCTGTCAGGCTCTGTGTTCAATGACAAGTCTGCTTAAGAGTCTCTCTCTCACTCCCCCTCTGTTTTTCCACCCTGTGTGCAGTGCACACCTGTGTGCACACACACTCTCTTTCTCAAGTAAATAAATAAATCTTTAAAAATAATTTTGAATTGTAAGATCATATTTTTATTGGCAATATACTATTGTAACAGGTAAAAGAGTTCAGCATGACTTTAACTCAACTTCATTTTGTTTAGTATTGACTGGTTGATTTAAAGGGAGGAGGAGGGAATTGGGCAGGGAACGAGTGGGGCCTCAGTGAGTCAGGGAAGTAAAAATTACAAAAAGTGGGACAGGGGATTGGACCAGTGAAACCCCTTTGCGTTTGGTAACCTGTGCCTGTTGAAGTTAGGCTCCTGCTCTCCCATAGAAACTGGAAGACCTTATCTTCAGGTCTTGGCTAGAATAAACAGTTCTTTTGGTAGCCTTGAGTTTTCTCAGGTACTTTAATAGGGAGGGGGTGAGGGGTATCCTAGGGATATGGTCTGTTAGAAACTATGTTAGGATTTTGTTCAAGTCTTTGTAGGCCAAGATTGAAGCCTAGTCAAGAAGAGGACTTAGAAGAGCCTGGCTAGGGTTTGGTCAAAGAGAGAGTTTGTCACCACTGCCATCTTGATATTCTGGGTTCTTTTACTCTTGCCACCAGTTCCCGGTTTCACATCTCTTCCACATTATTACTTTGCCTCCCAGATACTGAGCTGCAGGATGAATCCACCATGTCTAGAAACAGAAAGATAAAAAGAAATTCTTGACATGAAAGGAAAAATAAAAGAATTGTGGTTTTTGTTACCTTCCATTTTTCAGCCACTCCTCAGTCTTGCCAGATGTTGAGGGTAGAGAAGAAAGGGAGAAGGTCAGGGAATGAAGAAGCACTGTAAGACAATGTAAAATATGAAAGTTCATCTGGTCATATAGAGCCGTTATATGTTTACAGGACCCATATAGCAATGTAGTAGGTGCTTAGAAAGCATTCTAATGAGGAAATCTAATCCTTTCTTTATGAATTTTAAAATGTCTTGGTAAAAAGTAATGCAGTTCATGAAAATGTAAATATGGAACTCAGTTCATGAAAATTAGTCTCAAGTTGGTATGTTGACATGTTCATCACATTATATGAAAGTGGCTTTGGAGTGGAGGGAGACAATATATTTATATTGGGCCAAAGAATGAAGACATCACCTAATGCATGAGAAGTAGGTTGATAATGCCACAGAACCAGGAACACTACAGCTTCAGAAAGGCAAACCCAATAGAGATCATGACATGCAGCTTAGTTAGGATGGAGTGTAACTGTCAGATGCACCAAGATGAAAACAGAAAGGATTTAGTGGAAAGATTATCTAACTGGGTTCCAGATAGTCTGTGCTGGTTCTTTCATTATCCTGGAAGAATTTGGAGTGAAGCCAAGCATAGTATATGATACACCTCTGGCACTAAATTATTTGAAGGATGAAGGGATGAATCCAAGTAGGAAACAATGAATTTTTTGCTTAAAGAAGAGATTGCTGCAAAATAAGCAATTGAGTTTCATTAATTCATATTATAAATTTTCCAAAGGAAAGGAAACAAAACAAATGATTCCATTTCTTTTATTTTCTTTCTTGGCTTACTCTTTTTTTGTTTGTTTTGTTTTCTTTTTTTTTTAAATTTAAATTCAATTGATTAACATATAATGTATTACTAGTTTCAAAGGTAGAGGTCAGTGATTCATCAGTCTTATATAATACCCAGTGCTCATTACATCACATGCCCTCCTTAATATCCATCACCCAGTTACCCCATCCCTCCACCCACCCCCGCAGGAACCCTCAGTCTGTTTCCTATGATTAAGAGTCCCTTATGGTTTGTCTCCCTCTCTGATTTCATCTTGTTTTATTTTTTCCTCTCTTCCCCTATGATCCTCTGTTTTGTTTCATAAATTCCACATATGAGTGAGATCATATGATAATTGTCTTTCTCTGATTGTCTTATTTCATTTAGCATAATACCTTGTAGTTCCATCCACATCAATGCAAATGGAAAGCTTTCATTTTCTTTGGTGCCTAATAGTCCATTGTGTGTGTGTGTGTGTGTGTGTGTGTGTGTGTATATATATACACACACACACCACCTCTTCTTTATCCATTCATCTATTGATGGACGTCTGGGGTCTTTCCATAGTTTGGCTATTGTGGACATTGTTGCTATAAATATTGGGGTGCAGGTGCCCCTTCAGTATCTTTGGGGTAAATGCCTAGTAGTGCAATTGCTGGGTTGTAGGGTAGTTCTATTTTCAACCTTTTGAGAAACCTCCATACTGTTTTTCAGAGTGGCTGTACCAGTTTGCATTCCCACCAACAGAGAAAGAGGGTTACCCCTTTCTCCAAATCCTTGCCAACATCTGTCGTGTCCTGACTTGTTAATTTTAGCCGTTCTGACTGGTGTGAGGTGGTATCTCATTGTGGCTTTGATTTGTATTTCCCTGATGACGAGTGATGTTGAGCATTTTCCATGTGTCTATTGACTATTTGTAGGTCTTCTTTGGAGAACTGTCTGTTCACATCTTCTGCCCATTTCTTGACTGGATTATTTGGTTTTGGGTGTTGAGTTTGATAAGTTCTTTATAGATTTAGATACTAGCCTTTAGCTGAAATGTCATTTGCAAATATCTTCTCCCATTCCATAGGTTGCCTTTTAGTTTTGTTGACTGTTTCCTTTGCTGTGCAGAAGCTTTTTATCTTGATGAAGTCCCAGCAGTTCATTTTTGCCTTTGTTTCCCTTGCCTTTGGAGATGTGTCTAGCAAGAAGTTGCTGTGGCTGAGGTCATAGAGGTTGCTGCCTGTGTTCTCCTCTAGGATTTTGATGGATTCCTGTCTCACATTTAGGCCTTTCATCCATTTTGAGTCTATTTTTGTGTATGGTATAAGGCAATGGTCCAGTTTCATTTTTCTGCCCGAGGCTGTCCAATTTTCCCAACACCATTTGTTGAAGAGACTGTCTTTTTTCCATTGGGTATTCTTTCCTGCTTTGTCGATGATTAGTTGACCATAGAGTTGAGGGTCCATTTCTGGGTTCTCTACTCTGTTTCACTGATCTATGTGTCTGTTTTTGTGCAAGTACCATACTGTCTTGATGATTACAGCTTTGTAATAGAGCTTGAAGTCCGGGATTATGATGCCATCAGCTTTGTTTTTTTTTTCAACATTCCTTTGGCTATTTGAGGTCTATTCTGGTTCCATACAAATTTTAGGATTATTTGTTCCAGCTCTGTGAAAAAAGTTGATGGTATTTTGATAGGGATTGCATTGAATGTATAGATTGCTATAGGTAGCACAGACATTTTAACAATATTTGTTCTTCCAATCCCTTTCTTGGTTTGTTTGTAATATCTTGATAGCATGACTATTTAAAAATGACAACAAAATTGCATTTTTATATATGAAAAAGGCTCCAAAAGGAATATGGAGATTTGAGCTCCAGTTTGGCCATGGACAAGACATTGAATCTTTATTCTTATGTATTATTGGCATAATAATGCCAACTTTCAGGTTTCTTTTTTTTTATGATTTTATTTATTTATTCATGAGAGACAGAGAGGCAGAGGTAGAAGCAGACTCCCTGTGGAGCCAGGAGTCCTATGTGGGACTCGATCCCAGGACCCTGGGATCATGACCCCAGCCAAAGGCAGACACTTAACCAACTGAGCCACCCAGGCACCCAACTTTCATGTTTCAAAGAATCTTTGTGGAGATTAAAAGAGAAAGGGCTACAAGCCCCATGAAGACAGCTTCCTCCAATCTGTGTCTAGGGAATCATACAGTTCTGGCACAATAGTGATTAATAAGCACTTGAGGAATGTTTCACAATTGAATAGTTATTTGAATAAAGGCTTTTTAAAATAATATTGGAAAGAACACTTTTCTTTTGGACTTTTCTAGCTTGCTTAGTTTGATTACTTCTGTGTTCTGTTTAGATTACCTGGTGATCATTTCTGAGCTAATGGAATCAATAATTTCTGCAATATTAACACAATACTTTTCCTCCAGTATAAGAGTACATTAAAATCTTCCTTGTCTACAAATTTTGGACAAGTTCTAGGCTGTTTGAAAACAATGAATCTGTCTATAAGAAGAGTAGGGAATTCTCCATTTGTCAATGTTTACTTCTCTAGGTCTTGAAAGATAAACAAATAAAGGTTAGCAGAAAACCATAAAGGTACTGACATATTAAAGTTTCATCAAAAGAGAAATTTCAACTCTTGGAAAAATAGGACAGAAAAAAAGTGGTGTTTATTTTGGAGGTATAAACCATTAGAATGAGGCAATGAAAGAAAATAATAGAAAAACCAAAAACCTTAGGTGGTCTATGCTGAAGAATTTTTCACAAGAAAAGTAAAGTGGTGCATGAGCCCACTGTAGAGTTCTAAACCACTTTGAAAAGTGAGAGAAAAATTTCCTTTGCTGTTCTTCATGGCAGATTCAAGAGAATTGAAATGACAGTAAATGCCAGAAGAAATATAAGAAGCTCATCAAAGAATGAAAAAGATAAAAATTTGGCCTAAGGCTTGAAAGGGGAAAAAAAAAGGCAAAAGAAATTTTCAAGTAAATCTAACAAAATCAATACTTGGAAGATAATTCTTTTCAGAAAAAAAAGGTGCATTTAAAAATAAATTTCTGACGTTCATTTTCCCATAAAGTGAACCCTATGAGGGTGCATGTCGTTCCCATATATAGGGTAGGTAGATTTGATGAAAATGAGTTTCATCAACATCTGGGAAGGCTAATCACACTTAGGAAGCAACTGTTGGCATTGGTCTCTAACGGGAAGAAGCCTGAGAAATTTTGTATTGTCTTATACTCATGGAGAAAGCAGAAATAAATTATTGGGGGGAGAGTCTCAAATTCTGTTATCTTTGTTGAAGTTCCTTGGCAAAAGATGCTCAGGGGGAATGAGAAAAAATATATGAAACTGCAGCTAGACAAGGATGATGCAAAGGGTGGGGGATGAAAGGAAAAATAGATTTAGGATCCCATATGTTGCAAATATATTTAAATGAAGAGGTGTACAAATACTTTGTTATTGAAGCATTTGGATCAGATGAAAGAGTATATGTGAATGTATTTTGGAAATATACTGAGCCAAGACAAATTTGGACTACTCGTAGTATAATCTGAAGCTGAATTCTGTGTTGCGCTAATAAGGACCAAGAAAATGTTCATTTCTCTTTTATTCCCCTGTTGGTTCTTTCTCTCCTCATTTAACACTATCTCTAAGAAAATGTGGATAGTGAATAAAATGCAGATAAAAATGTAGGTGAAAAATAATGTGACAGTTTCCCCAACTACTTATTTGGTACAACAACCCAGTATGGTAAAAGGGTTTTTGTTAGGACTCTGCCATTAACTTACGTTCTGTAAGCAAGTTTTTGTTTTGTTTTGTTTATAAAAATAAAGTTTAGCATCCCTTGGGCCTAAATCTTAAACTCCTACTACACAAATTCAGTTATATATATTTTGTATATTCATAAAGGACTACAAGGTCTCTTCCCTTATTTTTTAAAACTTCTGTTCAGAAGAATCACCGTGTAGGTATATGACAGAATTCTTTTTGAACTAACTTATTAAAATGTAACATTGCATGATGTGTTCTAAAATTTTGGCAAAGAAACTATGATAGTTAAGAGTATTTTATTGGATGGATACTGGGGTATCTTCTAAGCTCCACATGGAAATTCATTTGAGCCTCAACATCTGTCTAGAATCATGATTTTCAAACCTAGCTGCCCCTTGCCTTAGTCTGATGGGGTTTTTAAAAAATCTGGGTTCCACCCAAAGAGACTCTGACTTAATAATTCTGGTATAGGGCCTGGAAATTAAGTACTACTTCTAGCTATAGTATTTTGATGGAATCGGTATATCTCCTCTCTCCATCTAGTTCCTGCCTTTCTGTGTGGTGTTTGTTTTCTAATTACAGGCTGGTTTTTTTCTGCCTGAGTTCATGTGGAGTGTGGAGGCAAATCGTGCCTGAACCAACTGACTGTGGAGTGAGGGGGTGGTCATCTTGTAAGAGCCTGGTTCCCTCTGTGGTAACCTCTAGATGAAATGTGGTCCATGTCCAGGAGTAGATATGCAGTTTCCAGAAAAGGGGGCCTGGGGCAGGTAGTATTATAGCATCCAGTTAGAGAGGGATTACCTAGGGCTCTTACCTCTCTTTTCTATGCTGACACAGGAAATAGGACATTTCAACAAAACTTCTCTAACTATATTTTTTAGTAATATTTTTGATTATATTTTTCACTTTAATAATGAGATTATTTTTCCTTTAAACTGACTTGATTCTGTATTTATTAGTTTTCATGAAGACTTTTTTCTTCTTTTGTGCAGATGTATGCATCTGCCACTTGGTGGCAGCCATCATGTTCTTGAATCTTAGTTTATCTGATGGAAGGGGCTAGGAGAGGTGGAAGGAAGGATAGGGAAGAGAAGGTGTGGGAGTATTAGGTGTATGTGATGGAATCGTGATTTTATATTCTGACTACCTGGTAGAGAACTACAAGAGTGACAGAGCTTCTCTAAGGATAGACTTACTGATCATTAAGCAAGAATTTCATCACCTTTGATGTTGTTGCTTCTCAGACTTAAAGTGTAATCATCTGTTTCTTTCTGTTCTTGAAACTAGTCCTTTCTGACTTTTTCTCCCATCATCAAAAATGTATTCATATTTAGCTTTTTAAAGCTTCTGAAGTTATAACTTGTCCACTTAGGAAAAAACAAACAAATACAATGTCCTGGTGGGGGCTCTGTTGCTTGTTTGTCTGCTAGAGGTGTGTTTTATCCCCCATATCTCTGCATTTATCACTCAGATAATGGGCCTTTGTCAACGAAGAGGAGGGTTTTGTCAGGGTCTCTTCAAAAAAACATTGGAAAAGAGCTCGTTTTGACTTTATTTGGATCTTGCCAATTAATAGTAAAAGTCATCATATCACAGGAGATTAGCACTCCCTACAATGTCCATACTTCTCAAAACCACTAGATTTTTGCTATGATAAACAGTACATACTGGTTAGAACTGCAGCCCTTTGTAGACAACTTCAGTGCACTGCAACTTTTGGGAATCTGACACCTTGACTAATAGGTCTAATTATCATAACTGGGGCAACTGTTAAACTAAGAGAATTATCATGACCACTACAAGCCCATTGACACACACACCCCTTTATTTAAGAAACATTAACTGGATTTGAAGCATTTAAATATACGGCACACATTTTTTCCACAGTCATCCTCTATTAAAATTAAAATCAATTAGGAAAATAACAGGAGAGTTGTAAACAATGTCTGTCCCCGTGAAATCCAGAGTGATGTTAACGCTGCTTGTATAAGGATGCAGTATTGCATCGTTTGATAACTTAGACTTTGTGTTTAGATGGCTCCAGGTTCAGATTTCAACTCTACCACCGTGCAACATTGGGAAAGCTATGTAATGTTTCTGAATCTCAATTCTTGCATCTAAGAATGGTGTTATGGTTTAGATGGGCTACTGAATATGGCTAGGAGGTAGCACTGGGCCGGGAGAGTTTTTATATCCTATTTCTCCAGCAGCAATCTGATGCCTAATCTGACCTCAGAGTTCCTGTGAGTAGTCTGTAGGAGAAATATTTACACGAATCATTTTTAAATGAATTTTATTGAGATCATAGTAGATTCACAGGCAGTTGTAAAAAAAATAACTTAGAGAAATCCTTAAACATTTCACCCAGTTCTCCTCTTAGTCATTTTGTAAAAGTAGCATAATACCACGTCCAGGATATTGACATTAATACAATTGATCTTACTTATATTTCTCCAGCTTTACTTATACTCTTGTGTGTTTGTGTGTGTGTGTGTGTATATGTGTGTTTGGGGGGGGGATTTAGTCGTATATAATTTTATCACCATTGTAGGTTTGTATATTCAGTAACACAGTCATGGTACTGAATATGCCATTATCACAAGTATCCCTCATACTGCCCCTGTATAACATGCCCACCTCCTTTCAGTTGCCCTATATCCCTTTTCCCCTTCACAAACACTAGAAACCAGGAATCTAACCTCCATTTCTAAAACTTTTTTACTCAATATAATTCCCTGGAAATCCATCAAAGGCACATACATCCATAGTTTCTTATTTTTATTGCCGAGTAGTCTTACATGTTGTACATGTACCACAGTTTGCTCTTAACTATTCTATTTTTTAAATCTTTTTTTTCCTTAAAGATTTTATCTATTTGAGAACATGTGTGCACATGTGTGTGTGAGAGAGAGAGCACACAGAGGGAGAGGGAGAAGAAGGCTCCCTGCTGAGCAAGGAGCCTGATGCAGGGCTTGAACCCAGGACCCTGGAATCATGACCTGAGCTGAAGGCAGACACTTAATCGACTGAGCCACCCAAGTGCCCCAACTATTTATCTATTGAAGGACATCTGGGCTATTTTCAGTTTTTGGCTGTTATGAATAAAGCTTCTATGACTTTTGTGTGAATATACATTTCTGTTTCTTTGTGATAAATGCCTGAAATGCTGTGGTAGTTGTATGTTTTTTTCTATGAGAAACTGCCAAGTTTTTCCAGAGTGTCTATGTCATTTTACATACAGTGTATGTGTCAGTGATACATTTTCTCTGGATCTCTGCCAACATTTCTTTTTTCTTTTCTTTTTTTTCTTTTTTAAAGATTTTATTTATTTATTTGAGAGAGAGAAAGCCAGAGACAGAGCATGAGCAGAGGGAGAGGGGGAAGAGGAAGAGGGAGAAGCAGATTCCCCACTGAGCAGGGAGCCTGATTCAGGACTCGATTCCAGGACCCTGGGATCGTGACCTGAGCCAAAGGTAGATGCTTCACTGACTGAGCCACCCAGGTGCCCCCTTTGCCAACATTTCATGTGGTAACCATTTTTATTTTGGCCATTCTGATAGGTATATAGTAATATCTCATGGTAGTTCTAATTCGCATTTCCTAATGGCTAATGATGTTGAACATTTATCTTTTCATAAGCTTACCTGCCTGTATATCTGCAGTGAAGTTCAGTGAAGTTCATGTCTTTTATCGTTTTCTAATTGTATTCTTTTTTTTACTGTTTAGTTTTGAGACTTCTTTATATATTCTATGGTTCTTTGTTGAGTATGTGGTTTGCAAATACTTTCTCCCTGTCTGTTCTTTTCATCCTCTTCCTTCTGCTTGCCATTGGGCTAATTTTGTCCCCTTTAATCTAATTTCTTAACAGTTATACGATTTGCAAATATTTCTCCCATTCAGTAGGTTATCCTTTCATTTTGTTGATGGTTTCCTTTGCTGTGCAGAAGCTCTGTAGTTTGATATAGTCCCACTTGTTTATTTTTTAATTTTTAATTTTTTTCTTTTGGTGTGAAATCCAAAAAATCACCAGGACCAATGTCAAAGAGCTTACCACTAATGTTTTCTTCTAGGAATTTTACAGTTTCAGGTCTTACATTCAAGTTTTAACCTATCTTTAGTTAATTTTTGTATATGGTGTAAGATAGTGGTCCAGTTTTATTCTTTTTTATGTAGCTGTCCAGTTTTCCCAGGATCATTTATTACAGAAACTGTCCATTTTTATTCTTGGCTCCTTTGTCATAAATTAATTGACTTTATTTGTGTGGGTTCATTTCTTGGCTCTATATTCTGTTCCATTGATCTATACATCTGTTTTTATGACAGTATCATATTGTTTTAGTAAACGATTTTTTAAATTATTGGATGCAGTGTAAATTAAATGAATCTATGAGTACCCAAAATAATGGTGAAATGTTACAATAAAGAATATAATAAGCAGAATATACATAATTCATATGCTATTATGTTCTTAATCCTAATTCTGTAACTTTCATTTAAATATTTAAAAGTCTAGTCTTAAAATGATTTTTCTAAGATCTAACTTGTGATAGGTAGCTCACAACTAAAACAAAGGATGTCATCAATGGACACGGAAATTTTGAAAAAAGAATGAATTGTTTTAATTTAACATAATTATTTTTCTAAAACTAACAGCAATATTGTAAAGCCACTAATTTGCACAAACTCTTTTTTTATAATACTTTTAACTATTTGTAAGCTCACTAGAGGAAAATGCACATATGTATTCATGTATATTATTGGAACTTGCAATGGAAGTTTTAATTTGTATGGCCACATTTTAGTGAGGAACATGGAAAATTTCGTAACTTACCCAACATCTAGTAGGTAACATGTGAAGGAAGTGGTATTCAGACATGCATTTGCTCCATTTCAAAGCTTATGGTTTCCCATTCTAGACCAAATGACAAATATTTGGCTTGCTCCAATGTATAAAGTGATACTGCCCTCTGGTCAGGACTGGCTTCATGGGCTTGGGAACTATGCAGTGATAAGGAGCCCCATGCTTGGTTTAATGTACTGCTATTGCCATCTTGAAATTTTACTGATATTTGAATAAGTGACACTACATTTTTAGTTTGCACTGGGCCCTGCAAATTATGTACCTGGTCCTGCTCATAGAAAATATCTCAACTTTTAACTCTTCATGTTTAAAGACACAATAAAACCAATTTTAATCAATAAGATCATTTTGGACAATTTTAAGACTGATTTTTGCTCATCATTAGTAAAACAGCTTCACCTCTCAGATATCAGTTATCTCTTTCCTATGAGAATGGTACTCATTGACCCTGAATGTGCTGTGCTCACTTGTTGCTGGAGTGCTCTTCACCAATGGAGATGCCTCTGGAGTTCTCCAAAGGAAGATATCCCACTGGGAATGAATGCCTCTTCATTTGGCTTGAGCAAACTTCTTAGCAAACCATAGGACTTGGAACAAAAGTAACTTCTTCTGGTTTACTGAAGGGATACTTTGACCCTTCTTTAATTTGATCTTCAAAATACTAAGTCTATGGTTGGGGGCATGAGTGAGAGAAAGAGAGAGAAATAGACAGACAGACTGTCGATAGACTTTGTCTCCCACCTAGAAAGAATGTATTGTTCTCTCATGGTGTTCCGATAGTACTTTATGTAAATCTCATTACTTTCCCTTATCACCTGTTAAAGTTGTTACTGATTTAAATGTGTTTGTCCCTTACTAGGCTCCTTAAGTAGTGGTATACAGTCTTGTTCATCTTTTTTATTTTGGGACCCTTAAAATTTAGTCAAATTTTGGTGGAATGTTTGAAGAAATGAAATGCCAAATTTCCCTTGTAGTCATCTTTTAACAATTGTATATCTCAATCACAATTATGCATTTTTCATTTTTCAGGTGAGGGAAAACTTCCCCAAACTAAAACTTAATGAATCCCCCAAATGGATACATAAGTGCTTCATTACATAAAACTAATGTTTCCAATTAGTTTCCACCTCTGGGTTTTATTTTCCCAGTGTGATTTAGCTAATGTTTTAGCTAAAGAGAAAGTGAGCCACTGATTAAGCTAGTGTCCTAGCATAAGACAAAGTGAACCATTATTAACATAAATCTTTCTCCAGTAGCATTTGACGAAATCCACTGCTAATTATTTAGCCAACTACGGATTACTTGTCACGTAGTGGGATCATAAAGATTCTTTTTGCCTTTTTCTTCATTTGATTTTCTTTTTCCTGGAATATGGCAATATGATATTTACATACTAAATATGAGCTTCTCTTGAAAGACACAGTGCAAATGATGATATGCTCTTTGTAGAACAGAGCAATTTTTTTACATTAAGAAAAAGAAAAATATATATATATTTCAGGAGTCATAAATCAACCTAATTACTCAAAACCTTGTGACTGCTAACAAAGATTTAAAGCAGACACAGAAATGCCAATATTACACCAATTACTTCAGAGTATAAAACATGATAGAACAATTCCCAACTTACTTGTTTGTTTTTTTAGGTCATAACAGTGGTATCCTGGAGCCAGCTTGCACAGGCTAAGAAGAGCCAATTGTGAGCATCTCTTCCCAACTCTGCAATCAGTGACATCACATTGATAGACTGAAATCAGCTGTCATGGGAATATGTTCACCAAGGTAATCATCAATCACTATAAACCAAGGCCTTTTATTTTCCTGGAAAGCCAATGATTGGACATTTACCAGCAGACCACTGCTGATTTTGATCTCGATTCCATAATAGGAATATTATAAGAAGAGAAAATTACAGACTAAAATCACTCATGAACACAGGTGTAAATATCTTTAGCAGAATGTCAGCTAATATAAATCAACAAAAACAAACAAAACTTGATGATTGATGTCATCCCAAATCAATCAATGTGGTTCACTAACCTATCAGAATAAGGAGAAAAACCATATTACCTTATCACCAGATGCATAATAATTATATAATTAAATTTAAGTTGGTAAAAATCTCAGCAATTTAGAAATAGAGATAAACTTTTTCAATCTGGCTAAGAGTAGCTGCCAGAAACCTAGAGCTAACTACATATGAATGAAATATCAAAAAATTTTCCTTTAAAGAAAGTTGGGAACAAAGCAAAGTTGTCTACTGCCAATACTTTTATTCGCCATAATATTGGAGGCCCTTTCCAATTCAAAAAAGCAAGGAAAAAAAATTGCTGAAAAATTTGCTGAAAATAAGAAAATGGTGGAAATTCAGGAGAAATCACAGTGAACTGGGTGGTAAATAGGAGGTGAGGAAGTGGAGAAAGAGAAAATTCAAGTATATAAATGAAAAACCAATAATTTTAGAGGTAGATACATGATTGAGGGGTATTTAAAGAAAATAAGAAAAATGCTACTTAAATACTGATAAGAAAAATATTTTTGAGAGTAGTTCCTAAACTTGACTGCACATGAGAATCACCTGGAGAGCTTTTAAAAATTCCTGTGTGTATGTGGGGGCAGAAGGCAGATGGGAAATTTCTATGCCATGAACCTAAAATTACTCTTCAGAAAAATCTATTTAAAAAAAAAATCCAGTACCCAGGCTGTATTTTAGATGAATGAAATAAATCACCGGGGATAGGTCCAAAGCATCAATAGCTTCTTAAGCTCCCAGGTGATTCCAATGTGTAGATAAGTCTGAGAGCCACTGCACTGTTCTAGTGCTTGTCATACTTGAGTGACAAAATTACCTGAGAATTTGTTAAAACAGATAGGTCTAGGGTGGGGCCTATGAATTTGCTTTTTAAGAAATCCCCTGATCATGTTAATGTTGCTGATTCAAAGACCACACTTTGAGTAACATTCTGCTCTAGGAGGGAGATTAAAGATGAAGGAGAAAAAGGAGTAACTGAGTGGGTAAGATGCTTTGTCAGGGTGAAAGCATCTGCGGAACACCAGTGGTTTCTCGCCTTTTTGATGGGAAGAAAGGTAGGTGCCTCTTCTTTTGTGACAAGATCAAAAAATGAAAGTACGAACATGAATTCAAATAAATTTGTTGATGGATTACTAGGAAGTTAAGGAAGGTCTGCTTTGATGACTTCAAGCACTTTATGCTGGTACTAGTGGTATAGGATGGCCACGTGTACCTGACACCTACATAATCAGGAATTGAGCATCTACAATTTTTGATGTTGTGTTACAATGAAATTCCAGACAATGACATCCAGGTTACATTGATGTACGTAACCAAGACATATTAGCCCAAAAAGTGTGAGCAGTTATAACCATTAATTCTAAGATATTTTTCTCACATAAAAACCAGGAAAGCAGTGCTATACAACCAGTGTGTCCAATATCTGCACAAAAACAAAGATGACTCTTTTGCTTAGACAAAGGACCCAATAGACAAAAGTCAATAGACTTTTGGTTATAAACATATGGAATCCATGCTAGGCCAAACTAATCCAAACCCAGAACTTCTCTAGTCATCTAGTAGTTTGAATGCTGATAATTGTCCAAAATTATCCTACAAAATTTGCTTGTGGAAAGGATGCCAACTGATCCAATTGCATTGCTAGGAATAAGGATTCCTACATGATGATTGTGGAACAGTTCTGAGAACACAGTCATTCAAGGGTAGAAAGGGCCAGCAAAGTTGACATCTCACATGCATATTCAAAGGCAACAAATACCGAAGTTCTTGGTAGAGATGGGCAAGTTCCCAGTGATGGTTCCTGTGAGCTGACATAATTATTATGGTTTCATTAAATCAATGATGCATTCTATAGGATATATCTGAAGATCCCCAACCATGATGTTGAAGGGTGGGCCATTTGGATGATTCCAGTGATCCTCTAAAATATTCAATAGGCCTTCATTATCTGCACAACTGGGTCCCTTCAACAGCTCATAGAATTCTAGCTGAAATGTATTCTAGTGCAAAAGTTTTCAAAGTCCCCCTCAGCAGTAGCAATAGCTTTACCTGGAAACTTGTTAGAAATAAAAATTATTACCAAACTTATGGAATCAGATACTTTGGGGTTGGTGTACAGTGGTCTGAGTTTTAATAATCCCTCCAGATGATTTTGATGCATTCTAAAGTTTGAGGACCACTATTATAATGAATGGCTGGAAGTTAATAACCAGGAGCACTGGGGTTTCCCAAAAATGGCAGCACTCATCTGTCAGCGAATTATTTTGGTAGATGACTTGGAAAATATTTTATAGCATAATCTACTTTTCTCAGAAAGTGATAGGGTGCCATATCCACATTCATAGTTGGTGAGAGTAGCAAGTAATATATTTTTATGCACAATAATATCTTATTTTGAAGTACATTTTTAAATTCCTGTCAGCTTATTCTAAAACTCTGTTGGATTTGTTCTGTAAGGCAATTAAAAATCTCATTCTCTCCCTATCAAATGTATTCACTGGCTGATAATTTTGTGAGTGTATGTGAGCCCCACATATTTACATATTCAATAATTGAAAAAAAAAAAAAACAAGGCACCCAGTTAATGCTGCTTCTTGGCAGTTTCACATTCAGAAAACAAATACAACAACAAACCCACTCCAGCTCATGTAGCTGTTACTTTCAATAACTGATAGAAATCCAATACTCTTTAGAGTATCAATAACAATAACAACAATACTTAACTCAAGTACCCCCTGGCTCAATAGCTTCCTACCAGGTATTAGCAGGACGTCACTACTCACCCAGCCACTTCTCATAATGTCATTGAGTCATGCCAGATAGTATACTCTAGAGGTACTCAATGTGTTTTCAAAAGGCAGTCTGTCCTTGTTAGTTCCCCCAGTGTATACTGTTCTCTGTTTCTTGTGCTCTTGCTTCCATTTCTATCTCTAAAATCATCTGAAGAAACCTCAACTATGCCATGACCTGTTATGAGAATGTCGATGTTCATACCAAGGACACTCACTGGATGTAGGTGCTGTCAGAGCTCCTGATCCTCAGGGTGCTAGAAGAGTATCACATTATCTATAAAAGTAGAGCTAAACTTTGTCCCTGAAACAATTTCATCTGTGTCAGAATGCCCACATGGTGTCTTCTTGATCAATTTTACCAGCTTCTGACCCGTAATGCCCAAATCATAAAGAATGAGCACTGTAGCTTATACTTAACCTTCCTATTTCTCCTGTAACTGTTTTATTGCATGAGATGCATTTGATAAGTTGTGAGCTGAAGATAAGTTTATCTTTTCCAACATATCCTATCTAAATAGTTTAGAATCTTGTACTGGAATGTGAACATTGAA
Source organism: Ursus arctos (assembly GCF_023065955.2). NCBI lineage: Eukaryota > Metazoa > Chordata > Mammalia > Carnivora > Ursidae > Ursus > Ursus arctos. The sequence goes on along the minus strand of NW_026622875.1, from coordinate 17,433,322 downwards.
ATCTTAATGTTTTGTGCTTAGACTTTGGAAGTCTGGCTTCCAATATGAAGCCTGGCTTCATAAATATTCAATTTTAACATCCTTTTAACAACTTCAGACAAAACTCTAAAAACGTGTGTATATCTCTACAAATGGGGCAAACAAACAAAATACCAGGTTGTGAACAGTGAATTAGTATTTCTTCATATACTAATGTTCCATTGTGGGTGTATGAATATCCGAACTATCAGCATTCAATTAAATGTGGCTATAATAGTGCTAATATATACTAAGCATTCAGTATGAACCAAGCATTGTGCTAAAATTTTCTAATTTTATGTTCCAAAATGTGCTTTAAGTAGGTGCTTTCACCACATATAAAATTTAGAGGGGCTGAGTACCTTGCCCCAGTGATGCCAAAGCCTGATCCAATCAGACCTGGATGGAGAGGGAAAAGTAGATGTGTCTTCCAGGGGCTTCAGGCAGATAAGTTTCACAGAAAGGAACTGTGAGCGAGACAGATAATTTGGAAATTAAATTGCTCCACAAAATTTGGGAGTAAAAAATCATGTTAATTTTCCTCTTTATTTTTTTTTTGTTTGTTTGTTTGTTTTAAAGATTTTATTTATTTATTCGACAGAGATAGAGACAGCCAGCTAGAGAGGGAACACAAGCAGGGGGAGTGGGAGAGGAAGAAGCAGGCTCATAGCGGAGGAGCCTGATGTGGGGCTCCATCCCACAACGCTGGGATCACGCCCTGAGCCGAAGGCAGACGCTTAACCGCTGTGCCACCCAGGCGCCCCCAATTTTCCTTTTTAAATTAACTTTGTTCCAAGTCTTTTCTCACCGTGCGGTAAGAGATTCAGCCTTATGTTTGTTTGTTTGTTTTTTCCTGAGGGTGTGTGGGCCATCCTCCCACTAAAAGTTTGTGAAGACTCCTGGGGAATGTTACAAAGTATAGAAAATTGGTGTGTGTGTGGTGGGGGGTGGCACCTGTGTAGCTCAGTCAGTTAAGCAGCTGCCTTCTGCTCAAGTCATGATCCCAGCGTCCTGGGATTGAGCCCTACATCAGGCTCTCTGCTCAGCGGGGAGTCAGCTTCTCCCTCTCTCTCTCTGCCCCACTCCCTGCTCGTGCTCTCTCTCTCTCAAATAAATAAATAAATTCTTAAAAAGAAAGAAAGAAAGAAAGAAAGAAAGAAAGAAAGAAGGAAGGAAGGAAGGAAGGAAGGAAGGAAGGAAGGAAGGAAGAAAGAGAGAAACGAACACTGGGAGAAGTTCATAGACCTAAGTCCTATTGTCCTTTTGAAGGCAAGGGAAGACCTAAGTCCTATTGTCCTTTTGAAGGCAACGGAATATGGTGTTCTATATGTGAATCTCCCAGGCCACAGCTGTTATCACAATAAACATCTTTAGGAGTATACATGGATCTATTTACCACTGCATTACTAAAGGGGAGTACATGACTCTTAAGATTTGAGTCACTTCTGACTCGTTCACATTTTTGATTCCATCTTTCTAGAATGACCTAGGTAACATCCATTCTAAGCATGAGCTTTTGCAAACAAAAACCTGCTATTTTCTTGTGCAGAGATCCATATCATTAGGATAGGATTTATCTAGAACATGAAATGACAAGCCCTTGTGACAAGGGCTGCTTTATCCAGACACTTTTGTAAAGAAGGAAAAATAACCTTTGAGTGGAAATAGTCAGGCCTCATTTTATTACATTTCACTGAGTCTTAGTCTTTATCTCTTTAGCTTCCCTTAAGACAGTATCTGTGTAGTTCTGGTGTAGGATGACCTGTTCTTTGGAACTTGTCTGTCATTGAAACCTGCCGTATCTAAGAGGCATCATAAATAATAATTAGTTAAACAATGAGATAGAATTGAAAAACAAAATCACATGTGAAAAGCTGTTTCATAGGTAACACTGCCTTAGTCAGTATGGGATGTTAGAATACATGGACTGAGTGGCTTATAAACAACAGAGATGTATTTCTCACAGTTCTAAAGGGTGGAAAGTCTAACACAAAGGTACGGGCAGATTAAGTGTCTGGTGAGGGTCTACTTCCTGATTCATAGTTGGCTGTTTTCTTGCAATAATTTTACATGGTGAAAGGACAAAGGAGCTCTCTGGGGCCTCTTGAGAAAGGGCACCAGTGCCATTTGTGAGGGCTCCACTCTCATGACCTAATCATATCCCAAAGGCCACCTCCAAATACTATTACACTGGGGATTAGGTTTCAGCATATGAATTTTGGGGAACAAAAACATTCAGTCTAGAGCAAACACAAATCAAGAAAAATCACCTGTTAAGTAATGTGGTAGATTGTAAAAAAAAAAAAAAAAAATGTCCACAGCGCCTTCCATTAAGAAGACCTCTTTCAACATCCCTTGAATGTGGATTTAGCCATGTGTCTTATATTGGCTAATGGGATTCTAACAAACATGTTGCAAGGAGAGGCCTGAATAATGCTTGAGCCTAAAAATGTGTTCTCTGGTTGTGTTTGAAACTCATCCATCATATAAAGAACATAGACTAGCCATGAGGAAGTCTAGACACAAAAGCCTATCTTAAAAAGAAAAGTAGATATGGCTTTTTCCAGTGGAATGGATTAGATCTTATACATGGAAAACTACACATTTTTTAAGAGAGTAGGACAAGTATAAACTAAAAGAGACTGAGACAGTTGAAAATGAAAAGACACTTCTCCAACTTTCTGTAGGTAGGCAAAAGGCTGCAAATTCTACTCCATTAAAAACATGGCCATTTCATTTAGAAAAAGAAAAATGTCTCAGAAGACAGAGCTAAAATCGCGGAGGGCACAGCCATGGAGAGCAATGAACTAGAAAATAGAGAGCCACTGCCCAGAGGGCAGAATAGTCTCTGTCTCTACCATAAGGGAAACTGGCAACTCATGCCCGTCTGAATGCTAAAGTTGCTATTGACCAGCGACTTCTATGAGGATTCCATTTTTTATTGTGGTTATTTTGATCTTGGCTCACTGTCAAATGGTAGGTGTATTTATTTAGTTATGAAGTCTTTGAATCAAGGGAGATATATCCATGTATCCTCACTTGGGTTCACAAAAGATGCAGATCATGTGATACTGGACTTGAGACTGAGGCCATAATTGAAGGAGACCTTTGGGAGTTCTGAGAGGATTGAGGATATTTGGCATGTGGAGAGGACGAAATAATTGTGACCATTGTTATTAATGATCACATTAATTGTGATATTATACAATGTTCAATTGTGGGGGATGGGGAGGATTAAAACAAGGCCATAGTATTCTGTTGTAACTCCCATAAAGAAGTTGAGTCTATTTTTCCATTCCTTGAATCTGGACTTGGCTATGTGACTTGCTTTGGCTAATAGGATGTTTGTGAGTATAACTGAAGGATAGGCTTGAAATGAGCTTGAACATTTAAGCTTGTTTTCTTGATGCTTTTGTAACATGGTTATGTGTAGAAGCCTTGGCTAGCCTCCTAGAAGATGAAAAGTAAGTGACTTGTTTCTCCTATTGCCTCTGACAACAGCTAGGCATATGAATGAGGCCATCTGGAATAAGACAGTCCCCAGCCAATCTGTGAACTGACTGCACATGCAAGAGTGTGAGACAGGTCTTGACCTGGAGAAGTATAGAGCAGAATCCTGGGATAAATAAAATATCACTTTAATTTTCAAAATTTTGGTGTGGTTTATTATGCAGAAAAAATTATACAAATAATTTTAGTGAAATAAAACTTTATTTAAATATTCTCAGTGAAAGTTGGTTAATTTTGCTGAAAGCGGGCAAGACTTATGACCAGAGTTCAAAGTACATGTAGTCCTAGAAAGAAAATGAAAAATGAATGTAATTAGGTTGGTTTAATAGTAAAAACAGGTGCAGATCTGAGACACGAGAGTGATTTTAGGGTCCTGTGTTATAATAATGTGATTATAAAACATATTAAAGTAGAATTCTGAGTATCAGACCTATGAGGAACCCCAAGTTCTAAGGAGTAAGAATGAATGTTTGGTTACTCTCAAACACACCAGAATAATAAAGTTGAATATAAAGGCTCTTAGAGAACAGCAACTAAATCTACTTCATTTTATTTATATATTTTTCATCATATACACTTAATATAAAAAAGTATAAGAATAGAGAAGGGAAAAAGTTATATTTTCAATTCCTATAAATCTACTATTAATATTTTGATTCAAATTCTTTCCAGACACACACAATTGGCATTATAATATACTTATTATCCTACAATTTTCACTGCATAATATATCCTGAGTATTCATGCAATTAAAGTTTATTTATTGAATATTTAGTTTGAGTCTTTAATGTTCTGTTTTAGAGCTATCTCATAATGTGTTTAATAAATCTCATACTTTAAATTTTAGGTTGTTTTAGTTTTTTAAAATTTATTAGAGTGATGTTTGCTACATAGAGTATACATTGCTATTTACTAGAGTACACATAATTATTTGTCTGCATCTGTATTAGTTTTTCAGAAGAAAGTAATGCATATGAAATAATGTGAACATAACATTAAAAACTTTAATGGATATTTTCAGTTTGTTCCCCCCAAATTTTAACTGTACCTCATGACTGTCTGATATCCTAAACTTTCATGAGCATTGAAAATTTTTCATTGGAAAAATGAAAAGGGATATTTCATTGTTTTTTTTTCTTTTTGCTTCTCTTCAGATGTTTTTGAAAATGTTTTCTTATGGTTATGGGTTATTTGTATTCCCTCTTTTATGGTTGTACGAATTATTTTTTTACATTCATTTTTCATTTTGGTTGGAAATTTGATATTTTTCTTCTCATTTAAATAAAATTTAATATAAGGAATTTTTCCTTGGTCATATCTGGAGCAAATATTTCCTTTATTGTTTGCTACTGAATATTTAATACTATAATTTGTTTTAGTGTACAGAAGTTTAAGATATTCTAACTTACTAGTCTGTTACTTTATGATTTACTTTAAAAGTTCTTTTCCATCTAGAGACTGGGTGGGTGCTGTTTGTTCATTTATCTTTGGTCAATAATTCAAAATCTCCTTCCTTATACTTCCTTTGGGTTTGTTCTGTTCTTTTACTAACTTTTTACAGATGAACACTTAGTTCATTAATTTTCCACTTTTCTTCTTTTCTTCATTTGGTATTTACAGTTATACATTGCTGTTTCACTTTACTTGCATTCCAAAAGTTTTGATATCATATTTATCTTATTATACCATTTGATACATCTTCAATTTTATTATGCATTACTTTTTAACCCTGAATTATGTACACATTTCCATATATATAAAATATTTTAAAATATGTATCTTTATCAATTTCTAATTTAATGTTATTTTCTCTGACACCAAGGTCCAAGTGATACCAATTACTGAAATTTATTGAGACTTGCTTCTTGGATCCATTATGAGAATAATTCTTGTAAAAAACCTTTGTTTGGAAAAACATATTATCTACTTGTTTAATGCAAAGTTGTACATGCATCCATTAAATCAGCCTCGTTGATTTTTTTGGTTCAAATTTTGAATAATTTTACTGAGGTTCTGTCTCCTACATCAAGTAAAAATTGAAAGGGCTTCATAAATTTCCCACTGTGATAGAATTTACTATTCTTTAACTATATAACATTTTCCTCTATATTTTGAGGTTGATCTTAAGCGCACACAAACCAAGAATAATTATTTTTGGGATGCCTGGCTCAGTTGGTTAAGCATCTGCCTTTGGCTCAGGTCACAATCTTAGGGTTCTGGGATTGAGTCCTGCATCAGGCTCCTTGCTCAGCAGGGAGCCAGCTTCTCCCTCTGCCTTCTGCTCCCCCAGCTTTATTCTCTCTCTCTCTCTGATAAGTAAGTAAGTAAATAAATAAATAAATAGATATCTTTTAAAAAAAGAATCATTTTCTTTTGAATAGAACTTTTATCATAATGTAGTTACATTCTCTAGCTCTCTCTACTAATGTTTTTTGACTTAAAATCATTTGTTTTTGGTATTAACTTAGCTTTACTAGCTCTTGTGGTTAGTATTTTTCTGTTACAGTTTTACCCACCCTTTCTTTCAATTTTTTGTCATTATTTTAGATTTGTTTCCTATTAAGAGCCTATGGATAATTTAAAATGTAATTTAACAATTTTTATTTTTTAACTTGCAAGTTTTTCCCATTTACATTTATTGTGGTTATTATAAAATTATATAGAATATATTTAATTGACATCTTGATATAACTGAATAGGTATTTTCTACCATTTTATTTTCTTAAGGTTTATTTATTTATTTGAGAGAAAGAGAGAGAGAAAAATGCTAGTGGGGGAGGGGCAGAGTGGGAGAATCTCAAGCAGACTCCCT